>NW_006408558.1:14054019-14062885 GCF_000296735.1 Chrysochloris asiatica
GTTGAAAAGGATATTAAGAAAGCAGTATCAATTACAATAGCCACCCGAAGGATGAAATATCGAAGAATAAATGTAACCAGAGAAACAAAGGACTTATGCAAAGAAAACTACAAAACACTACTATAAGAAACCAAAAGAAGTTGTCAAAATGGAAATGGAGCACAAAAAGATCCATATTCTATACATTAGTGAACTGAAATGGACCATTTTGGATTTGATAATCACATGGTTTGTTATGCCAGAAATGACAAACTGGAGAATGACATCATCAGAAAGAACATTTCAAGATGTATCCTGAAGCACAATGCCATCTGTGATAGGACATTATCCATACACCTCCAAGGAAGACCAAGGAGTCCTGGCAGCGTACTGAGTCATGAGCTGGGCTCCTAAGGTCAGCAGTTTGAATGTACTAGTCCCTCCATGGGAGAAATATGAGGCTTTCTGCTCCCGTAAACTGAGACAGCTTCAGAAACCCTACCCAGGGTCACTATATGTCAGAATGAACTCCACAGCATGCCGCCACCACTACAAGGAAGACCAGTTAATATGTTGATGTGCCAACCATCGTTAGAGCCAGTAACGATGAAATTTTTAAAGTCTACCAACTTCTTCAAGGACTCCTGGAAACTTAGTGGTTTATGCGTTGAGTTGCTAACTGCAAGGCCAGCAGGAAGAAAAATGAGGTTTTCTGCACCCATAAAGATTTACAGCCTCCAAAACCCTATGCAGAGCCACTGTGAGTCAGAGCCAATTTGACCCCCACACCACCTCCACCACCAAAAGCAACTTCTTCATTCTGAAATGGAGCAAACATGCAGTCAAAATGCATTGATCACTACTGGTGAATGAAATACGAGAGTTGGAAACAAAGAAGGATCAGTCATGGGGAAATGTGGCCTTGGTGTAGAAATGATGCTGGAGGTCGCATCATAGAATTTTGCAAAACCAATGACTTTTTAAAAAAAAAAAACTTTTTATTGTGAATTGGGTAGAGGTTTATAGACAAGATCATCAGTTCTACATTCAGCAAACTATAGACCTTGTATGATTACAATCCCCTCCCTGCAACACCATTTATCCCACTTCCTCCCTGTGGCTCTCCATTTACATCTTATATTTCACCAATGAACAAGGCAAAATATTTTACAGAACAAAATATATATATATTCATTGAAACATCCAAAGGGCACATTCCATTCTGCCGGCCAGTCTCCTGCCCGCATGGACACAGCTACTGTCTCTGCTTTTCTACATAGGGTCTCACGCTTCGCTCACGCTCTTCCTTCTTGATGGTCCTGGGATGATCTGTTCCTGAAATGAAAGATTAACTACTCCCTCCTTCTAGTTACACATCTTCTACAATTTCAATTGTGACAATTGCAATTAATCCTGCTAACCATTATTCACAATTGAGTCATAAAATCCTATCGCCGTCGAAAGACCAATTACTTCATCATTGCAGATGCCATTTTTAAGCAACATAAAAGATGACTGTACACATGGACCTCACCAGATGGAATATATAGAAATGAAATTGACTACATTTGTGCTAAGAGACCAAGGAGAAGCTCCACATCATCAGTCAAAACAAGGCCAGGGGCCTACTGTGGAAACATGGATTATTCATATGCAACTTCAGTCTGAAGCTGAAGAAAACGAAAACAAGCCCATGAAAGCCAAAATATGACCTTGAGTATGTTGTTGTTCCTAAGTGTCATTGAGTCAGTTCTGACTCATAGTGACTCTGCATAGGGTTTCCAAAGAGTGGCTTGTGGGTTTGAGTTGTCAACTTTATAATTAGCAGTCCAGTGCTTATCCTACAGTGCCATGCCAGGACTCCCACCTTGAATATTTGTTGGTGTTGTTAAGTGCTGTCGAGTCAATTCCGACCCATAACGACCCTGTATGGGACTCCAAGGAGAATACAGAGTTTGAACCACCAACCTTGCAGTTCAGATGACTTTGCAGTCTGATGCATGAGCCTACAGCACCACACCAGGACTCCACCTTGAATGTGTTGTTGTTGTTATGTGCCGTGGAGTCGGTTCTGATTCATAGCGACCCTGTACAGGGTTTCCAAGGCTGTAAATCTTTATAGGAGCAGAAAGCCTCATTATTCTTCTGAGGTTAGCAGCTCGATTCGTAACCACTATGCTACCAGAGCTCCTTGAATATAGCCTTCCTGAATTTAAAGACAATCTCAAGAACAGATTTGATACATTAGACACTAAAGACCAAAACCCAGAAGAGCTGTGAGATGACATCAAGAACATCATAGAGGAAGAAAGCAAAAGGTTATTAAGAAGACAGGAACGAAAGAAAAAACCAAGATGTATGTCAGAAGAGACTCTGAAACTTGCCCTTGAGCAGAGAGAAACTAAAGTGACTGAAATAAATAAGGAAGTAAAAGAGATGAACACAAAATTTCAAAGGGCAGCTTGAGAAGACAAAGTTAAGTATTATAATGAAATGTGCAAAGACCTGGATTTAGAAAAGCAAAAAGGAAGAGCCCACACAGCATTTGTCAAACTGAAAGAATTGAAGAAAAAATTTTATCCTCGACTTGCGATATTGAAGGATTCTCTGAACAAAATATTGAATGGCGCAGAAAGCATTAAATGAAGATGGAAGGAATACACACAGTCACTGTATCAAAAAGAAATGGTCAATGTTCAACCACTTCGAGATCAAGAATAGATGGTGGGGCTGAAGGAAGAAACTCACACTGCACTGAAGGCATTGGTAGAAAATAAGACTCCAGAAATGGATGGGATACACGTTGAAATGTTTTAATAAATTGATATAGCACTAGAGACACTCATTTATGCCAAGAAATTTGGAAAAAACAGCTACCTGACCAGCTGATTAGAGGAGATCCATATTTGTCCCCATTCCAAAGAAAACTCACTTGACCAGATGTTGAAACCACCCAACAATATCACATGCAACTGAAATTTTGCTGAAGATAACTTAAAAATGATTGCAGCAATACATTGACAAGGAACTGCGGAGAAAGCTCAAGGTGGATTCAGAAGAGGACGTGGAACAAGAGATATCATTGCTGATCCAGATGGATCTTGGCTGAAGGCAGAGAATACCAGAAAGATGCTAACTTGTGCTGTATCGACAATGCAAAGGATTTTGACTGTGTGGAGCAGTGGACAAGCTATGGACAACATTGTGAAGAATGAGTATTCCAGAACACTAATTTTGCTCATGTTGTTGTTGTTAAGTGACTCTGAGTCCTTTCTGACTCATAGTAACCCTGTATAGAGTTGCCGAGGCTGTAAATCTTTGCAGGAGGAAAATAGCCTAATCTTTCCTAGGAAGTGACTGGTGGCTTAAATCACTGACCTCGTGGCCTGCAGAGCCAAGAGAAACCTGTACAGTGACCAAGAAGTAGTCATTGAACAGAACAGGGGGACTGAATTGTTTCAAATCAGGAAAGGTGTGTGTTAGGACTGTGTCCATTCACCTTATTCAATCTGTATGATGAGCAAAGACGTCAACTTGAGGACTAAAGTGAGGCCTGATCCAAGCCATAATATTTTCAATCACTTCATGTGCGTGTGAAAGCTGGACAGTGAATAGGAAGACTGTAGAAGTGATTCATGTGAGCTCTGGTGTTGAGAAGGATGTTGAAAGTACCATGGGCTGACTGAAGAACAAACAAATGGGTCTTAGAAGAAGTACAGTCAGAACATCCTTTAGAAGCAAGGTAGGTGAGACTTCGTCTCTCATATTTGGACATGTGATCGGGAAGGACCCGTCCTTTGAGACGAACATCATGCGTGGTAAAGTGGTCAGTGAAAACAAAATAAAAAAGAGGAAGACTCCCATTGAGAGGAATCAACACAGCTGCGGCAACATTGAACTCAAACGTAACAGTTGTGAAGATGACAAAGGACCAGGTAGTGTTTTGTTCTGTTGTTGTTGTTGTTAAGTGTTGTCGAATCGGTTCCAACCCATAGCGACACTGTATAGGGTTTCTTAAGTGCCATCATTTAAGTTCCAACTCATGTGAACTCTGTATAGGGTTACTGAGAAGCAGCTGGTGAGTTTGAACTGCCAACCTTGAGCTTCAAACCTACCTTGTAGTCCAGTGCTTATCCTACAGTGCCATACCAGGGCTCCATCACCAACATCTATGTGTGTGGTGTACACAGGAATCCTTCTTCTCCTGTCCAGGTTGGCCTGGCCGGGTCTCAGCTGGGCCCCCCCTCCATTGGGGGGGTGCCATGCTATGTACTGCTAGATGGTCGGGTTGCTAAGGAATAAAGAAATGGTTGAGATTATTTCCCCTCCACAAACAGCATCCTAATCTGGGGTCTACAGGATCTGTCATCCGGGGCTCCAACTCCACTCTGGGCCTGAGGTTTCAGACACTCCCTCCCCTCCCAGAGCCCCTCTAAACAGTGAGGTTCTTGGGGCTTCATAGATGCTGCTGGCTGTTGCAGGCAGGGAGCTCCCTAGGAGGAATGGAATCCTTCTGAAAGACAGGAGATGGGGCTGTCTTAGTCTCCCGCTGCTACTGAGCCTTAGCGTCCTTAGAGTCGGTTCTGTCTCAGAGTGACCCTGTATAGGGCTTCCAAGACTGGAAATCTTTATAGGAGCAGAAAGCCTCATTTTCCTCCTATGGAGGGCTTGGTGGATTTGAACTGCTGACCTTAAGGCTAGTAAACCAATATGTAACCCACTATATCAGAGCTTCTCTGGTGGGAACAACATAAATACTTTAAAAGACAGAAATCTATTTTCTCCCAGAGCATCCGAGTCGGAATTCAGGGGGCTGTCTCCAGGCGAAGGCCCTCCGTTCCACTGTGGGGGGATTCCTGTCCAGCACTCCTTGGAGATTTCCATGAGACCTCGATCTTCTCCCCTTTCTCCTTGTTTCTGTGCCCAGTCTGCTCCTTTTATATCTGTGAAGGGGTCAGCTTAACATCTACCCTACACTGATACGGTGGTGGTGTGCCGTGGAGTTGGTTCTGACTCACAGCCACACTGTATAGTGTTTCTGAGGCTGTAAAATCTCTACGGGAGCAGAAAGCATCATCTTTCTTCCACCGAGTGGCTGGTGGATTTGAACTGCTGACTTTACGGTTATCAGCCCAATGTGTAACCACTGCGTTACTAGGGCTCCTGATAGAGTGCCATGAATATGTTAAGAAGACCCCTATCCCCAAACAGAATGATAACCACAGGCACAGGAGTAGGGTCTTAGCAAATATTCTTCATGGAGGGAGTGGGAGGCAAAATTCAGTTCATAACAGAGGCCAAGCACGTGTTTGGAAATGTTCCTAATGCTCCTTAAGAAAACACACAGCATTTCCAAGAAGGTTTATTTCCAGAAAAGACCACCGGTGTGGATCCATTTGGAGTCTGTGCCCACACCCCGCCTGCAATGTCTCCTGAAACCATCCTGGGATTTGTTCCCTGAGTACTTGCGTCTCTTGGTCATGCTGCAGCTGTGCCCAGTCTTCCTGGGGCTGTCAGAACTCCCTGGCTCCCTGTCTCTAAGACCCTGCACATCCCTGGGGTCTCCGTGGTACAGACAGCCTGCTGAGAGCCTAAGATGCAATTTCTCTGCCTTGCTCAGATCCATGGGAGTCTGACCTTATGTAACATGTTCTTTTTGGGTGGAAAGAGAAAAGAAAGCTCCTTCATCCATCATCGAGCCTGGCTGGCAGGGCAGGCTAGACTGAGAAACAGTGTTTTTATTTGCCGTCTGTGGCTACGTCTCCCTTTACGCTGTCTGTCTCTCCTGTTATCAACAGCACATACAATTTTATTACTCAGCTCTTTTCTAGAAACGGCTTTGGGTTTGTAACGATCCTGGCTGACTCGTCCTGGCGACCTCCTTGGACAGACACGTCAGCCGCTGTCATGGTTTGAATGGTGTCCTCCTCCCCAACTATGGATCAGCTTGACCGGGTCATGTTTCAAAGTGGCTTGGCAGTTAGGCAATGATGTAATGATGTGGCTTGGTAGTTGTGTAATGATGTAATCACCCCCCAATGTGAGCTGAAATGATAAGCCAATCAGCTGTAAGGAGATCAGAGGGGGGTGCAGCACCCTGATCAGGCCCTGATGTGATGTAAAGGGAGCTCCACTAGGGTGTGGCCTACATCATATTTTATCTTACAAGAGGTAAAGGAGATGATACAATAGTGAATAATTGTTATCAGGACTGATTGTGAGAGTTGGAAATGTAAAGGTAGACGTTTTATAGCAAGGAGGGGAGTGATTGACTTTGCAGTCTAGGAGCAGAGGTCCCTGGGACCATCGAGGGAGAAAAGCAGAGAGCGGGACCCTACCCAGAGAAACAGTGATGCCAGAGATGATAACATAGGAATGGAGCAGCTGGGGACTTTAGACCCAGAGAGGGAGAGGGGCTGTGTGCTGACAACCAGGCGCCAGGTTTGCAGGGTATACCCTTTGGTTGGCTGATGATGCATGGAGGGGATTGTAACCATGGCAATGAAATGATATACGATAGGATGAATGTAAAGCTAATGTTCTCCCATGTAAATTATCACATAATTCACAATAAAACATTGAAAAGAAAAAAAAAGAGGTAAAGAAGATAGACGTGAGCAGAGAGAATCAGACCTACTACCACCAAGAAGGAAGATTCCAGAACATGACTTTGGACTCTGAGACCCTGTGCTTAGAACCTCCCAGACCCAGGGGAAGACTGATACGGAGACATGTGGAGATCTCCAAAGAATGCTGGGCCCACAGACATGGAAGATACAAGGACCTTCCCCCAGAGTAGACACAGAGAGAAAGAGCCTCCCCTGACTACTGGCACCCCGAATTCAGACTTCCAGCCCCCTAAACTGAGTGGATTTCTGTGTGTCAAAGCCCCCCACATGGGGCATTTTGGTTACAGCAGCATACACTTTCAACAGTTGCTTATTTCCTTTCTCTTCTTAGCAGTCTGGGAGTCTTCTGGGGTGGCCATAATAAATGACCACAGCTAGATGTCTGGAAGCTACAGAAATGTATTCGCTCACAACCCAGGAGGCTGGAAATCCAAAGTCAAGTTGGTGACAGGGCTGGTGTCTTCTGAAGGTTCCAAGAAGGACCCGCTGCCGGTGACCTTCAGTGTCTTTGGCTTGTGGATGCATCACTCCCATCTGTTCCTCCATTGTCACATGACCTTCTTCCCCGATTCTCCGCCTCTCCTCTTTAGGGCCCATTCTCAATCCAGGGCGGGTCTCATCTCTTCATCTTTCATTGCATCTGCAAAGATACTTTCCCCAAAGAAGATCACATAAAAGGTTCTGTATAGTCAGAACTTTGGGGGACACTATTCAACCCACTTTCTTTCCCATTGCTCAGTTTTTCCACACATGTGATTGACGATGAAAAGGAAGGCAGAAGCACTGATGTATTCAAAGCACGGTGTTGGAGAAGAATACTGAATATACCGTGGGCTGCCAGAAACAATTCTGTGTTGGAAGAAGCACAGCTAGAATGTTCCTTAGAAGCCAGGATGGCCAGACTTCATCTCACGTACGTTGGATGTGTTATCAGTCAGTGGGGACCAGTCCCTGGAGAAGGGAATGATGTGTGGTAAAGTGGGGAGTGACAGGGATGATGAGATGGGATGAGACAGTGGCGGTAGCTGTGGGCTCAGGCATGACCATGGCGCCGGACCGGACATTTTTATCTGGTGGACCAGGGTCGCTATTAATCGCCGACAGGGGAAAACAATAGCATTCAACACACTGCACAGCCATTTAAGGGAGATGCTAGGATTACCTCCCACCAAATTGAGGATAAAACAAGTAAACATGTCAGGAGAGATTAAGTGACTTGCCCAAGGTCACACAATTGCACGATGCTCTTAGCTACCAAGGAGCTCTGGTAGCGTAGTGGTTACGAATCAGGCTGCTAACCTTAAGGTCAGCAGTTCAAAACTACCAGCTGTTCCACGGGAGAAAGATGAGGCTTTCTGCTCCCGTAAAGATTTACAGCCTCGGGGACCCTGTACAGGGTCACTATGAGTCAGTTCTGACTCCACGGCACATGACCACCACCACCACCACCTAGCTACCAAAGCAGGTGGTCAGCTGAGACCTCGAGGGGCTGCTGGGTTTTCACTCTAATCCTCAGGTTGCCTGGGCGCTCCTTCGCAAACTTGCTCTCCATTTGCTTCCTGACAAGACGCTCTGGAATGTTCTGGCTGGAAGCCATGACCCCAGTTATCCTGGAAGCCAGACTCTAACCCCACCCCTTACAGCAGAAGCCCCCTGACCCGGCCATTCAAGAAGATGCTGGGCCTGAGCCACACATGTCCAGAATGTCCTGTGGGTCTGTGGATCTCGCCACCCACCCTGTGGGTGTCAGAAAAGGGAGATAAAAGGGTACTGAATTTACAGATTCTGCACAAAAATCCACTGTGTTGATCTGTGTTGGGCATTTTCTTCCTTAGTATTTACTTTCCTTTGTTTTCTTCTTTTTTACAGTGTGTATAAGCTTACCATCTGAAAAACTGTCCACGTCTCCTGTAACATTTCTTACTCAGCCCTTCCTTTCTTAGTGTCTGGGTCTCACTTGGTTTTGGAGATACCTCCCTTCATTAAGGGGAGTCGTGGAGTGGCACTGTGGGTTAAGGTGCTGGATTGCAAAGTCAGTTTGAGCCAAAAGGTCAGTGGTTCAAGCTCACCAGCTGATCTTTGAAATTTCCTGTTCAGCTCTTGGATCTCCTCATTTCTTCCATTTGCTTTACCATCTCTACACTGGAGAGCAAGTTTCCGGGTCTCTTCTGACATCCATTTTGACCTTTTCCTTCTTTCTTGTCTTCTCAATGACTGTTTGCTTTCTTCCTGTATGATGTTCTTGATGTCATCCCACA
>NW_006408558.1:14064158-14069763 GCF_000296735.1 Chrysochloris asiatica
GTCCCACATTCCGCAGCATGCTCTTCTCCCTTGATGGCCCTAGGGTCCTCTGTTCCTGTACTGTAAGATTAACTGTTGTTGTTGTTAAGTGCCGTCCAGTCGATTCCGAACCATAGCGATCCTGTATAGAGTTTCCATGGAGCAGCTGGTGAGCTTGAACCGCCGACCCTGAGTTCAAACAGGTTTGCAGCCTGGCGCATTAACCCACAGAGCCATACCAGGACCCTGTAACTACTCCACTTTTTATGTTACAAAACTTCTACCTTTACAGATGTGACAGTCACAATGAGCCATGATAACAATTATTCACTATTGAATCAAAAGCATCCTAATCCCACCTCCTTTCACCAGACCCATCTAGACAAGATGAAAATGATTCAGTGGGGATTCTACCTTCCCCTTGCTCTGAAATTCAACTCCCTCTTGAAAACATATACACCGCTCCCCCTGCCACCCCATTTAGGTAGCCAATGTCTAAGTTGCCCATCCCTATCGACCCTGTGTACAGAGAGACAAGACAGCATTGATCCTTGATGTGAAGACTCCTTCCCCCTCAGTTGGTATTTTGAGCTACTACGTCCATATGTTTGAGCTACTATATCCATAAGTGGAGTCTGGTGTGTTAATGTGCCAGACTGCAAAGCTGTTTAAACTGCAAGGTCGGCAGTTCAAGCTCACCAGCTGCTCCTCGGAAACCCTATACAGGGTGTCTATGGGTCGGAACCAACTCGACAGCACTTTAACAACAACAACAGTAACAACATTCTTAAGTATTGGTCAAGTTCATCAAATTGTAGGAATTTGCACTTGCATCCTTAGTCAAATTTCTTTACTTTCCTCTAGTCAAGCTCTGATCATCAAGCCATCAAAGCTAGGTCAGATGGGTACTATCTGCAAGTTTGGACATTCTTGTGCATCTCATGTCCCCATTTCATATCAGCTGGATGCTTCACTCTCAGCTCTAGCCCTCCGTGGTTAGGTCGGTGTGCATGGGCTCAGGAGTTCCCAAGTCTCCCCAAATTTCGGACCAACCTGCCCTTCCGCTTTTTTCTCTCAACTCAAGGTCAACAGGAGTCGAACTCAGCCCGTATCTTTAATACTGACTTTCCCCCATTTCCACTTACATGTAGACCAACACGGAGGCCAGCTAGCTTACATGCCTGCTTGCATGTTCCCTTTGAGTTTCAATCTCAGAGAGGGGTTTGTCTACCAGACCCCTTTTAAAGACTATGTTGTTGTTAAGTGCCATCGAGTCAGTTCTGACTCATAGTGACCCTGTATAGGGTCTGGTGAGTTTGAGTGACTGGTGAGTTTGAACCAACAACCTTGCAGTTCAAACTGAACTTGTAATCCAGTTCTTATCCTACAGCATCACACAAAGTCTATAGTACAGTGGGAAGATAATTGGGAAACCCCACAGTTTGGTGACTGGCTTTGCTTCTGGCTGTGGAACCGACCCCGTGATATCTCGGAGTGGATTGGCCTGGGTGCTGTCTCCCGAGCCTGGTTACTGCCCGGTGAGCACCAGACACACTGGTGATTCTATTATACCGCCAGGACACTGGTCCCTGAGGGCAGGGACTTATCATGCTCACACCTACTTCCTGGGCTGTGTTTCCCCACAAAGCAGACCCTCCATCAAAATTTACTGAATGAACAATTAAATTACATCAGTCTCCTGCTGAAATGGGTCTCACCGGCAACTTAGAAGAAACTCATCTCTCAGTTGGAGCCACTGTGGGTGTAATCATCTTTTATTAAAGGCTGTGTTTGAAAGCAATTGTGTCAAGGGGTTCTAAAAATGCTCCTTTTGAATTGTTGGTGCAACATACGTGGTCAAACACTAGACGTCAGAAGGAAAGTCTGGAGAAGAGCATCAGGCAACTGAGGATTGACCAAATGTTGTCAAGTGGGGAGTAGTTCCATAAAACCCATCCTACAAATGAAGCAGAGAAAGAAGAGTCGGGAATAGGACGAGGATATGGAATGTGTGACTAATGGTCTCCATGAACTACTGCCTCCTTTGCCAGGAGACAAGAAGAGCTAGAGCGTGCCCGGCTATCATGACTGAATGTTTTGATTTAAGATTCCACAGAAGGATGCTGATCAAAAGGGGGAACATGCAGAACCGAGTTTTAATTTATCATAGAATCTAGGCTTCTTAGAGCCACGAAGTCTCTATGAACTTTTCAAACAATTCTCAGAGGTCATCTTTAAACCTTAAACCAAAACTACCCCCTCAAGTCTTCTCAAAACAAAACAATAATTGAACTTAATTAGTAAACAGTGCCTTCAGCATTATGCTCTTTTAAGAGCTGTCTATGTGGGGTCGGCGATGCTCAAAGGGTGGTCCTTGGAAGCCTGAATGGCCAGACTTCCTCTCTCATACTTCAGGCATATTATCAGGAGGGACAAGTCCCTGGAGAAGGACATCATGCTTGGTAAAGTGGAGGATTGGAGGATCAGTGAACAAGAGGAAGACCCCCATAAAAGATGGATTGGGAGAGTGGCAGCAGTAATGGGCTCAAGCTTAGCAGTAATTGTGAGGATGGTGTGGGACCAGGCAGAGCTCCACTGTGTTGTACAAGGGGTCACTATGGGTTGGATCCAACTCGATGGCACCTAACAACAACATATGGTATCAAATTAACAACAGCACCTCAAAAGATGATCTAGGAACCTTAGGGTGCAGTGGGCTTATGTTCAAGGGAAGGAAGAGCTCAGAAAAGCAGGGAGGAATAGAATCAGTTTATCACTGAATTGTACATTTCGAAACTATTGGCTCAGTGACATTTTGCTATGTATATTCTCAACAATAGAAGCAAAATAAAGAAAAGGAAGAAAGCCTGTTGGATGGGGCTCTCTCCCAGAGCCATGCAGGAATTCAAGGCAGACCTGCCCATCTCCGACCCCTTTAGAGAAAAACCTGCCATCTCCACCTGGTAGAGGGGAAAACACTTGGCAAAGTGTCCTCTCCCTCCTGTCCACGGCCTTTTCTCACAGCCCTCTGCAGGTCAGGCTTGCCAGAAAATCAGCTTTTAGTATAAGTATGTGTGGTATTATAGGATAAGCACTGGACTGCTAACCACCGGGTCAGTAGTGGAAACTTAACAGCTGCTCCTCAGAAACTCTATACAGGGTCATTATGAGTCAAAACCGACTTGCCGGCAGTTAACAACAACAACAGTATACTTTAAGGAGTCCTGGCATGATGTTGTAGGATAATCACTAGACTATTATCCACAAAGTCAGTGGTTCAAACCCACCTGCCCCTCTTCAGAAACCGTATACAGGGTCGCTGTGAGTCAGAACCAACTCAACAGCATGTAACAAGCAAACAAGTGCCTTAAATACAGTATGGTATGTATTCTTGTGTGCCATCAAGTTGATTCTGACTGTACCAACCCTAGGTTGTTGTTGTTAAGTGCCATCGAGTTGGGTCTGACTCATAAGGACTTTGTATAGGGTTTCAAGAAGTGGTTGGTTGATGATACACGGAGAGGATTGTAACCACGGCAATGAAACGATATACGATAGGATGAATGTAAAACTAATGTTCTCCCATATAAACTACACATAATTCACAATAAAACATTAAAAAAAAAAAAAAGTGGTTGGTGAGTTAGAACCGCTGATGTTTCAGTTCGAAGTGACCTTGTGGTCCAGTACTACAGTTCTACCTCAGGACTGCCCCATAATGTTTCCTAGGCTATAATCTTTACATCCTTGCTCCCAAGGAACTGCTGGGTGGACTTGAACCACTGACCTTCCAGTTAGCTGCTGGGTACTCAGCCACAGAGCCATTGTAGCTCCTTGCATGGGTTGTACTTATAGAATAAAAGTTGTTGATTGTTGATCTGAAATTCAGATTTGACAGGCTGTCTTCAATGGCCACCTACTAAATCCGACAGCCCTGTCCCAGAGAAAAGACCACAGCATTGAGGATCCCCTAACACGCTACTGGACCACTGACTGAGGTCCCCTGGTCTTAAGAATACCAAGGAGGGGATCCACCATAGAAGAGTTGCCTCTCTGTCTCCTGTCTGCAGTAAGTCTTCTATTTCAAACCACCTGTTGGCAGCAGTGCTCCCCACCACCTCCAATGTCTGATGATCAATCAGTTTCTCTCCATACTGCATCCTCTTCTTGTTGGAATTGAGCAGAATGATGCTCGAGTATTTGTGGAGAACTTTAAGGGCCAGCCCTGCTGCTGGGGGATACCAGGCAGACGGGGATGGCCTCAGCACAACAGCCTCACACCTGCTTCTGTGTCTACATCCCGAAGGCCACATGCCAAGCTCTTGAAGATGCTCAGTAGCAATAGAAGAACACTTGAGAAGACGGTGGTCAGGTAGGGACCTACCTGACCTTCAGGTGATGTAGCTGTTAGGTGTTGTCTGTCAGTTCGGACTCCAGTGACCCCAAGCACAACAGAACGGAGCACTGTCTGGTCCTGCATCGTCCTCACAATCCTTGCTATGTCTGGGGTCCGGGTGGCAACCCCTGTGTCCATCCATCTCGCTGAGGGTCTTCCTCTTCTTCAGGGACTCTTCTCAACTCTACCAGGCATGGCGTCCTTCTCCAGGGACTGGTCCCTCCTGATGGAATTTGCTTGTTGCCACAAGTGTGCTTATACTTCAGAGTAACCAAGTGTTTCCCACTTAAGTGGCAGGTGGTGAAATATGAACCCTACGCAGCCATTCACAGAAGGGAAAAGAGGGACGAGGAGCATACCAACGAAGAGCTGGTTAAATGCATGAGTGATCCGAGAGATGCCAAACTCTGGGACTCCCTGCACGTCCATCAGATGTGCGCATGTTCTGAGCTGCTGATGGCCAAGTGCTGGCAAGATGGCGGAAGGGACTCAGGTAGGACATGTGGTGGGTCTGTCTTCCAGAGGTCCACAAGAAGCCTTGCTTACATTTTCCTCAGGAGACCGGGTACCCAGAAGTGGGGAGGTACAGAGATTATTCAAAGATCACAGAAACCTTTATTAAACAAAAATATCAAAGCGAAGCTATCCTTTCCTGACAGACCCTCCATCTAGGTCTGTACACACTTGAAGGCGGGATTTGCATCTCTCTAACCCCTCCCCTAAGAAGTCTGCACTCTTTGATTGACACCACGTCCAAATGGCAGTCTGGCATCCTCGAGGGACCTGAATCACGTTCCGTTTCAATGTTCTCTGAGTTTGGGGAACATAGGAAAGTCTGAAGAGACAAGATCAGGGCTGTCAGGTGGATGGAGTAAGGTTTTCCATTGGAATTCTTGTAGGATAATCCTTGCTACCCTCAAAACAATGAACAGGTGCTTTGTTGTAATAGAAAAAGTTCTTGGACACAACTTTCTTGGCCTTTTCCTCACCAACACAGTTTTAATGTTCTTTAACACTTCTTTAGAAGAAGCTACTTTTAGATTAGCCCTTTGAAATCCCAGAAATCTGTCTCTATAACTTCTGAGCTGACTACTCAGCCTTGAGTTAAAGTGGCCCCGCAGATACCCTCAGAAGCCACTGTTTTAATTTGTGGTACCAGGAATTGATACGGCTTTTCTATCCAACATCTTCTTAATTCCCACCAAGGGATTGAGTTGTTGTTGTTGTTGT
>NW_006408558.1:14073568-14078726 GCF_000296735.1 Chrysochloris asiatica
TTACAGAATGTGCCCTTTGGGCATTCACAGCCTGGCTAAGGGAGCTTTGTATCACTTGCCAGAGCAGGACAAAGGCCAAGGGGCCAAAGGGCTGAGAGACCACAGACAATATGATTGGCAAGAGATGTTCCTAACTGGAGAATGTCATCCTTTCAGATCTTAAATTGTATCCTGTTCACTTTCCTAATAAACCCCATAACTGTAAGTATTGTTATGAGTTCTGTGTGGCCACTGCGCTGGATTGTGGAACCCAGGTGTGAAGCAGAGAGGGCTTGTGGGAGGGAGGGCTGGTGTCAGAACAGGGGAGAGAAGGCTGTAGAGCGAGACTTGTCTGATTGACTCTTCATAGGGATTGGCCATGGGCAGAGTTTGATTCACTGTCCCCTTGGGAAGTCAGAAGAAGTCAGACCTGGTCCCCTTGTGGCTTTTACAGATTGAATCTTTTTTTTTTTTTAGAAGGTGTCCTAATGAAACTAAGACAAGTGTATGGCTGAGACAAATTGCTAGCAGCCCTCCACTGATCCAGAGACCTGTCCGAACATGTTTGGAGCTGAGAGTAAACCCACTGATGTTGAGTCCACCATGACTCACAGTGACCCTGCAGGACCGGGTGGAACCATCCCACAGGATTTCTGAGGCGGTCAAACTCTACATGGGCAGATTGGTTCATCTTTCTCCCTCAGAGCAACTGTGGGCTTGAACCACTGACCCTTTGGCTAGCAGCCCAACACTTAACCCACAGTGCCACCAGAGTTTCTTGAATATTGCTGTTGTTTTTGGTAAGTGCCATTGAGTAGCGACCCTGTATAGGGTTTCCAAGGAGCAGCTGGTGGGTTTGACCTGCCAACCTTGTGGTTCACAGTCCAGTGCTGATCCTACAGTGCCACACCAGGACTCCTGAACTGAACATACAGGAGGGAATGATCTCAGCCAAACCCCCAAGATCAAAGGAAAATGGAGGTTACTCCTGTGGTCATATGGAAGGGAAGGAAAAGAAGGGTCTGGGCATGCGCGGGAACCAGCCCAGGGGGCTCTCCCATCCTGGAAGACACTATGGTCTGCATCTGACAGTATTGTCTGTCTTTGTCATGTTCTCATAGCTCTGTTGGAGTCTCCCTGAAGGCTAGGAGGCAGGGTCATGGCCTATTGATTCTTAGGAGTCTGGACTTTCTAGTTCAGAGCTCAGAACCCTTTAACAGAGGGTATACTTCTGTTAGCATGGGCTGCCCAAGATCCATTCTCCATACTTGCTAGAAAGCACCCCAATTTTTTCCAGAAATTCAGACTTGGTGCTTTACTGGGGCTGATCTTTTCCCAACAGCAAAAGTAGGCAAGTGGTCCCAACTTGGCTTGACAGCATCAGATTATCAAGGTCTGGTCAGAGATGGGCATGAGGCCCCAGGGGCCTTGGTCAAGTGGTCACAAGAGCCTCAAGTTCAGGAATGTTGTCCAAAGAACTGGCAGAGGAGAGGCAGTCTCTCCCCAGAACCACTGAGGAGGTTGGCCTAGCTAGTTGAATTAAGTTCTGCTGAGTAACAAATGGCCCCAGCAGGTCCGTCGTGTACAACACCAAGGATATGTTCTTCCCTCACTTCATGTACCCTGAACGTCATCTTCTGGGGTCCACAGCATCTTCATTCAGGGCTGAGGCTGAAGGAGCAGCCCATCTGCTGGTCTTGGGACATACTGGTCCTGTCTGGAACATGGTGGTCTTACGGCAAATGAGAGTCAGTTTATGGGACTGCAGTGTCCCTGGCTCTCCTGCTCTGAAATGACCCACTCCACGGTCACTAATATTTACTCCACTGGAGCAATTCAGGCCGAGCCTGACCTCATTGGGGTCAGAAACACAGGCTCCGGCAGGGACAGGTCAGTGGAGATGGGCAGCAAGTATTTTGAGAATTTTGTGTGCAGTTGAAATGCTTCTGACTCATTTCCTAGAATGGAGTAGGATTGCCCACAGGGTTTCCTAGGCTGTAATCCTAATGGGACCAGATCAACAAGTCTTCCACCAATGGGAACTGTTGGTAGACTCAAAGTGCCAACCTTTTGGTTTGTTACCAAACTCTTCAGCTATTGTGCCAAATGGAACTTATTCCATACGTTGTTGTTGTTGTTGTTAAGTGCCGTCGAGTCGGTTCCGACCCATAGCGACCTTGTACAGGGTTTCTGAGGGTGTAAATCTTAATGGGAGTAGAAAGCCTCATCTTTCTCCCTCGGAGCGGCTGGTAGTTTCGAACCGCTGACCTTAAGGTTCGCAGCCCGATTCGTAACCACTACGCTACCAGAGCTCCATATAGACCCAGTGTTATTGACTGCTGTCTATGAAGGAAGCTAACCTGATGTGGCACTGGACTGCTAACCACAAGGACAAGGTTGGTGATTCAAACCCACCAGTTGCTCCTCGGGAGCCCTGTACAGGGCCGCTACGAGTCAGAATCGACTCAATGGTTCTTAACATTAACACCTGATGTTGGAGCTCATGAAAGAGATGCAGAAGTGAGATGTGGAAAGAGGGGGACTACTTAGACCCATCGAATCAGGACCCCCGGATCCAGCTGTGCCTAGTCTCCCTGAGATTCATTGTTGTTGTTGTTAGGTGCCATCTAGTCGGTACCGACCCATAGCGACTTTATACACAGCAGAACGAAACACTGCCCGATCCTGGGCCAACCTCACTACTGTTGCCACGCTTGAGTCCGTAGATGCTGCCACTTGGCCAATCCATCTCGTTGGGGGTCTTCCTCTTTTCCTCTGACCCTCATTGTTGTTAGGTGCTGTCAAATCGACTCTGGTTCAGAGCCACTCATGTGTGCAGAACAGCACTGTTCCATACAGGTCTTCAAGGCCGTGACCTTTCTGAAGCAGATCACCAGGATTTTCTTCTGAGGCACCTCTGGGCAGGTCAAAATTATCAACCTTTTGGCCAGTAATGCAGTGCTCAAAAAATATGATTTTTTAATCCCCTTAAGCGAATTGAAGTGTGTTCTCTATCCACAAATACCCTGGAACTGAAAAATTCATTTTAACACAAGGAACCAACCGGTCTCTCTCCCTGGCTGAGGAGCAGAGTGGATGTTCCTGGTTTTCTCTGTGAGACAGGAGTCCAGGACCTGACCATCCCCACCTGCCCTGGGAGAAAGACTTGAGCTCACCTCACACCTCCCCTTGTAGGTCTCTCAGGACACCCTCAGGGGAAGGGCGGACAGATGCAGGTGGGTGTGGGCTCAGAGAAAGTGCCACCTGTCTCCCACCTGCACTGCATGGCTCTAGGCCCTGGCTGAGGCTCAGCTCCCTGGTGATTGGCAGAGGGAGCTGGAGAGGAGCAGTATGCCTGGCTTGTGTTCCAGGCTGTGGGGCGCTGGGAAATGTTAACAACCAACAATACAGCAGGGGTGGGAACCGACTTGCAACAATTGATGATTTCCATGGTGAGCCAACTCCACGTTCCCATGGCACCGTCGGTGACCACAGAGTTGGAAATAAATGGGTACAACTGGCTCCCATTCCAACGCCAACCCTCTCTCCACCACGCCAGAAAGACCCATCCCTGTGGCTCTCACCCCCCCTGCTGTTTCCCAGGCTCTATGCATTCCTGAGCAGACCTCCCTGTCCAGCGGGTCTTTCTCATGGACGCTGTCCGACAGCTCCGAACAATCCTGCCCTCTGTTTCATTGTTTGTTGGATCAACGAGCTGGATTATGAAGAACAACCTCCCTCTTCCTGATTCTTCCCCGACACAACCCATCCGACCAGCCCTGCCTGTTTTGCATGCAGGAAGCTGGCAGCCCATCAGCTCCAAGGGCGCCTCCCTCCAAAGCTGAGCCCCGTCACTCCGCAAGCCCAGGGAGGTACCCAGAAGTCGATATCTCTGCTCTCCACAAACACTAACCCCTCCATCAGCTGCCCCTTTCTGCGTGGACATTTGAGATCCTAAACTTGCTTAAAGAAGCCAGTTTTGTCCAAACCAGTTTGTTCAACACTGTGATTGAGACCGTCTCTGGGGGAGCATGGGTCTGTGACTTTGTGTCTAGTGATGGTATAATGGAAACATCCACAGTGGATGGCTTTAACAGAAAAGACAGATTATGTCACAGGTTAGGAGGCAGGGCATTGGCTTCAGGGAAGGATTTTTTTCTGTTTGTTCTTGGTGAAGGTCCTTATCTCTTTCAGCGTCCTATACTGTGTGCCTTGGCAATCTCCATATCCCTCCATGTTTGTGTTTGCTGGTTTCATATCTGATCTGCTCCTTTTATATCTCAAACAGGATTGGCTTAAGATAGACCCCATACTGATGTGACCTGCTCAACATGCAAAAAACACTCCTATTTTCAGACGTGGTTACCTCCACAGGATAAGGATGAGGACCCCAAAACCCATTTTGTTGTTGTTAAGTGCTGTAGAGTCATTTTCTGACTCAGAGCCATCTGGTACAGCAGGGCCCCGAAACATGCAGCCCACGGGCTGTAGAAAAACCATGAAATCTAACATTGCCAAGGCAATTGTCCTTCCAGCCACCACATTGTTGTTGTTGTTAGGTGCCATCAAGTCAATACTGACTTGTGCATAGTGATCCTATGCACAACAGAACGAAACACTGCCTGGTCCTGGGCCAACCTCACAATTGTTACTACCTTTGTGCCCATCTCTGCTGTCATTGTGCTAATCCAGCTCATTGGGGGTCTTCTTCTTTTTCTCTGACCCTCCACTTTACCAAACATGATATCCTTCTCCAGAGACTGGTCCCTCCATACAATATGTCTGAAATATGAGAGATGAAGTCTGGTCATCCTGAATTCCAGAGAGCACTCTGACTGCATCTCTTCCAACACAGTGAAATTCACATTAGGAAGATATGGACAAGGCCCGGAGAGCCCAGGGGACCAGGGTGCAAGGGGCCCATTGAGGCATTCAGCCTACAGCGGGCGCTGTTGAAGAAGAGCTAACTTAGCCAACCCATTGACTCTGACTCATGGTGCCCCGTGTGTGTCAGAGTAGAACCGTGTCCACAGGGTTCTCAGTGGATGATTTTTCATAAGTAGATTCCACTCATGGTGCCCAATGTGTGTGTCAGAGTAGAACTGTGTCCACAGGGTTCTCAGTGGATGATTTTTCATAAGTAGACCCCACTCATGGTGCCCCGTGTGTGTCAGAGTAG
>NW_006408558.1:14079011-14080931 GCF_000296735.1 Chrysochloris asiatica
TGCTCCCTGGGGTTTTCAATGACTGTGATCTTTCAGAAGTTTATCTCCAGGCCTTTCCTCTAAGGTGCCTCTGGATGAACTTGGCCTTCCATCCTTTGGGCTAGCAGCCCTGTGATTTAATGTTCTCCAACCTCCCCCCCTCATCATCCTGACTAATGTTCCTGAAATGGTCCTGTGTTCCCAGGAGACCACAGCCTGAGGGGCTCCTGATGTCCTCTGGCATTTGACTGTCCTGGATATCTCATAGACCCCACTTCGTTTGGGAGAAAGCCACCGAGCCACATGACTGTCCTTCCTGGCTCTGTTCTGGCTGCCCTGGGGAGGAAAGCACCAAGCTGGAACCCGAGGTGTCTGAAGATTTGTGTGTTTCAGGCATCATGCAGATGTTATTCCCAACTACTTGCTCCCAAAGGTGCCAGGAGACAAACGTGTTGTGTTCCGGCTGCCGCGGCTCCCTTCCTCATCCAGTGGTCAGTAGTGGACAAAGAGCTGATTGCAGGCTTGCTTCTCCTGTCTTGGAAGTTATGCATGTGTTTATCTTCCGCAGGTGCCTCTGAACCACAGTGAGAGCGGGCGGCAGGGAGAATGCTCTGATTACTGGGTCTTGAGTTTAGTTGCAAACATGGGCACCGTCAGTAATCCTTGAGACAGCTCTGCCGGGCACTCAGCCCAGAGCCAGTGGTGGTCTGCAAAAGGGGGGAGGGGGCTTTCCTTAAGAACTTCCAGGCATTTCAATTTTCTTGAGTGCCTTTGTGGCTGAATCCCAGTAATGATAAGCCTGGCACACTCACAGAATAATGAATACATTTTTTGTGGCATGCGTTTTCAATGAAGTCATATTTCTTGTTGGGGTGGGATGGGAGGTGGGGCCTCAAGGTCATCCCAAGGTGGTTTTTGTGTACAGGTAAAGTAACTTCCAGCCAAGACTCTCTGCCTGACGTTCCCCCTCCTGTCCCCTGAGCCTGGGGCCACTCCCTAAACATTCAGAGTTTGTACTTCCTTGCTAGTTTCTCTCTGGGCCACCATCTGCCTGTCTGTCCTATTGTGGTGGTTTACAGGTTGCTGTGATGCACGAAGCTATGGCACCGGCACTTTAAATACCCGCGGGGTGACTAGGGGTGGACAGGCTTCAGCAGAGCTTCCAGACTGAGATAGACTAGGAAGACAGGCCTGGTGATGTCCCTCAAAAAGTGACCGATGAAAACCCTGGGGCTCACCAGAGACCATCGTCTGACTGGTTTGTAGTGATGCTGTGGGTCACAGTTGAACTGCTCCCTAATGTCAGATACTAAGTATTTATGGAAGCAGACAATCTTGTTCCTACAGAGTAGCTGTTGGGTTTGAACTGCTGACCTGGTGGTTAGCAGTCCAATGATTACCCACTACCCCACCAAACTCCTCTCTACCCACCACATACCAGTGTTACCCACAGATATGGCAATCAAAGGAGTCCTGGGTAGAGCTGTAGGAGTAACACTGGATTGCTAGCTGAAAGGTTGGTGGTTCAAACCTGCCAGCAGCTCCTTGGAAACCTTATACAGGGTCGCTATGAGTCGGAACTGACTCGACACAGCACTTAACACAACAACATGGACATTAAAAAACCTCCAGATATTGTCAAATGCCTCCTTGAAAGGCCAAATGACCCTAGGTGGACACTCAGAAAACCATGGCTCCCACAATCCAGGTGAGCATGACCTCCACCTTCAGATGTTTCCTTGTGCCCACCTACCCCTGCCTTCAGGCAGCCCCAGGTCTTTTTTTTTTCCATCTCTCCCAAGTGGTGGCACTACTCATATTTCCCCTCTTTCTTGATCATTCCTTGTAAGAATCAGGAGAAACCAAGGTCTTGGTGTGGGTAAGTCTCATGACCTTTGGGTGTGACCCGGGATGGTAACTACCATCTAAGGCAGAGGTATC
>NW_006408558.1:14082505-14088512 GCF_000296735.1 Chrysochloris asiatica
AACAGATCTGTGTTGGAAGAAGTGCAGCCAGAGTGCTCCCTGGAGGCCAGGATGGCCAAACTTCATCTCTCATACTTCAGACGTATTGTCAGGAGGGACTAGTCACTGGAGAAGGATATCATGTTTGGTAAGGTGGAGGGTCAGAGAAAAAAAGGAAGATCCTCAGCGAGATGAATTAGCAAAGTGGCAGCATCAGTGGGCTCAAGCGTGGCAATGATAGTGAGGTTGGCCCAGGACCAGGCAGTGTTTTGTTCTGCTATGCATAAGGTCTCTATGAGTCAGTACTGACTTGATGGCACCTAACAACAACAATAGTCAGTTCTGACTCATAGCAACCTTATGTAGGATTTCTAAGGAGTGACTGGTGGGTTTGAACTTCTGACCTTGTGTTTACAGTCCAGTGCTTATCCTACATCGCCACACCAGTGTGCACTAACAGGTGAAAAAGTGTAAACACTTATTAGAATGACCAACACGGTGCACAGAGATGCATACAGTGAGCACACACTGTTGCAACAATGGCGCCCAGAAACCTGCTGGATGCAGGGGTCCCACAAACCTTCTTTTTGTAAAAGCGAGGCATGCCAGAGCCTCTTGCCTTCAGTCCAACTCCTTTCCATAAAGCGAGGCATGCCTGTGTGTCTTGCTTCCAAGATGGCTTCTTCCGCTCCTCAGCACTGTTTTGAGATCTCACTCAGTGGTTACATTTTTCAGCAGCTCAGCATCTAATGCTGAGAAGTCTTTCTTTGTAAGATCTCTGGGTGGTGCAGGCAGGTTGCAATCGATGACTAACGAAAAGGTTGGGGCTGGAACACACTCAACAGCGGAAGAAATGCCTGGAGATCTGCTTCCATGAAGAAGACGGTCAAGAAAACCAAACTTGATTCAGTTCTAGTCTGTAATGGGTGGGGGCCCCCTGACTTGAAGTTGACTCAGCAGCTACAGGATTGGGTTCAGTCTTCTAGGGGGTTGCCAGGATCCTGGTGTGGCTCTGTGGATTAATGTACTGGACTGCAAAGTCGGTTTGAACTGCAAGGTCGGCGGTTCAAACTCACTAGTCGCTTGTTGGAAACCCTATACAAGGTCGCTATGGGTTGGAAAAAACTCTACGGCACTTAAGGACAACAACAAGGGGGTTGCTAAAGGCGCTCTCGTGGCTCTGTGGAGTAAGCATTGGGTTGCTAAATGCAAAGCTAGCAGCCGAAGCCCACCTGCTGGTACATGGGAGACAATTGAGGCTCTCACTCCTATAACGGCTGAGTCTCACAAACCCTCTGCATGTTCTCTGAGTCAAAACCCACTTGACGGCAGTGGGTTTGGGTTTGGGTTTGGGTGCGGGGGCTGCCGTGAATCAGAACCGTCTTGTCAGCGGATATGAGGAGAGTCTATGGTACCATACTGTGTCTACTCATCTGTTGTTGGTGAACGTTTGGGCTGTGTCAGATTCAGCGGCCACACTTGATCTTGGTGTTGTTGTTGTTGTTGATAAGTGCCGTCAAGTCGATTCTGACCCATAGTGACCCTGTATAGGGTTTCCAAGGAGCAGCTGGTGAGCTTGAACCACCAATCTTGCAGTTCAAACAGCTTTGCAGTCTGACGCATTAGCCCACAGCGCCTCCCCAGGATTCCACGTAGATGTGTGTTTTTGTTTCTCCAGGGCAAGCTCCCAGGATTGGAATGGCTTGGTCCTCTTTAATGCTCACAGGAACTACCACACTGTTTCCTCCAGTGGTCCCAGCTTCTGACTCTCCGTACAGTTCTCCCTACAGAGGTGAGCCTGATCCAGAGGGAGGAGAAGCCAGATGGGGCTGGGTGGGATGCCTGGACAAGGGGAAGCCAGCATGAGGCATGGGTCATCTAGAAAAGAGTGGAGGAGATACTGAATGAGATGACTAACCAAAGATGCCGCCTGCTGGACAGAGGACCAGGATAGAGCTTCAGAAGGGGTCAGCTTTCTCCAGCAGGACTCTCTCAGCTTGTGTGTGCATCTCACCTTTTATATCCTGGGCAGGTAACAAGGCTTTCCCCGAGCCTGTGTCCCGGGCAGCATGCCATGTCCAGCTCTGGAACTACCCAGGGAATGTTGGACAACAAGTTGGAGTTAAACCCTCGACTACTAGCCAAAAGATTGAAGTTCAAAGCCACCCAGAGACTCACCTAGAAAGGCTTGTACATCAGCCTCCCAAGGTTCACAGCCTTGAGAACCCCCGTGGGCAGTTCCACTGCACACATCTAATAGGGGCGTGGGGACTCGGAGCTCATTACATTACATGGCCGTAGGCTTGGTGGACGCCACTCTTTCAAATCAGGTGAGATGTCCCATGAGGAAAGGGAAACTCCTGTTTTCTTGGGGTTCCTACTCCCATTTCCATATGGCACTTTCATATGCTAATTTCTTGAATGTCAAAATCTATTTTTTTTCCTTGTTTGCATCCATAAATAACATATTTGGATCATAGAAACACATCTACAGTAAGCTTCCAGAAAACTTAATATGCCGATTTATTTGCTTTCTGTGCATGTCATTTCAATCTTAACTACAAAATCTGCCAGAAATGGGAGAACTTTGAATCCACACAGTAGGTTGGGAAATGCTGGGGGAAGGTGGTCAGGATCCTTATGAAATGTTTTCGTTTCTTTCAAACACTTTAATAAAGATTTTTGAATTACTCTAATGATGCAATAGGTAATCCTGAATTCTTACATTACAAGAGATTTTGTTTTTCCAAAACTACCTACAAATCTCTCAGATAGGGCATAAATCAGAATACAAAGAGGTTCATTTTCTTCTTTTTTGGAACAGTGGGTATTAGCATGTAATCCGTCATTTTAATGAGAAACAGATTAGTATGTTCTGTGTAATACATTTATAATGAATTCTGTATATAACATTATGTTAAATGAATATGTCTTTTCACTCAGAGACGAGCTAAATTTGAGTTTATTTTAGACAGTTGGTGAATTGGAGCCATTTCAGAGAAAGCCTATTGAAGAGAGCATTTCCAGGAAGATATCAAAACATTTTCTTTGATAAGTGAAACTGGAGGTTAGCGTAGCAGAAAGGTTTACCTTTGTGTTTGTTAGGCATCTTTTTTAGGATGTCTGTTTTTCTCTCCAGCATCTGTGCAATGCTGTTATCGTTTAGAAATAATGCAAAATATGATTTGTAAAGAATCTCCCATAATTCCCCAAGTACTAAGAGGTAAATATTACTAATCTTTTAATATGCATTTCCATAGAGGAATTTTTATATACTTATGCAAAGATGTCTACAGGGGAAGTTATACGAGTGAATATTCAGTAGCAAAACAGTTTTAAAAACTCGTCATTTTTTTCTTATCTATGATATATTGGAGGTTTCAGAAGAGCGTCCAAATGACACTAAGAAGAAATACTGTTGAATGATGGTACACACAGTGGACTGTAATCATTGCAATGAAATGAAATACGACAGGATGTTCCCATGTAAACTATCACTGAAATCATAATAAAACCTTTAACAAACCAAGAAACAACACTGCCTGATCTAATGCCATCCCCAGGACCACTGTGGTCCATAGACTTGGCTGGCTGAATTTTGAAAGCAGATATCCATGTCTTTCTTCCTAATCTCATCTGGACGCTCTTCTGAAACCTGTTTCACAGCAACACGCAAGCCTCTGCAGACACACATGAGGTGCAGGGGCTGGGATTTCTGAGGACGTATCGGGAAGACTTTGTTTAAACAATCTTATTTCATCCCCATTTGAAAGATGAGAAAATCAAGGTTTGGAACATTAAATCCCTTGGATAGAGCCACATGTTGTTGTTTAGTGCCGTTGAGTCGGTTCTGACTCGCAGTGATCCTGTATCAGGTTCCTGAAGCCAAAACCCTTTGCGGGAGCAGAAACCATTATCCCTGAAAGTGGCTGGCAGACTCGAACCACGGACCTTGTGGTTCATAGTTCAGCGCTTATTGCATGGAGCCACCACACTCCCAGAGTCACATTGTCATTGTTGCTAGGTGCCTTTGAGTTGGTTCTGACCCATAGTGACCCAGTGTACAACAGAACGAAACATCACCCGGTCCTGCGCCATTCTCACAATTGCTGCTTCGCTTCAGCCCATTGTTGCTGCTCTGTGCCCGTCCATCTTGCTGGGCGGGGGTCTCCCTCTTTGTCGCTGACCCTCCACTTTACTTTCCATGATGTTCTTCTCCAGGGACTGGTCCTTCCTGAGTCATGTGGAGGGTGGGAAATGGATAGATAGTACTCTGAGGTCTTTCAACACCACGCTTTCAGGTGTGTGTGGGCTCGTGATTTTAATAGTCTCTTTCTTGTCGTTGTAAGACGGGACAAGATGGTTTGTCTGCAGGGAGAGGAAATTGCCTATCTCAGGATAGTCTGTTTATCTGGTGATGGGAACTATAAGTTAGGCCCAAACCTTAAACACCAAACCAGTTTCCACGGAGCCAACGCCAACTCAGAGACCCCATGCATGCCGAACAGAGGTGTTCTGTAGGGTTCTCTAGGTGTGACCTTCCAGAAGCAGATTGCCAGATCTTTCTTCCACAGTGCCGCTGGGTGGCTTCAAAGCAACAACCCTTAGGTTAGTTGTTGCTGTTAAGTGTCATTGAGTCCGTTCCGACCCATTGTGACCCTGTATAGGGTTTCCAAGGAGTGGCTGGTGAGCTTGAACCGCTGACCTTGCAGTTCCAATTGAGTTTGCAATCCAGTGCATTAGCCTACAGCACTACACCAGGACTCCTTTAGGTTAGTAGGCAAGTGCTAAATACCCAGGGATCACAGATTGAAGATCCCACCAGACCCTCTGTGGTCTAGTGGATTCCGACTCACAGGGACATTTGAGGATAGAGTAGGACTGTCCCGTAGAGTTTCCAAGGAAGCAGACTGTCCCATTGTTCTCTGGAGGGAGGCTGGTGCGTTTGAACTGCCCACCTTTTGGCCAGCAGCTGAGCACTTTAACTGCTGCTGCATTTCTCTATGGACCAGGGTGGCCTCACTGCAGATGCCGCTGAGCCCGTGGTCTGCCTTCTCTGGACCCGACAGTGGGTCCGGTCCTTCTCCTCCTGGACGTGGGAGGAATCTTGCATGCTCCTGGCCCTGCCGTGGGGTCCGACTTGGCCACGTGGAGGACATGTTGTTTCTGGGCGGAGGTATTTGAATGTTGAGGGAAGATTATCTGTACTCCCTCTTCCTTTGACTGAGGAGTTCCTGAGGAAAACAGAGGCCAGCATCTGTGAACTGTGAACGCACCACACCACAATGCCGTCAGAAGTAGATTTTGTGAGCCAGAAAGGAATGGTTTCAGAGTGAGGCCGCCTGGAACAGGAACTTTTGTTACCACACAGCCAGTGTGGACTGAGGCACGTCCTCCGTCCTCCCTTCCTTCCGCCAGCACCACACACACCCCACTCACCTATTGAAAATTTGCTCCCAGCCAGGTCTTGGACAAGAAGAGTGTTTCTTCACCTGTTTCGTTGTTAAGAAGCAAACAACAGGCCTTGAGTCTGGCCTGCAATTTTCCATACTTTGATCTGTCATCCGCTCACCTCTAGGTACCCCCTTCACTGGTGCAGGATGGGGTGTCCGTGGTAGGAAGTTCAGAGGGACCCCTGGACAAGGTTGCTTTCTGGACCAGGCTAGCAGCAACCACGGGTAGGCGGGTCCTCTTGTCCCCTTGTTATGTTTCGGTCCAGGGTTCTAGTCCTGCTTTTGAATGTGATGATAGTCCAGTAATTCACTGCCCTCAACTACTAACCCTATGGAGTCCTGGGGTGGCGCTGTGGGTAATGCACCAGACTGCAAAGCCGTTTGAACTGCAAGGTCGGTGGTTCAAGCTCACCAGCTGCTCATTGGAAACCCTGTACAGGGTCGCTATGGGTCGGAATTGACTTGATGGCGCTTAACAACAACAAGGACCATCAAAGGAGAAGAGCACATTTGGGACCCTATCCAGAGAAGCAGCGACACCAGAGATGAAGGCAGAGATGGGGACATGGAGAGAG
>NW_006408558.1:14088922-14090874 GCF_000296735.1 Chrysochloris asiatica
GTGAGAATCCACCCTCTCCTTTGTACCTCATCCAACTCCTAGAAGGGAACCCCTGACCCCACTCTCTCCCACGGCTTAGTGTGGACGTCCTTACCGCAGACCAGGGGTGGGGAATGCCTTTTGCTTTGGCCCTGCCAAGGCATTCACTGTTCCAACCATCACATTTGTTGTTGTTAAGTGCCAACAAGTCATTTCTGACCCACAGAGACCCTGTGTAGTGTTTCTGAGGAGTGGCTCGTGAGCTTGAACTGCCATCCTTGCAGTCCAGTCCATTAACCCACAGCACCACACCAGAACTCCGTCCATCACATTAAGGTTGAGTTAATTAAACGTTTGACCAAATATCGCGGCTATTGTTTAAGCTGATAATTTTGTAAGGCCGTGGATGATGTTTATAAATATCCAAATGACCCTAGGCAGAAAGAAAGGTTCCCACCCCTGCCCTGGAAAAATACCCAAGTGCACTTGGTTCAGATGTTTGTCTTTTCCCACTATGCTATGCCTTCTACCTCACTTGTGATTTTTTAAGAACATGTGTAATAATAAAAACTCATACCCTGCAAGGGTGAGAAGCTCTAATTACAGAATTACGAACAAAACAACAACAAAAATTCAGGTATGGAAGTGGTCTTTGTTTCGTTGTTTTTCAAGTTACTGGTTGTCCATTCAACAATTGCCTTTCTGTCTTCATTGAGGCCCGGGTCTCCTTTCTGCTTTGTGCCTGTAAGGGAGCGGGATTTGGCCTTCCCTGGCCTGCTGGTGCTTGGGACGTTAGAGTTACAGATTTACCATTCACAGGCACTTAGAGAACGCAGGGGAAGATGCTGAGCAAAGACAAGTGACTAAGAGTATGTCCTCGGTTATAATTCTCAGTGAAGTGCACCCGTAATTAAGTTTTTACTGAGCCAATTTACCTTCAGCACCAGGATCTATCACACAAAGACTTGCTTAATAAGGGGGTTCCTCATCTTCTTGATGGGGGTCCAGCAGAGCTCATCCAAGAGTTCCACCTGAGACCCCTTTTTTGTTCTTGTTGTGGTTGTTATTAGGAGCCGTCGAGTTGGTTCTGACTCAGAGCCACCCTACGTATAACAGAACTCAACACTGCCTTGTGGCATCCATACAATCATTGCTATATTTGAACCCCTTTGTTTCAGCCACTGTGCCAATCCATCTTAGTGAGGGTCTTCCTCTTTTGAGGTGACCCTCCACTTTACCAAGCATGATGTCCTTTTTGTTCTGAGGCCCCCAAATCTGTAGAAGAACATTTGACGGTGCCTTAGGGCCAGCTAGAAAAACAGTAGAAGAGAGAGTCACTGAGCAGCGTACATGATTATGCACTTAACCACTAACTGTAAAGTTAGTAGTTCAAACCTAACCAGAGGTACCTATGAAGAAAGGCCTGGCGATTTCTCTCTGAAAAATCAGCCACTGAAAGCCCTATGGAGCTCAGTTCTACTGTGCACACTTGGTCCATTAGACCTGTGGACTCATTGTTTCTTCAAGCCTTTAATATTCTTCATTCTTCTTTGCTCCTTTTAAAAATTAAAAAAAAACTTCACAAAAATGGAAGCATAAAAGTTGATTCTATGTTGTTGCTGTTGTTACAAATTTGTAAAAACAAAGTAGCTATGCCTTTGAAGGAGTCCTGGTGTGGCGCTGTAGGATCATGCACTAGGACCGCAAGGTCAATTTGAACCACAAGATCAGTAGTTCAAACCCTCCAGCCACTCCTCGGAAACCCTATACAGAGTCGCTATTAGTCAGAACCAACTGGACAGCATTTAACAACAACAAATGCCTCTGAAGAGATTTTTAAGATAAGTACACTGCAACCACATAGGCTGTTGTTGAATGGGATCTGACGCAGAAACAGAACAAAACCTGACCCTGTCCAGCATTATCCTCACAAGGTCACTTGTTTTGGTCACTGTAATTTGAGGCCTGTCTTA
>NW_006408558.1:14091589-14094781 GCF_000296735.1 Chrysochloris asiatica
GCTCACAATTGCAGAGTCCCAGATCCCCCAGTGGAACAGAGAAAGAGAAAAAACAGCCCCTCATACGGGTCCATTATATTGGGAGCAGGCCACACCCCCAAAGAAGCAGGCCACACCCCCAAGATCGCATCCCTTCAATTGATTGGCTGCTCATAGCTGCTCATCGTAGAGCTACCTATGCCTGTATTAGGTTTCATCACCATGGGAATAAGCACATCCCAACTGCTAACCCTCTGGAAATCCTGGTCTCATAGAGTTGGCACAGAACCCTAACCATTGCAAATCTCTTCCCATCTAGGGCTCATTTTCTAGCTCTGCATCATGGGATATTGTGTTGTGACCCACTGGGATTTCACTGGCTGATTTTTGAAAGCAGCCTGCCAGGCCTTTATTCCTGGTTTGTCTTGGTCTGGAAGGGCTAAGGATATTGAATGTTGAGCAGCATACTGCTAGAAGATGATCTCAAACACACTGGCGAGGATGACGACCACACTTCGTTCTGCTGGTACATAAGGTTGTCGTGAGTTGGAACGAAAGTCATAGCAGCTAACAACTTTGCTTTGAAGTGTATTTTCATAGTGACTAATGATACTGAGGTCTTTTATTCATGTGCTTACTTGCCATCATACATCTTCTTTGATAAAGAGTGGGTTGCAATCTCTTTTCTGAGATGACTGCTTGTTTTCTCATCGCTGCATTTGAGAGCTCTTGTTCTGTGTATGTGGGACACAAATCCTTTGTCAGATGGGTGATTTGGGACAATACTTCCCCCCCAAGTCTGTAGCTTGTCTTTTCATCTTCCTTACACTGTCTTTCAAACAGCACAAGTTTTAAATGTTGAAGAAGTCCAATTTATCCATTTCTTGCTTTCTTTCATGGTTATATGATCATAACTGAGAACTTGTTTAACTCAAAGCCACAGAGATTGTCTCCTATGTCTTCCTCTGGAAGGTGTTTAACTTGGCCTTTTACAATTAGACCTATGTCTCATCTGGAGGTGATGTTTGCATAAAGTGTGAAATTCAGGCTGAGGTTCACTGTTCTGTACACACATGGCCAGTTGTACCGGTCCTGTTTGCTAAGGATTTACTGTTTAATTTTTGGAATTCGTTTTTTCTTTTCTGTCATCTAGTCATTTTCTACCCAGGGTTTTGATGAGTCCTGATCTTTTGTAATGGCCCAGTGGGTCAGTACTGAACTGCTAACTGAAAGGTCAGTTTTCCACCAGCTGCTCTGTGGGAGAAAGATGGGCTGTCTGCAAACATAAGGATCCACAGCCTCAAAAACCTGATGGAGTGGTGGGACTGTCTTGGAGGGTGGTTGTGAGTCAAAATTGACCTGAGAACAATGTGCTTGGGTCTTTGTTTACTTTAGTCCTTTGTAGAAGAGTTAGTCATTCTTTAAAGAGCCGTGGTGATGCAGTGATTAAGCACTGGGCTGCTAATTGAAACTCACCAGCAACTCCATAGACATTCTGGTGGCACTGTAGGATAAGCACTGGACTGCTAGTGTAACGTTGTCAGTTCCAACCCACCAGCACTCCCTGAGAGAGAGATGAGGCTTTCTGCTCCTTGGAAACCCTCTATAGGGAAGCTCTTAGTCTCGAGGGCAGTAGGCTTGGTGTCTTAGGGTTAGTGGTTCCATGCGAGAACGATCTGGTGATCTGCTCCCACAAAGATGGCAGCCTAGAAACCTCTATGGGGCCGTTCCATGCTGTCACACGGGGCAGGGCGGCCAGGGCTCTGCTTATGACTCTTTAATATGTAGGTTTAAATCTGATTCCAGCTTGTCCTTCAGACTTGCCACACAGGCTACTTGTACACAAGAGATGCCGTCTGTGCAGAACAAAGCTGCCCCCAGATCAGATCGGCCTTTCCAGAACAGATCGGTAGGCCTATCTTCCAGACACCTCTGGGTGGGTTTGAACCGCCAACCGTTTAGCATTTAACCGTATCACTCAGGGACTCCTCTTTCTCACTTACCCAAATTGGATTTGGACTCATAACAACCGTCGAGGACAGCGCACCACTGCCCCGTAGGGTTTCCCAGGCTGTTGTCTTTACAGAAGCCCACTGCCTCATCTCTCCTGAGGAGAGCCTGGTGGGTTGGAACTGCCGACCTTTCAGATAACAGCCCAGTGCTTAGCGACTGTACCACCAGGGCCCCCTTTTGTCATATTGTTGTTGTTGTTGTTAGGTGCCATCAAGTTGGTATGGACTCATAGCAACCTGATGCATAACAGAAGGAAACACTGCCCGGTCCTGAACCACCCTCACAATTGTTGCCACACTATTGCTGCTGCCACTATGTCAGTCTGTCTCATTGGGGGTCTCCCTCTTTTTTACTGACCCTCCACTTTACCAAACCTGATGTCCTTCTCCAGGAATTGGTCCCTTCTGATAATGTGTCCAAAGTCTGAGAGATGAAGTCTGGTCATCCTGCCTTCAAAGGAACATTCTGGCTGTACTTCTTCCAACACAGATGGGTTTGTTCTTCTGGTAGCCCATGGTCCTTTAAGTATTTTCCTCCTCAATGCATCGGTTCTTCTACGGTCTTCCTTATTCACCGTCCAACTTTCACTTGCACACGAGGCGAGTGAAAATACCATGGCTTGGATCAGGCGCACCTTAGTCCTCAAAGTGCTATCTTTGCTCTTGAACACTTTAAAGAGGTCTTGTGCGGCAGATTTGTCTAGTGCAAAATGTCATTTGATTTTTTGTTTACCATATAAGTGTTTTTAATTGATATATGGTCAGACTTAATCTTTTTCTTTAGAACTGATGACAGTCTTCCCCACCCCAAGACTATAAGAACCTGTGGCTTTTTTCTAATCATTTGTTATTTTACATTTAGTAGTAACATTTTTAACGTATGCATTATTTTGGTACGAGGAACACTTAGAGATTTAGCTACCCAGACAAGCCTCAGAGATATTGAGAGTTCTGGTCTGACTCTAAGCATATGCTTCAATAAAGCCACATGACTTTTTTGGTTTCCCAGCACATATTGAAGTTGTTGATTCGGGTAAGCGCCATCAGGTTGAGTCCAACTCATAGCGACCCTGTATAATAAGGCTTCCATGGATTAGCTGGTGGGTTTGAACCACTGATCTTTTTTAAAAATGATTTATTGTGAATTATGTGATAGTTTACATGGGAGAACATTGGTTTTACATTCATTCTATCGTATATC
>NW_006408558.1:14095776-14098041 GCF_000296735.1 Chrysochloris asiatica
AGCCAGTTCTGACCCATAGCGACCCTGTAGTGGGTTTCCAAGGAGCAACTGGTGAGCTTGAATCACCAATCTTGCGATTCAAACTAACTTTGCAGTCTAGTGCATTAACCCACAGCGCCACACCAGGACGATTCCTATTACGTGATTAAAGCTATGATGAAAAAGTTTGAACGACTGTGAGAATAACTGAAATGTGGCACAGAGACATGCATTGAATTTGTGCTGTTGGGACGATGGATCCCATAGACTTGCTGGTTGCAGCGTCGACACGGACTTTCAATTTGCAAAGAACAAACCAAGTTCAGTAAAGCCAAGTGCAATAAAGCCAGCTATGCCTGCAGTTTTAAAAATGGCATTTTACACCCCACCCCGTATACAAAGGAATGAAATACCGCCTGATCCTCTGTTGTCCACGTGGTTCATTGTGGATCCAACAATGGGGACTGAGAGGGTTTTCATTGGTTAAGTTTTCAGTAGTAGTTCATCAAGGCTTTCTTCCTAGTCTGTCTTAGTCTAGAAGCTCTGCTGAGATCTACTCAGCATCCTAGCAACGCTCGAGCCTCCACAGACAGATGCATGATGCAGGAGACGCACTGGCCAGAAATTGAACCCGGGTCTCCTGAAGGGAAGGAGAGAACTCTACCCCAGTAGACACTATTTTTTCCTTTTGTTGGTTGTTACTGGGAATGGTATTTATCCCCCATTATATTTCCAACAATCAACATTTGTGGAAATAGCAGTCAGGAAATCAAACAATATCACATTAAGTCAATCGGTTGCATAAGACCTCTTCACAGCGCTCAAGAGAAAAGATACCAGTGTCTCCTTTTGTACACAGAAAGGCCATGAGTTGGAACCCACCCGACAGCAGCTAAGTACAAAAACGTTTCCAACTGGTTATTACTCATTAAAAACAGAAACTACTGATGGTGTATCATCTGCTTCTTGAAGTTTCTCATAAAATTTCTGTAGATTTTCATACAGAAAGTCACTGCATTTTCCAACACGGTACATTTGACTCCTTCTTTCCAATACTTCTATTTGATTTCATTTTCTTATCGAATTGCATTGGCTAGCATTTCTAGAGAAAAGGCAGTTTGTTCCTGACTTGACTGGGAGTGTTTCATAATTAAACCTAGTTCATTCAAAAGAAAAGAAAATATTGAGTAATATTAAAGCACTCTCAAACAATTTTTTTTTTTTGGAACCAGGAAATTTTGTCAAACATATTTCCTAAGAGATTGGGTCATGTGGATATATTCTATACAGACCTCACTTCATCACAGCGCTTTGTTTAGTTAATGCTCTGTTGTTTTTTATCTGCTGGTTTTGTAATGGTTTTGCTTATATATTTGCTTGACAAATAAACCCCGAGAACTGTGGCTATGTCTTGCTTTCCAATAATACCTTCCAGTGCCACCTTCCTTCCCTTCCCTCATTCACATCATCTTCCCCTTCTTCCCTTCCAGCAAGGCATTTTCAGGACATCACAACCAAACCCCCCACTTCATCAACATCACACAGAATTACAAGACACTTTGTCATCTGATTTTGGGTTGCCCTGAAAGCTTTGAATGAGACAAGAACTAGAATACAGAATACTAGATGAGTTAAAAGGTAACCCCAGTAAACAGCATGTGACAGCAAGGCAAAGGGAGGCCCCAAGGGAGGAAACCCCCAAATAGGGGTGTTTTGTCCACATCTCTGCTGAAAGAGATTGAGTTGTGCCTTACGCCCCTCAAAATATGGGTTGCAAAGCCTACTGTGTTGTTGCGAAGTGCTATCGAAGTAGTTCTTACTCATAGAGACCCTGTACAGGGTTTCCAAGGCTGTAAATCTTTATGGGAGCAGAAAAGTTTCAACATTCTCCCACTGAGCGGCTGATGGGCTTGAATCACTCACTGATGCTATGGTTCCCAGTCCACTGCTTATCCCACAGAGAATCCTGCTATGCCTGTGGTTATAACCCCACTTGGGAACAGTGTTTCCCTTCCTGTGTTAAGAGGCGGTGTCATTGCTGTTGACTGCTACAGGTTGGTGTTAATAGTGACCTTGTATAGCATTCCCAAGGAGCGGCTGGTGGGTTTGAACCACTGACCTTGTGGTTAGCTGTCCAGGGCTTACCCTTCAGTGCAAGGTGTGTTAAAAAACCCATCTCTTTTGCTACCAAGAAACAAGAAACCAAGAAACAGAAGTTGAAAGGAGGCAAGGACCTTCCTAAAAGAGCCAACACAGAGAGAAAGAGAGAGAGGGGAAAGAGAGGGA
>NW_006408558.1:14098313-14103155 GCF_000296735.1 Chrysochloris asiatica
AGCTGGTGCCCTGAATTCGAACTTTCCACCTCCTAAAATGTGAGGAATAAATATTTGTTGGCCATAGCCACCCACATGTGGTATTTCTGTTACATCAGCCCCAGAGAGCTAAGACAACCTGGGATTGCTCCCCTGCAGCCCAGAGGCCAAGCCTCCCTGTCCCCCAGCTGAGAGTCCCCTGGGACATTTATACTCCTCCCCCAAATCTGGGCTGCACTGGCTTCAGGCCAGGTATGGGAAAGGTCCTAAGGAGAAGAGTAGAAAGGAGACTTCTTCTGGGGGTGGCCCCAAAGAGAGCGCTCACAGCCCCTCCTTCTGTGGGCTTCCCCCCACTGCCCACCAGGGACTCCTTTAGCCAGCCTTCCTTCTCCTGACTTTTATGTTCAGATGAAGTCCCATGAGGCCTAGCAAAGAAGCTCACAAATTCACAGAAAACCAACAGGGAGTAACAAAAACCCTTGTTAAGCTCTGGTACCTAGTGCTTACGAATCGGGCTGCAAACCTCAAGGTCAGCAGTTTGTAAGTACTGGCTGTTCCACGGGAGAGAGATGAGGCTTTCTGCTCATGTTTGATGTGTACGGGGGACCCTGAGTAAAGGATGGCTAGAGTACCTGTCTTCACCTGACCTCACCTGACTCTGACCTCATCTACAAAGTGAAGGGTTGGCAACGGTCATGGATTCAGGGCAGACTCTCTGAGAGATGCTGGCCTCCAAGTTTTTCATCCCCAGCTCACGAGTGTCTCAGCAGCAGACAGCTACCAGGACACTCAGACTGTTTTCCCTAACGGGGACCATGTCCCAGTTTTTCAACTTGTTTGGAAATTAAGTTGGTCTTCCCCTGGTAATCCTAGAGGGTTCTGGGCACAGCTGGGCAACTCACAGATGTTGTGATTGGCTCCTGCCTGTTCCAGGTTTTGCAGGAGAAAAAAAAAAAAAAAGATTCTAAAATTATCCAATTGAAAATGTCCTCTTTTCCTGCAAACTCTTTCAACATCTCCTCTGACAACATCATACGTGTCGAGGAAATCTAGGAAACAGTCAGGTTCCAACATTGTAGAGGCAGAAAGGGCCCATGTTACCCTCAACTAAAGTGGCAAGGCACTGAGTGATGCGTTTTAGCCAGTAGAGACAGGCTGGCTAGGGGGTGGGCTGTAAAGGTGTACCCTCACCTTGGGACACCTTCTCAGGTGTTAAGGAGCTCAGAAGGGCTGCTGCGGCATTTTCTGACCCTGAGTCTTTTCCTATGAAGCTTTAAAACAGACTTTAAGGATGCTACTTCACCAAAAAACAAGGCTGAACTGGATATCTCTAAACACACACAAAGAAACTGGGACGTACGCCGGAAGCTGTCCTTAAAATGCCCAAATGCAAGGCTCCCAGAAAGTCTTGTTGAACCACAAACAGGCCAGAGGGACGGGGTAAGGAGTGACCTGAGGGGGGTCCACTTGCTGGACAGGCTGGAGGAGGTCTGGATCCCTAGGGCAGCATTTCTTGAATACATCAAAGCTGCCTAGGGGTTGGACCCCTCTGTGTTTACAGCTGGATTCTGGCCAGCTGAGACCAGTTTCAAGTAATGATTCTAGAAGCCCAGGACGGAGGAATTGGAGTGGTGATCTGGTTGGGGTGGTCTTGGGGCCATGTCTTAGAGTTGTGTTTGTAGGGCACACACTTTTCTTTAAGTTAGGCCACACACTTTACTGGGAGTTGTAGTTGTTGTTGTCAGGTGCCATCGAGTCGGAACCGACTCATAGCGACCCCATGCACAGCAGAACGAAACAATGTCTGATCCTGGGCCAACCTCACTACCGCTGCCACACCCGAGTCCATCAATGATGCCACCTGGCTGATCCATCTCGTTGGGGGTCTTCCTCTTTTTCTCTGACCCTCCACCCTACCCAGCATGACATCCTTCTCCAGCGACTGTTTCCTCCGGACAATATGTCCAAAGTAGGAGAGACGAAGCTTAGCCATCCTGGCCTCCAAGGAGCACTCTGGCTGCACTTCCTCCAAAACAGATCTATTGGTTCTTTTGTCAGTCCATGGCACTTTCAGTACTCTCCTCCAACACCACAACTCAAAGGCATCAATTCTTCTACAATCCTCCTTATTCATTGTCCAGCTTTCGCATCCATATGAGGCTATTGAAAACACAATGGCCTGGGTCAGGCGCACCCTAGTCCTCAAGCTGACATCTCTGCTCTTCAACACTTTAAAAAGTTCCTGTGCAGCAGATTTGCCCAATGCAATACGTCGTCTGATCTCTTGACTGCTACTTCCGCGAGTGTTGATAGTTGATCCAAGAAGAATGAAGTCCTTGACAACCTCAATCTTTTCTCCATTGATAAGAATGTTGTAGAGCAAGGGGTAATTAATGGGGGAAGTGATAGCTTAGGCAGAAAAAACTGTCAGCCATGAGGCCGTTTTGGTAACCAGCCTCCCAGCGCCCTAGCCAGATCTCCAGTACCCACAGCCAGCCGTAAGGAAGCCTGCCAGGATTCCATCCCTCTTGTTTTACGGATTAGGTTCCTGGGTGGGTGATTACCTCCTTTATTCACTTGACAAATACTTTATTAAGTATCCTCGTCAAGGAAGCAGAGGGTATAAAGAACTTTGGTGTTGTCGTTGTTAGGTGTTGTTCAACTCATAGTGACCCTAAAACAACAGAAGGAAACCCTGCCTTGTCCGGCACCATTCTTCCACTTGTTACTACGTTTGAACCCCTGGTTGCATCCACCGTGTCAGTTCATCCCATTGGGGGGTCTTGTTCCTTTTCACTGACCCTCCACTTTACCAAGCATGATGTCCTTCGCCAAGGACCGGTCCCTCCTGAGACCATGGCCAAAGTATGAGAAACAATGTCTCCTCATCCTTGCTACTAAAGAGCGTTCTGACTGCACGTCTTCCTAGTCAGATTCATGCATTCTTTCTGGCAGTACGCCGCAGTATGCCAACACCATCATTGAAACACATTAATTTGTCTCTGGTCTTCCTTATTCATTGTCCACTTTTCGCATGCATATGAAAATACCATGGCTTGGTTCGCACACCTTAGTCCTAAAAGTAACATCTTTACTCTTTAACGCTTTCAAGTCTCTTGCAGAAGTTTTGTCCACGGCAATACATCATTTGACTTCTTGATTTGATTACTATTTCCATGAGTGATGATTGTCAACAACTTCAGTCTTTTCTCCATTTACCATGATATCGCCTATTGGTCCAATTGTGAGGAGTTTTGTTTTATGTCGAGATGCAATTCATACTGAAGTCTTTGATCTTCATCCGAAAGTGCTTCAAATCCTCTTCACTTTAAGCAAGTAAGGTTGTATCATCTGCGTATCACAGTTTGTTAATAAGTCTTCCTTCAATCCTGATGCCACGTTCTTCTTTGTATAATCCAGTTTCTCGGATTATTTGCTCAGCATACAGATTGAATACATATCGTGAAAAGGTACAAACCGGGCACACACCTTTCCTGCTTTAAACCATTCAGTGTCCCCGTGTTCTGTTTGAATGGCTGCCTCTATGTCTTGTACAGATTCCCCATAGACACAATTAAGTGTCCTGGCATACCCATTTTTTTGCAATGTTGTCAATAGCTTGTTATGATCCACACAGTTGAATGGCTTTGCATCGTCCATAAAATGCAAGTAAACATATTTCTGGTATTCTTTGCTTGCTGCAAGAAACATCTAATATCGACAACAATATCCCATTCCAAGTTCTCTTCTGACTCTGACTTGAATTTCTGCCTGATCAATGATTACAACAGCCTTGAAATCATCTTCAGCAAAATTTTACTTGCAGGTGATAACAGTGAGATAGTTGAACAATTTCTTCATTCTATTGGATCACCTTTCTTTGTGCACAAATATGGATCTCTTCTAATTGGTTGACCAGGTAACAGTCAGCCAAATTTTTTGATATAGGTGAGTGAGCACCTCCAGCCTTGCGTCAGTTTCTTGAACCATCTCAATTGAGATTTGTGGATCCTTGGAACCTTGCTTTTCACTGTTTGAATTCAGTGCAGCTTAGACGTCTTCCTTCAGCACCATTGGTTTTTGATTGTATACTACTTCCTGAAATGATTGAATTTCATACAGTTCTTTTCGGTACAGTGAGTCTGTGTATATTCATTCATTCCATCTCCTGTGGATACTTTCTGCATCGTGAAATCTTTTTACCTATGGTGGTGGTGGTTATGTGCCGTGATGTCCTTCAATAGCACAACTCAAGGTTTGAATTTTTCTTCAGTTCTTTCAGCTTGAGAAATGCTGAGCATGTTCTTAAATTTTGGGTTTCTAACTCCAGGACTTTGCACTATAATACTTGACTTGCTTTCTCAAGCCACCCTTTGAAAGCATCTGCTTAGCTATTTTACTTTATCATTTCTTCCAGCTGCTTTAGATTCTTTATGTACAAGAAAACATTTCAAGGTGTCTTCCGACATCAATTGGACCTTTTCTTTCTTTCGTGTCTTTTAAAAGATCCTCGGCTTCCTTCATTACGATGTTCTTGACATCATCCTGCAACATTTCTGTTTTTTCTGTCAGTGTCTAGTGCATTAAATCTGTTCTTGAGATGACTTCTAAATTGAGGGGGGATATGTTCAAGGTCATATTTTGACTCTGGTAGACTTGTTTTAATTTTCTTCAGCTTCAACTTGAACTTGCATATGAGCAATCAATTAATTGTCTGTGCTATAGTCGGGCCCTGGCTTTGTTTTGCCTGATATCGAGTTTTTGGAACAACTATCAACACTCACGGAAGCAGCAGTCAAGAGATCAGATGACGTATTGCATTGGGCAAATCTGCTGCACAAGACCTCTTTAAAGTGTTGAAGA
>NW_006408558.1:14103435-14108840 GCF_000296735.1 Chrysochloris asiatica
GAGGGACCAGTCGCTAGAGAGGGATATCATGTTTGGTAAGGTGGAGGGTCAGAAAAAAAGAGGAAGACCCCCAGTATGATGGATTGGCCAAGTGGCAGCATCGATGGACTCAAATGTGGTAACAATAGTGAAGTTGGTCTGTTGTGCATAAGGTCGCAATGAGTTGGTACCAACTTGATAGTACCTAACAACAACAACGAGGTTCTGAGGTTTGTCTGATATCCATTTTACTCTTTCTTTCCTGTCTTCTTAATGACCTTTTGCTTTTCTCATGTCACCCCAGAACTCAGCTGGTCTTTTCCTTCTTTCTTGTCTTTTAAATGACCTTCATTTATGATGTTCTTGATATCACCCAATAACTCAGCTGGTCTTCAGGCATTAGTGTTCAATGCTTCTAATCTGTTCTTGAGGTGGCCTCTAAATTCCAGCAGTATATACTCGAGGTTGTACATCAGCTCTTGTGAACTTGTTTTAATATTCTTCAACTTCAACTTGAATTTGCTGATGAGCAACTGATGGTCTGTTCCACAGTCAGGCCCTGACCTTGTTCTGACTGATGGTACTAAGATTCTCCACCTTCTGGTTCCGTAGGTGTTGCTGGTTTCAGTCCTGCTTATCTGGTCACATTAGGTCCACATTGTTAGGTACCACTGAGCCGGTTCCTACGCATATAATGAACCTATCTATGCACAACAGAACAAAACGCTGTCCATTTCTGCATCATCCTCACAATTTGTGATGTTGCCAATCTATCTCATGCGGGTCTTCCTCTTTCTTGCTCACCCTCCACTTTATCAAGTATGATGTCCCTCTCCAGGGACTGGTCCCTCCTGATAACATGTCCGAAGTATGAGAGACAAAGTCTGGCCATCCTGGTTTCTAAGGAACATTCTGGCTGTACTTCTTCTAACACAGATGTGTTTGTCCTTCTGGCAGCCCATGGTACTTTCAATATTCTTCTCTAACACCGTAACTCAAGTGCATCAATGCTTCTGTGGTTTCCCTTATACATAGTCCAACTTCTACGTGCATATGAGGCTATTGAAAATACCATGGTTTGGGTCAGGAGCATCTTAGTCCTCAAACTGGTGGAACACTTTAAAGAGGTCTTGTGCAGCAGATTTGCCTAATGCGATACGTCCTTTGATTTCACGGCTGCTGCTTCCATGATAATTGATGAATGATCTGAGCAAACTTCAATCTTTTCTCTATTTAACATGATGCCATTTATTGGTCCAGTGTTGAGCATTTTTGTTTTGTTTACATTGCGATTCAATCCTTACTGAAGACTATGGTCTTTGATCTTCATCAGTAAGTATTTTAAGTCTTGTTTGCTTTCAGCAAGCAAAGTTGTATTATGTGCATGTTGCAGGTTATTATTAATGAGTCTTCCTCCAATCCTGAAGCCATGTTTTTCTTCATAGAACCCAGCTTCTCAGATTATGCTCAGCATACAGGTTCAGTAAGTGTGGTGACAGAGAATACAGGCCTGGTACACACCTTTTCTAATTGAAAACTGTTTAGTATCCCCTTGTTCATTTGAAATGACTGACTCTTGTTCTGTGTACAAGTTCTTCATGGGCACAAAAAGTATTCTGGAATACCCACTCTTTGCTGTGTTATCCATAGCTAATCATGAGCCACACAGTCAAAAAAGCTTAGCACAGTGAATAAAGCACAAATATACATATTTCTGGTATTTTCTATCTTCAGCCAAGATCCACTTGACATCATCGACAGTATCCCTTGTTCCACATCCTTTTCTGAAGCTGGCTTGAGATTCTGGCAGTTCTTTGTCATTTGTCACTTTTTCAATCATTTTTAAATTCTCTTGTTCTAAATCATTTCATATGCCACCCATTGTTGTTGATGCTCAGTGCCATCACGTCAGTTCCCACTCACGGTGACCCTGTATACAGTTTCTAAGGAGCAACTGGTGAGCTTGAACCACCAGTCTTGCCCAGAGACTCCTTCAGTATTATAAGTCGAGGCTTGGATTTATTTTTTTTTAGCTCCTTTGCTTGAGAGAAATGCTGAGCGTGTTCTTCCCGTCTGGTTTTCTATCTCCAGGTCTTTGCACATTTCATTATAATATTTGACGTGGTCTTCTGGAGCTACTATTTGACATTGTCTGTTCAGCTCTCTTCACGTTCTCATTCCTTCCATTTGCTTTAGCATCTCTACACTGGAGAGCAAGTTTCAGAGTCTCTTCTGACATCCATTTTTGTCTTTTCTTTCTTTCATGTCTTTTTAATGATCTTTGTACTTTCTTTCTGTATGATGTTCTTGATGTCATCCCACAACCCCTCTGGTCTTCAGTCTTTAGTGTCTAATGCATCAAGTCTGTTTTTGAGGTGATCACTAAATTCAGGTGGAATATGTTCAAGGTCATATTTTGGCTCTCAAGGACTTGTTTTTACTTTCTTCAGCTACTGCCTGAACTTGCCTATGAGCAATTGAGAGTCTGTTTGTTCCACAGTCAGCCCCTGGCCTTGTTTTCGCTGATACTGAGTTTTTCCACCATCTACTTCCACAAATGTAGTCAATTTGATTCCTGTTTATTCCATCTGGTGAGGTCTATGTATATAATTGCATTTATGTTTTGTAAATAAAAAATACATTTTATGTTTATAAAAATGCATTTGCAATGAATAAGTCATTGATCTTGCAAATTTCTATCACGTGATCTCTCCAGCATCATTTCTATCACCAAGACCATATTTTCCAACTATTGATCCTTCCTCTTTGCTCACAGCCTTCTCATTCCAATACCAGTAATTATCAATACATATTGAGTACGTGGAGCCCTGGTGTGGCGCTGTGGGTTAATGCGCTTGACTGCAAAGCCCTTTGAACTGCAAGGTTGGTGGTTCAAGCTCACCAGCGGCCTCTCGGGAACCCTATATAGGGTCCCTATGGATTGGAACCGACTCGGCGGCACTTAACAACAACATTGAGTACATGTTTGATTAATTTCAGATGGAAGGAGTTGGTAGAATTCTTAATTTCATTATCATTGGCTTTAGCAGTTGGTGCATAAATCGTTGGAAAAGGATGTCATGCTGGGTAAGGTGGAGGGTCAGAGAAAAAGAGGAAGACCCCTAACGAGATGGATCGACCAGGTGGCAGCATTGATGGACTCAAGTGTGGCAGCGGTAGTGAAGTTGGCCCAGGATCGGACATTGTTTCGTTCTGCTGTGCATGGAGTCGCTATGAGTCAGTTCCGACTCGATGGCACCTGATAACAACCACAACATTAACTGGTATTCCTTGTAGGTGTATGGTGGCTGTGGTGGTTGTGTGCCGTGGAGTCAGTTCCGACTCATAGTGACCCTGTACAGGATTTCTGAGGCTGAAAATCTTTATGGGAGCAGAAAGCCTCATCTTTCTCCCATGGAGCAGCTGGTAGTTTCGAACAGCTGACCCTGAGGTTAGCAGCCCGATTCATAACTGCTACTAACGATGATGAATATGATGTCATTCCTCTTGAATTCGTTGTTCCTGGTATAGTAAGCCACGTGATTGCCACATTCAAAATGTCTAATACCAGTCCATTTCAGCTGACTAAAGCCTAGGATGGAGTCCTGGAGTGGCACTGTAGGATAAGCAATGAACTACTAACTACCAGGTTGGTGGTTAAAACCTACCAGCTGCCCTTGGAGAGCCTATTCAAGGTCACTATTAGTTAGAACTGACTAGATGGCACTTAACAACGGCACTTAGGATATTGATCTTTTTGGTTTCAATTTCATTTTGACAACTTCCAGTTTTTCTAGATTCATACATTCCATGTTGTGATTATTAATGAAAGGATGCAGCTATTTCTCCTCATTTTGAGTTATGCCCCATTAGTAAATGAACGTCCTGAAAGCTTTACTCCATTCATGTTGTCACGGTCAACTCTACTTTGAGGGGGCAGCTCTTCCAACCTGACGGTCTCATCTTCTGGTACTATATCTGACAATATTCTGGTATTATTCATAATGTTTTCATCTTTTGGCACTATATCTGACAGTGTTCTGCTGAGATTCATAAGGTTTTCAGTGGCTAAACATCTCAACGTACTCTGCCTCTCCTTCCTAGTCTGTCTTAGCCTGGAAACTCAGCTGAAACCTGTCCACCATGGGTCACCTGGCTAGAATCTAAAATTCTAGTGGCATAGTTCCCAGCAACACAGTAACACACAAGTTACACAGCACGACAAAGTGACAGACCAGTGGTGGTCCACATATACAGCTGTGGTTTATGTCCTAATAAAACAGAAAGCAACTTCCAGTGAATGTGTTAGCTGATCTCAAGGAATTACCGTATTTATTCTACATGTGTCCTTAAACAGTCTGTCTCCAAACAAAACATACTTTTTTGGGGGGGTACCTAAATGCTTTAAAAGACTTCTTTGAAATGTGGGGCAATTATGCAAGCAAGAGGGAAAAAAAAAAGTAGAGCAAATATTTAACTTTGCCTTTGGTATGCTGAAGTTACTGACCCAGATCTAACTCTCATAGGCATGTCTTTTAACATTGACTTAAGTACATACATGTTGCTAATTGCTTTCCAGTCGGTTCTGACTCATAGCCACCTGTATAGAATTTCCTAAGAGCAGCTGGTGGGTTTGAACTGCTGACCTTGTGGTTCGCAGTCCAGCGCCACACCAGGAGATATGCATATTTCTCCCGCCCCCCCCCTTTATTCATGATTTATTCAGACTGGAGTTTTGCAGATTACTGGGACGCCTGCATTCCCTATCACAGCGTGGACATTGGCATTGTCCCTTCCCCCTTTGGGAGCCGGTCTTGGCGGCAGGAAGTAGACCTCCACTGCCGCCCCGTGTTGGAAACCCTGGTCAGAGACCGCAATCGTCTTCCGGGAGACACACAGCGGGTGTGGAGTGGAGTCAGGGTTCGGCTCTGGCAGAGTCACATCAGCCAGTTGTGTGGCCATCAGGTTGGATGGGCATAGCATTCCAACCCGGAGCCGGGCCCTGACTCCTTGGGGTTTAGCCAACCTCGGAACACCGAAGTGTGGCGTCTCAGGAAGGGGGCTCTGCGCTTGGATTCACCTGAGTAGGTGGCTTTTATTCCCGGACCCCTCCCCCGCCACATACTTCCTTGGCTGGAAGGCATTTGGTGGAGACGCTGGCTGGAGGGCGCCCCCGACCCGGTGGCTCGGGAGCAGAGCCGGCGTGTTTGCAGGTACAAAGTTTTCATTCACTCTGCAAACCTCCGGACGCGCGGTCGAGCTCGCTCTTTCTCGAAATCATTAGTATAAAAGGCTCCGGGGCGGGGGCCGCAGCGTGCGGAGAATCGTGCGGAACGACCCGGCTGTGGCAAAATTAGGGGACTTTCTGGTCGCTGGCCTTCACCCGGAAGGGGGCACGCGCCGGGGCGGGGCGGGGCGGAGGCGGA
>NW_006408558.1:14109312-14116149 GCF_000296735.1 Chrysochloris asiatica
GCGGCGGGAGCTGCTCGCGAGTCTCTGCGAGGGTCGAGTCGCCACCCCCAGCGCCGCGGGATGCGGAGCTGGAACGATCCCACCCTAGTCCGGGGGTCTCCTTGCTGGCTGGCGCTGGGATCTGGGCCGGAAGCCCGGCAGAGGAGTCGGGGCCGCCAGGGGGCGCGCGGGGGCGGGCAGCGGACCGCGGCCTCCCTCGGGGTCCCTGGGGACCCCGGCAGGGTCATCCAGACTCGCGCCCTGTGATCCAAGTTCTCACCCAGCATGCGCAGCAAGAGCTGAAGGATTGGGGGACCTGGGCGAGCCATTTGGGGAGGTCCGGGTGGGCGGCGGGTGGAGTCCCCGCTACCGGCCTCTGTGCGTGGCTCTGGCGTGGCTCTGGCCCTCCGCCTTCCGCCCTCCGCGCCGTGAATTATGCAGTGGCTGCCGCGGCGCGAGTTGCTCAAGTTTCCCCGGCAACTTTCGCGGGGCGGCCTCCTCCCCGCAGCCCTGCGCCCCAGACGCTGCGCACACGTGGGCCGCCCGCCGGCCTAGGCGCCCGGCTCGGCCATGGCTCCGGGTTAGGAGAGTTGCAGGATCCAGCGTCCAGGTTCGTAGAGTCCCGGGGGCCCTGCGACCCTCCGGTTCGGAGGTGGGGGTATTAGGGACCTGTCGCCCAGGCTCGGAGGGTACAGGGCCTAGGTGCACCGCCTTCAGTACTGGCACCTGGCACTGGGGCGGGCGGTATTCGCATTTCCTTGGGTTTAGGGGCGCTGGGTATGGGGGGAACTGGCTGGGCAGGTGCTTGTGAGGGCGTTTGCGGCCGGGTTTTCAAAGCCCCCGGAAGACTTGAGTGGCGACGTCGCTGATTTCTCGTACTTTGGGGCCCCGGGGGGTTGCCAGCCGAGGGTAAGGTCTGGTCGTCCTTGGAGTCCATCGAAAATAAAGTGCTTTCCACGTGGCTTATTCGAGTAAATTGGGTAGTTCTGTAACCTCTTTTTGGCTGGAAACTAGTTCCAACGTTATTGAGGTCACACAACTCATGAAATAAGTGAAACTTCAAAATGCAAAATCTGTGGGGGGCGCGGGCCACCTCACCAGTGGGGCCTGGCAGCCAAACTGGCAGATTCAGTTTTTTCCTCTGCTACTACTGAGTGGTCGGCCACTATGGGCATAGTACTGACCCTGACACCTGGGGGATCCCATGCCCTGGGGCACCCCAGTTCTGGGACACCCCAAATTTTAACTGAGTGTAACAAGGTACCCCAGTGAAAGGATTGCGTCCTACTTGTTTATAGGAACCCAGGGGAGTGAGTTGGAGGGAGCCCTGTTTCCCTGGGGGTTCGTGGCAGTTGGGGTGAGGGGAAGGAAAGTCAATGTGAACTGCTGGAAGGATAGTGGTGGTGGTCACAGTGGTTCTGTGCCGTGGAGTCGGTTCCGACCCATAGCGACCCTGTGCAGGGTTTCCTAGGCTGTAAATCCTCACGGGAGCAGAAAGCCTCATCTGTCTCCCGCCGAACAGCTGGTAGTTTCGAACTGCCGACCTTGAGGTTCGCAGCCCTATTGGTAACTGCTACTAACAGAGCTTCTTGCTGTGGATTTTCTCTCCCTCCCCACAAGTCTCAGTATCCTTAAAGAAGGCATGGGAGAAAGACCTAAGTCTTCGTAGGAATTGTAAAGTACCCTCAAGTCTGTTCCATCTCATAGTGACCCTATATAGGGTTTCCAATGAGCGGCTGGTGGGTTTGAACTGCCGACCTGCGACTAGCAGTGCTTTCCTACAGTGCCACACCAGGGCTTAGGCTGTTTTAACAAGCCATTCACTGCTCTCAGTGGATTCTGACTCTTAGAGACTCTAAGTATAATTTCTGAGGCTGTACATTTTTACAGAAGCTGAAAGCCTCATCTTTCTTGAACAGATCAGCTGGTGGGTTTGAATTGCCAACCTTGCAGTTGGCATTCCAGTGTATATCTTACAGTGGCTACCACAGTTCCTTGGTTGACTTAATAGTGGCTGGATTTAAAACTCCCGGGAGCAATGTTCTAAAGGAAACAGAATCTTTGCTTTTGCTCTGGAATTTCTAATTTTCCAAAAAGGGAGGATTTGATGGGAAGCGAGACTTGGTTTTTTATTATTTTTTTTTTTTTGGTACCCCAACTGTAGGAAGCTGCATTGTGGGTGCGCTTATTCAAGTCTCAAAAGGAGTGCCTTATGAATACAGGAATTTTGGCTTCAAGAGGGTCCCGCTAAGGCCTGAGGCCAGCACTGACTGCTTTAAACAACTTAGGGACATCTTTTTGGCTACTGTCTCCAAGTAGTTTACTTTTCAAAGCTCTATTCGTGTTGGGCAAGTTTCCAAGAGGTGTTCATTCATCTGTTTATTTAGCAAGTGGTTTCTGGTGTGTACAAGTCCCCCAGCTCTGCATCCTGGGGCTTCCAGATTCCAGAGGACACTTGGTCCATGTCTCTGGGGGCCTCTGCCCAGGAAAAGTCTGGCTATGGAGTGGTGGAAGGGATGTGACAAGGAGTTTGAAATTGTGATGAGCTGCCAACAAGTTGCCCCAATGCGTGGCAACCCCACATACAAAGATATGAAAAGCTAGCCAGTCCTGAACCATCCCATGACCAGTTGCAATGAGACCATGATGGTTCAAAGGGTTTTAATTGACTGATTTTCTGAAGATTGCCAGGACTTTCTTCCTCATTCCTCTTAGTCTGAAAGTTCCACTGAAAGCTGTTCAACATCAGAGCAAACACATAAGCTTCTACTGACAGATGGATGTGGCTGCCCATGAGGAGCAGTAGCCGGTAATGGACCCGGGTCTCCCACAGGGGAGTCAAGAACTTTACCAGGGAATGACCCATGCCCCACAAAGCTAAGAGGTAGCCCTGCAATTTGTATTTCATCAGCGATGGGGAAAAAGATTGAAGAAAAAGCTTGAGAAGAAGAAAAGCTTGACAAAAATGGACGTTGTGATTGTTAAGTGTCTGCCAGTTGGTTCTGACTCTTAGCAACTCCGGATAGAGTTTATGAGGTGAGTCTTTACGGGAGCAGAACGCCTCATCTGTCTCCCTCTGAGACGCTGGTGGCTTCTAATTGCTGACCTGGCAGTTAACATTCCAGTATTTACCTTACCACACCATCAGGGCACCTCGGAGTTGGCATTACATACAGGTATATTATATTTATAGGGTTTTATGCGAATCACACTTATCAAAAACTGATATTATTTTTGTAAACAGAAATACAAGGGTAAGTCAAAAAGTACTTTGACAAAACAATACGAATTCTTATTAAATGGAAATAAGAAAATATGAAGGTGTTGTTTCCGCACACCTTTTCCTTCAGGGTCTAGCTACACACTTCTAAAGGTGGTATTTTCTTCTCTCTGACCCTTCTCCCAAGAATTGTACTTTCTTCAATTGACACCACATCGAAGTGGCAGTTTGGGCATCCTTGAGGGACTTAAGTCATATTTCTTTTCAGTGCTTTTTGAGTTTTGGGAACAGAAAGAAGTCAGAAGGGACAGGATCAGGGGTGTAGGATAGAAGGGTTAGGTTTCCCAATGAATTTCTTCTAGGATTGCCTTTGCTGCCTGCCAACAAAGAGCAGGTGCTTTGTCGTGATGGAAAAACATTCCTTAGTGCAACTTTCCTGACCTTTTTCTAACCAAAGCACTTTTCAGTGTTCTGGAAACATCTTCCTAATAAGCACCTATGATTATCCCGTGTCCTTCAAGAATATCTGTCAAGATAATTCTTTTGAGATCTCAAAATAATAATAACAATAAAAAAATACTCACCTAATCTGCTGAGCTGTCCTGAATCGAACTGGCCCACAGGTCCCCTGGAGAAGGAGATCATGTTTGGTAAGGGTCAGAGAAAAAGAGGAAGACCCCCAGCGAGGTGGATTGGCCAAGTGGCAGCATCAGTGGGCTCAAGCATGGCAACAATTGTGAGGCTGGCCCAGGATCGGGCAGTGTTTTGTTCTGTTGTGCACAGGGTCGTTATGAGTCGGTACCGACTCAATGGCACCTGACAACAACAACAACAACCGTTTCCCCTCATAAGCCACTGTTTTGATTGGACTTTTTCCTTTTTGAAGGCGCCCTAAGGAGACTAATCCAAGTATATTACAGAGAGAACTTGTCTGCTCCTATCCACTGATCACAGAGACATGCGTCAACTTGTTTTGTTTGGTATAAACCTGTGTGTGTACGAACTGAAACCCTAGGAGCAATGTATTTGGACTTAGCCTCGTGTAGTGCTAAAGGAGGGGTTTCTGGTGGTGTGGTGGGGTGGCTTGGTTTGGATCTGATGTTGTTCCATGAGTGTTGATGGTTGATTTAAGAATAAAGTCCTTGATGTTAGCTGCATTTTAAGTTCCTGGAAGTCCAGCCTGCGGCTATGTCCCCTGGGCTATGTCCCCTGTGGCTATGTCCTCCTCAGGGCAGCTGTGGGGGAGGGGTGGCTGAGTTTCCTGTTGTTGTTGTTGTTGTGCCGTCGAGTCGGTTCCGACCCATAGCGACCCTGTACAGGGTTTCCGAGGGTGTAAATTCTTACAGGAGTAGAAAGCCTCATCTTTCTCCCGCGGAGCGGCTGGTAGTTTCGAACCACTGACCTTGAGTTTCCTGTAGCAGTTTCCATTTCTTGTCTTCCCTGGAGCGAGGCTTTGTCTGTAGCTAGGACTTAGCTTTTCAATAGTGAGGTTGGCGCAGGATCGGGCAGTGTTTCCTTCTGCTGTACATCGGGTAACTATGAGTCAGTACCGTCTCTATGATACCTAGTAATAACAACAGGACTTAGCAGGCATCAGTGTCCAGGAAGGTCTTCATTCAGCGAGACTACAGCAGTGACATAGTGTCAGGAGGGAACAGTCGCTGGAGAAGGATATCATGTTTGGTAAGGTGGAGAGTCAGAGAAAAAAGAAAGATCCCCAACGAGATGGATTGGCCAAGTGGCATCATTGATGGACTCAAGTGTGGCAGCGGTAGTGAGGTTGGCCCAGGATCGGACATTGTTTCGTTCTGCTGTGCATGGGGTCGCTATGAGTCGGTTCCGACTCGATGGCACCTGACAACAACAACAACTAAAGGGCACATGCTGCCAGTTCTAGACCAAGTTCCCCGTGGAGGACTGGACTCATAGACAACCGTTTGAATTCTAAATAGCCTTTATGCTGAAGCAGCAAAGCTTGGGGCAAGTCGTATCTTGAAGGCTGTTTGGCTTGTTTAACAGCGTATACCTTCTTTTTATGTATGGAAACTCATTAGGAGAAAGTTCTGAAGAAAGTCTCCAAATACATTCAAAAGCAGAATGGGAAGATGTATGCTCTCCAAGGCCTCCTTCTGACAGATCCCATTGACAGAGGACTTCAAGTTATTGAAATGCCCATTTATGAAGACAGAGGCATGAGCAATGCAAGATAAACCTTAATGACCTTCCTCAATCCCCTGGTCAACCTCAGAGGGTACCCTACCTCCTCTCCAGAACATCGGTCCTTTGTGTCTGCTGCCAGAAGCCATGGTGCCCTCTACTCCAAGGATGAGCTTACTACAATTCCACACCCCAGATGACCTCGAGCCACTCAGCATCCACTTTGTGTCTCTGAATTGTATAAGACTCTGTAATCTTTTGGTTTAGTTTTTGAGCAAACACAATGAAGGATTTCACTTGTTTACCCAAAGCTGTTTAATAAAGTGATGCAGTCGGTCTGCTCAATGCAAAGTTCATTTTGATCTGCCACCGTTGGGTTCTCTTGGGTCCTTGGGCCTTGTTCCCTGGTGGCTTTGGATTTCCACAAGTCATATTTTAGTCAGTCTTGTTTGTTGTTGTTGTTAGGTGCCATCGAGTCGATACCAATTCGTAGCGACCTTATGCACAGCAGAGTGAAACACTGCCCGATCCTGGGCCAACCTCACTACTGTTGCCACGCTTGAGTCCATCGATGCTGCCATTTGGCCAACCTATCTCTTTGGGGGGGGTCTTCCTCTGACCCCCTACGTTACCAAACAGGATATCCTTCTCCAGCAACTGGTCCCTCCTAACAATATGTCCAAAGTATAAAAGACAAAGGTTGGCCATCTTGGCCTCCAAGGAGCACTCTGGCTACACTTCCTCCAAAACGGATCTATTGGTTCATTTGGCAGCCTATGGCACTTTCAGTCTTCTCCTCCAACACCAAACTCAAAAGCATCAATTCTTCCCCCAAATTGAAAGCTTCCCTTCCAGGGTTTTGGTGAGGGGGAGACTGTGCCCATAGTTTTGCTAATGCATCTCTCAGATCTCAAGGAACTACGAGTTTTGCCATGACTCAGGTCTTCAGAAGATCAGTTTCTGCTGTTCAGTGTCTTAACCCAAGCTCATTGGAAAAATGATGTGTTATTATAGCAATTATTCCTAATTAAACCAGTATTTAATGCAGTTTCTAGTTTTTTGTTTGTTTAGTTGGTTAATTTTTTATTTTTGTTTCTGAAATTGTTTTGTTATGATTGCATTACCACGAAGGTTGGAAAGATGTGTGTTACTTGTTCATTACAAAAATAAGTAAGCACAATAAAGTGGATGCTAAACCATCCAACACAGAACTCTCTCTGAATGTGTAATAAGCAAGTGTAATACATATTTTAATTATAGTTTTGTTATAAATGATAAGAAAATAATTTGATAAGAATAATACTTAGTAGATTGCTAATTTTTAACTATCCCTATTGGCAAACTTTACAGATCTTCCTCATATACAGTATTCATTGCACGGAAATCTTATGATTGGTTCAGAGAAAGTAAGTGATTTCCAAGTAAAACTCTCAAATCTAAGTTAATATTTCTAGTTCTTCTTTTGGCTGCACATTTTTAAT
>NW_006408558.1:14118059-14120452 GCF_000296735.1 Chrysochloris asiatica
TCGCCAGCAAGCTTACATGCCTGTTTGTATGTTCCCTTTGAGTTTCTGTCTTAGAGGGGAGTTTGTCCTGAAGGAACTTGATTGCTTGCCTTGATGGCTTCCCGGTGAACAGCTTGCTTATTCTTGCAGTAGATTGTCATACTGACATTTTTGTTTTGGGTTTTTATGCATCTTCTGTTGCTCTGGCTGGTCCAGGCTGGTCTGCTTGTCCTTACTAGTGGATGTCCCACCTCATAAGGTTCTGGATGGGACTCAGCAGTCCACCTAAGGTCCTAAACTCTGAAAAGGCTCCACAAAAGGCCTGTTTCATTGGGCAAGTTCTAGAACCACTTCTAGTTAAACTTTTCTTAAACAAACAAACAAACAAAAATAGGAACACTTCAAAATTTATGTTGAAGTACAGTGCTGTCTGCTGTCTGTGATGGGATAATATCCACATGTCTACTAGGAAGACCAGTTAATACCACTATTATTCAAATTTATGCACCAACCACTAAAGCCAGAATTCTGACAACTTCTTCAGCCTGAACTTGATCAAACATGCACTCAAGATGTATTGATCATTACTGGTGATTGGAATGCAGAGGCTGGAAACAAAGAGGAAGGATCAGTAGTTGGAAAATATGGCCTTGGTGATAGAACTGATGCTGGAGATTGCATGATAGAATTTTGCAAGGCCAATGATTTCGTCATTGCAAGTACCTTTTTTAAAACAACATAAAAGACACATGGACCACACCAGATGGAATACACAGAAAGCAAAGTGACTACGTCTGTGGGAAGAGATGGTGGAGACATTCAATATCATCATCCAAAACAAGACCAGGGGCCGACTGTTGCTCACGTGCAAGTTCAGGCTGAAACTGAAGAAAATTAAAATAAGTCCATGAGAGCCAAAATATGACCTTGAAATGATTCCACCTGAATTTAGAGGCCACCTCAAGAACAAATGTAATGCATCAGACACTAATGACCAAAGACCAGAAGAGCTGTGGGTTGACATCAAGAATATCATACAGTAGGAAAGCAAAAGGTTATTAAGACAAGAAAGAAGGAAAAGACTGAAATGTATGTCAAAAGAGACTCTGAAATTTGTTCTTTAGTATAGACATGCTACAGTGAATGGAAGAAATGAGGAAGTCAAAAAGCTGACCAGAAAACGTCAAAGGGCAGCTCGACAAGATAAAGTCAAATATTATAATGAAATGTGCAAAGTCCTGGAGTTAGAAAACCAAAAAGGAAGAACACACACACCATTTCTCAAACGGAAAGAACTGAAAAAAAAATTCAATCCTCGATTTGAACTATGGAAGGATTTTATGGGCAAAATACTGAATGATGTAGTTGTTCAAACAGAACAAGGGAACACCAAATGGTTTAAAATAAGGAAAGGTGTGCGCCACGGTTGTAACTTTGCACCATATGTATGCAATCTGTATGCTGAGCAAATTAATCTGAGAAGCTGGATTATATGAAGAAGAACAAAGCATCAGAATTGGAGCAAGAGTTTTAACAACTTGTGATATGCTGATGATACAACCTTGCTTGCTGAAAGTGATGAGGACTTCAAACACTGATGAAGATCAAAGACTACACACAGTCTACAGTATGGATTGTACCTCAGTGTACAGAAAACACAAACACTCACAACTGGACCAATAAGTAAGTAGCATCATCCTAAATGGAGAAAAGCTTGGAATTGTCAAAGGCTTCATTTAGTTGGATCCACCGTCAGTACTTTTGGAAGCATCATCTTAAATGGAGAAAAGCTTGGAATTGTCAAAGGCTTCATTTAGTTGGATCCACCGTCAGTACTTTTGGAAGCATCATCCTAAATGGAGAAAAGCTTGGAATTGTCAAAGGCTTCATTTAGTTGGATCCACCGTCAGTACTTTTGGAAGCAGTAGTCAAAAAAATCGAATAACTTATTGCATTAGGCGAATCTACTGTGGAAGGCGTCTTTAAAGGATTCCAAAGTAGAGATGTCAGTTTCAGGACTAAGGTGGGCCTGACCCAAGTCATGGTATTTTCAATAGCTTCGTAGGGTTTGAAAGTGGGATAGTGCATGAGAAAGACCATAGAAGAATCAGTGCATATGAGTTACGGTGTTGGAAAAGAACTTTGAAAATGTCATGGAGTGCCAGAAGAACAAACTTGTGTTGGAAGAGCAGCCCGAATGCTCCTTAGAAGCCAGGATGGTGAAACTTGGTATCAGGAGGGATCAGTCCCTAGAAAAGGACATCATGTTTGAAACAGTGGAGGGTTGGCAAAAAGGAAGACTCCCAAGGAGATGGATTGGCACAGAGACATTGGCAGTGGGTTTGGTGTAGCAATGATTGTGAGGAAGGCATAGGACCGAGCAGTGTTTTGTTCTCTTGTGCATAGTATCGCTA
>NW_006408558.1:14121057-14127345 GCF_000296735.1 Chrysochloris asiatica
TCACCACTGGACCAATAAACAACATTCTTATCAACGGAGAAAAGATTGAAGTTGTCAAGGGCTTCATTCTTCTTGGATCAACTATCAACATTCATGGAAGCTGCAGTCAAGAAATCAAATGACGTATTGCATTAGGCAAATCTGCTGCACAAGATCTTTTTAAAGTGTTAAAGAGCAAACATGTCAGCTTGAGGACTAAGATGCGCCTGACCCAAGCCATGGTATTTTCAGTAACCTCATACGCATGCAAAAGCTGGACAGTGAATAAGGAAGACCGTAGAACTGATGCTTTTGAATTGTGGTGTTGGAGGAGAATATTGAAAGTGCCATAGGCTGTCAAAAGAACCAACAGATTTATGTTGGAAGAAGCGCAGCCAGAGTGCTCCTTGGAGGCCAAGATGGCCAAACTTTGACTCTCATACTTCAGACATATTATCAGGAGGGACCAGTCGCTGGAGAAGGATATCGTGTTTGGTAAGGTGGAGGGTCAGAGAAAAATAGGAAGACCCCCAGCGAGATGGATTGGCCAAGTGGCAGCATCAATGGGCTCAAGCATTGCAACAACTGTGAGGTTGGCCCAAGATCAGGCAGTGTTTTCGTTCTGTTGGCGCATAGGGTCGCTCTGAGTCGATACCAACTCAATGGCACCTAACAACAATAACAAATCTGCCCTTTCATACATATCTTGCAACATTTTCTTTTGTTTGAATTGAAACATTCGGCAAAGCTATTGGAAGTGCAACATCTATCGTTAACTGTTTATGACAGCAGCTAAGATTCCTCATCATCGGTTTCAGTATTTGCAAAGGACGTATAAACCTCCTCTGTGGTATAAATATTGACATTTTTCAAAGGGCTACATAATGCTGCAAAAGGTATCTGCCACAATAAAACTGCAGAAACTGGATACTCTTCCTTTCAATGAAAAATAGGTGATTGAGCTTTCAAGGGATTTTTTTATCTTTTCTTTCTTTCCCCGCATTTATACTACTAGCCACCTCCCGAGAGAGGGAATTTTACCCTCTTGCAGTATGCTTTTATACTTGTCAAACTTTTCATCATCTAGCATAATTCTTTGCAAGGAAAATATACATGAATTGACATTTAAAGTTATTTTAAATTCTCAGTGACCTTGAAACACTCAGTATTTTTTTTTAAACCGAGGGGCTCTGAGGGCAGTTTTGATCCAGTCGCTACTGATTGTTATTAGTGAGAGCGGGAGGTTGTTTTTAGTCCTTAGATTTAAGTCATAGAGGGATTGTTCCTTCGGTTTGATTTATGAGTCAAGCAAAGGCTGCTAACTGAAGAGATGAAGGTTCAAGCCTGCCCACCCAGAGGTGCCGTGGAAGAAAGCCGTGGCAATCCATGTCCAGGAAATCAGGTGTTGCAAACCCGATGGCGCTCATTTCTCCTCTGTAGTCCATAGGAGTGCTGTGAGTGGATTTGAAGGTAGCTGTGATTCTTGGCCCCTGGGAGGTTTCACCATCTGTGTAGTGTGCTCCCCCTGGGGAACCCTGTGGAGAAATGCGTTTCATATGTAAAACATGTAAAAGAGGGGGATAGCTGGGCAAGGGGAATTGGGTAAGTTTCTGCAAAGTCTTTGATTCTCTGAGTTCCAGTCCCAGCTGGAAACAGTTCCTGCGCCCTCTCCCCTCTGAAGCCCCCTGCAGGGGAGGAGGTTGAAGGGGCTCACCTCTCAGAGGGGGCCCACCTATCACAGCAGACTCACTTGGGGGGGCCTCAGTGTACTGAGACAGAGACTGGTCTCTGCTCTGCTATTAGTGTGGGGCCCCCACTCCCTCCCCACCCAGCCCGTGCAGAAGGGACCAACTGGCAGTTCCTGAAATCTGGGAAACCGGCTTCCAGTGTGATCCCTCCCAGGGGGTGTGACTGACAAGGAGACCCCAGTCCCCAGGAGTCTGAGACTGAGGGAAAATGCACAAGTGGAGGCTGAGGTGGTGGCGTGTTGGTTCCTGGAGGACTCGTGCCTAGGGATGTTGTTAGTCGGGTCTGACTTGTGACCCTGTGTAGGGTTTCCAAGGAGCGGCTGGTGAGTTTGAACCTCTGACCTTGCCGTTCAAACTGATCTTGTCGTCTATGCATTATCCTACAGCGTCACATCCGATGCCTGGGCAGGGGTCCATATTCCTCCTGCACCAGGCCTCAGAGCTGAAGGGAAGATACCTTGCTCTAGGTTGATGCAGGTGTGGGGTCCGGAAGGTGGGGGTGTTGTTGGATACCATTGAGTCAAGTCCAACTCACAGCTCCAGCATGACAGCAGAGCTCCCCATAGGGTTTCCTGGGGTGTATTCCTCACTAGAGTGGATCTCCCGGTCTGCTCCCTCAGCCCCCAACCTTATGGTCAGGAGAGTCCTTAACCATCACTCCTCCAGGCAGGAAAAGCAGCCTTGAGAGGACGCTGTAGTGTGGGCGCCCGGTTGTACCCCTCAGAGTTGGGCCCAACCTCCCTTATTGTTGTTCAGTGCCATAGAGATGGTTCTAACTCATGGTGATACTTTGTAGGTTTTTCTGAGGAGCGGCTGGTGGATTTGAACTGCCAACTTTGCATTTCAAACCGAACTAGTGGTCCGGTGCTTATACATCGCCACATAGTTCTCTTGTCTGGGGCGTATTCTGCACCTAACATCCTCCCTCCTCGTGTTGTGATCAGTGCTGGGGCTCCTGTCCTCTGTGTGGGGAGTGGGCATGGGGGTGGCCCTGGCAGATTTCACTGTGTCCCCTGCATTTTAACCTTGACCCCAGACCCGGCTCTTCACCAGGCAGCGAGGAGAGGGGCCGGATCTGTTCGCTTTCTGTCTCAGGGTCTTGGAGGGTCTTCTGAGGGGAGGGAGCCTCATCAGGTGTTCGTTGAATTATTAATAATAATAAAATAACTTCGACGTAGCAACTCTGACTCACAGCGTCCTTGTGTATCAGCGTAGACCTGGACTCCATTGAGTTTTTAGGAACTGATTTTCTGGAAGTAGATTGCCAGGCATTTCTTCCAAGGCATGTCTGGGTGGACTTAAACCTTCAGTGAGCACCTTAACAGTTCACACTACCAGGGATCTTAACCTAACTGCTGACATCTTCCTAAACAGGGGCTGGGACCACGTATCTTTTGGGGGTATGTAATTCACCTTGTCGTACTCGGAACCTCGTGATAATAGAGCCTGTTTAGCAATGAGCTTCCCGATCTGGGAAGTAGGCAAGCCCTGAAACTTAGAAAAGTGAGGACCGACCAGTTTGTGTAGCGTCAGTTCCAACTCATAAAGACCTATATGGGTCAGAGTTGAATTGTGCTTCACAGGGATGTGGGTGACTGATGTTTCAGAGGTGGATAGCCAGGCCTTTCTTCTGAGGTGCCTTGCCGATTGCGTCACCTGGGGACTCCCGGTTGAATGATTGTGCAATGAAAGGGTGAATGTGCCTGAACATTCCAAGGAGACTTTTCCTCTCTGGAGTGACCTTCAGCTCCAAGGAGTCAGGGACCCTACTGGCCTTGCCGATGTTGGCCAGCCCTGACGCAGTCTTGTCCAGCATCGGCTTGATGCCAGAGGCCTGGAGGCCCCTGGGGGAGCCAGGCAGGTGGCCCAGGAATCCGGTTCACCAGGATTCCCCCTCCCGGCATGTTTACGGACTGTGCATGGGCAAACAGGCTTGGTTAAACAATGATTTCTGTATCAAGCACAGAGCTGAAATCTACCCCGGAACAGAATTCCTGAAGATGATTGAGGTGGGGCTTGGGTGGGCCCTGTTAATGATTCCCCCAGTACAGGGTGAGAACATTCCAACGAGATCCAGGATTGCTCACTGCCCCTCCAGGGACTCCTGATCTGCAAGGGCTTAAGAATTTTCTTGTTGGGTTATCTCCCTGTCTGCCTGGTGGCAGCAGCAGTTCTGGCTTTTTAAGTCCTTGAGTCTTAAATCTATTCTGGGAATGCCCCAGGTCAGGTTTACACGTGCGGAAGCAGGGAAGCTGGTGGAGGCTTCTTTGTGCTAGGTGCAGACAGATTCAGCCTGGGGCTGTTCAGTTGTGTTTGCGCACCCTTTCTGCCTTGGACAAGGTGCTGGGGGTGTGGGCTATGGACATCCGCTTCCCCTGAGGTTAGGGGAGTAGACCCCTGGATAAGGGGACACATGGACAGCACTAGACTCCAAGGTCAGGAAGGGCAGCTGAGTGGCACACGAAGGTGTAGAAGCTGGACAGGGTGGGCATTGGGACCCAGGTCTGTGTGCCTAGAAGGAGCTGGGCGAGGCAGCCTCCAGAAGTTAGGAGATGGACAGACAGACTGCTAGGACCCAGGTCTGTGTTTCTGGAAGTTGAATTAATTGCGTGATGGCATCTCTCTCTCTTCTCTCGCTGCTGTGTCCAGCAAGTTTGCGGTTTCCCTTTGCGTTTTTCCGAACATCTTTTCATTTTCCCTCTTCTAAGGCCACTCCATAAGGAGCTCTGGTAGCGTAGTGGTTACGAATCCTTAAGGTCAACGGTTCGAAACTACCAGCCGCTCCGCGGGAGAAAGATGAGGCTTTCTACTCCCGTAAAGATTTACACCCTCGGAAACCCTGTACAGGGTCGCTATGGGTCGGAACCGACTCGACGGCACTTAACAACAACAACAACAAGGCCACTCCATGGGAGAAAGATGTGGCAGTCTGCTTCCACAAAGATGCCAGCCTAGGAAACCCCGTGAGGTAGTTCAGCTCTGTCCCTTCGTAGGGTCACATGAGTTGGAATCACTTGATGGCCGGTCGCCACAAAAGGTCAAGGTAGAGAGGGCAGTAGAATTCTCCCCCTATGTAGGAGATTATCACTGTCAGTTTGTCCTGCTGTGGTGACTTGCATGTGGCTGTGATCCTGGACATCATAGTGGTAAAGTGGAGGGTCGGCGAAACAGGGGCAGAGCCCTGACCAGATGGCTGGGCATAGTGGCAACAACAGTGGGCTCAAGCTTACCAATTGTGGGGATGGCACAGGTCTGGGCAGTGGCAGTGTTTTGTTCTGTTGTGTGTCTGGTGACTGTGAGTTGGAGTGAATGCCACAGTATCGAACAAGAAGTGAAGAGACCCGGGTTCCAGTCTCAAACCGTGTGCACCCAGTCTGTCTTGATTCTGCTGAGCTCATTGGCTATTTCTAATGGTTTGTTGTGGGGTTCTTAGAATTTTCTGTATGTACGGTCATGCCATCTACAATTTCCCTTCTTCCTTTCCAATAGGAATGCTTGTTTAGTTCATTGTTTGCCTGATTGATCTGGCTAGAACCTCCAGTACAAACTACAGGCGTCCCTTGTTTTAATACTTGTTTTTAACTGGACTTAGCTAATACTACGTTTTTAACAAATGGAAGGTTTGTGACAACTCCGCTTGGAGTACATGCATTGGCGCCATTTTCCCATCAGCATGTCTTCACTGTCTGCCTTTATGTCACAATTGGGATATTTTCACAATTTTTCTTGTTAAGTGCCGTGCGGTCGGTTCTGACTCACAGCGACCCTGTGTAGGGTTTCTGAGGAGTGGCTGGTGGGTTTGAACCTTCAACCTTGTCATTAGCAGTCCAGTGCTGGTCCCACAGTGCTACACCAGGACTCCAGTCTCACAATGTTGTTGTTGTTGTTAAGTATCATCAAGTTGGTTTCCGAGGAGCTGCTGATGAGTTTGAACTGCCGACTTTGCAGTTCAAGCAAACTTGTGGTCAGTGCTCATCCTTCAGCGCCACACCAAGATTCTGCGTCCTTACAGTGTCTAAGCTGGTTCATCACACTATTGCATACTTGCTGTGAGTCAGAGCCGACTCGATGGCACACAGCCATCACTACCATTGAGTCCGGGTGTGGTGCTGCAAGACAAGCACTGGACTGCTAATTGCAAGGTCGGTAGTTCAAGACCACCAGTTGCTCCTCAGAGACCCTATACAGGGTCACTGTGAGTTGGAACTGACTTGATGGCGCCTAACAACAGTAGACATTACAACACAGTGTATCAGATTACTTTTTTTCCCTCTTCTTTCTTCTTCTAGTTGAGTACTGATCATCCAGTCATTGAAGCCAGGTCAAGTGGGTATTATCTGCAAGTGTGGGTGTTCTTGTGCATATACCATCTCTTCTTATCAGCTGGACACTTCACTCTCCACTCTAGTCCTCTGTGGCTGTGTCACTGACTCTGGGCCCAGGAGTCCCCAGGTCTTGCCACACTGCTGGCCAACCAGGTGTCCACTCAGGTTTGCCAGAGTCTATCTATTGAACGTTGTAGGGCTTAGCTCACAGCTTCATTGCTGTTTTTCCCTCGCTT
>NW_006408558.1:14128152-14135934 GCF_000296735.1 Chrysochloris asiatica
ATTCCCCTCCACCATCTTGTGTATTGCCCCCCTTCCCAGCACCCAAACTATCCTGTGTTTATTCCCTACCCTGTGTTCCATATATAACCCTTCTTAATGGATTGCGGGACTCAGTTTGATAGTATTTTGTTAGAGATTTATGCATCTAGCGTCATAAGGCATAGTGGAGTACAGTGTTCTTTTCACAGGATTTGGTCTCTGTTGACAAGTGTCTGGCAGATTCACTTGAATTCTTTCCATGTTTGGTAGGATTCACCAGTGAAATCCTCCAAGTGTGGGCCATACTTTGTGGTAAGTTTTAAAATCACCAAATTATTTTGTATGTGTTACGATGTACAGTATGTATACTTCCGGTCAGTTTTGGTAGTTTTTCTTTTTTATGAACTCATGCATGTTCAGTTCCTAAGTTGTCTTCATTGTTGGCAAACAGTTGTTGCTATGATTCCTCTGTATCCTTTTTGTATCTGTAAGGTTTAGTAATGGTTGCTTTTGATCTCTGATTTTGGTACTTTTATTTTTCTTTCTTTTTTTGTGTTGGTCAGCCAAGCTAAAGGGTAGTCCATTTTATTACTCTTTTCAATGAACTAACTTTTAGTTTGATTGATTCTCTCTGTCTCCCCCTAGTGTTTATTCCACTAATTTCTGCTTTCATCCCCTTTCTTCTCCCTATTTAAGGTTTTGTTTGGTTTTCCTTTAAAGTGTTGTAAGGTAGAAGGCTAGGGTATTGATGTGATGTCTCTCTTCCCTTGAACACGGGCATTTACAGCCATAAATTGCATAAGTATTTTCTAATTTCCCTTCTGATTTTTTTTCCCCCTTCCTGAGTTATGGGTAACTTAAGTGTATCTTGTATAATTTGTACATCTTGGTGATTTCCTGAAATTTCTTTTTGTTACTGATTTCTGAATGTATTCCATTGTGGTTAAGAAAGATATTTTGTATGGCTTCAACCCTTTGAAGGAGTCCTGGTGTGGCACTGTAGGACAAGCGCTGGACTGCTAGCTGCAAGATCTGCGGTTCAAACCCACTAGCTGCTCCTTGGAAACTGACCCAAAGACACTGAGATTTATTGAGACCCATTTTATGACCCAGGACATAATTTATCCTTGGGAGTGTTCCTTGTGTGCTCGAGGACATGATATACTGGATTTTTATGCAAATAACCAGCACAGTGTAGTGGTTATGAATCGGGCTGCGAACCGCAAGGTCAGCAGTTCAAAACCACCAGCTGCTCCATGGGAGAAAGATGAGGCTTTCTGCTCCCGTAAAGATTTACAGCCTCAGAAACCCTGTACAGGGTCGCTATGGGTCAGAACCGAGTCGACGTCACTTAACAACAACAACACTCACCGTCGATATTTGTTTGCTCCCTTCCCTTAGGAGGCATTTTCATAAATGCCATTCTGCCAATTTAATTTTACATGCTGCTGTAAAAAAAATATTTCAAAAAGTATAATACATTTACAAACTGGCGGGAGGGAATAGTTGACAGACAGACATAGAAGGTGTAGGTTATTTGCCTAACAATACAGTGCTCGTTTGTCGTTGAGTGGAGAATCCTATGTCTGGTAGAATGTCCTAAATTCTTGGGGTTACAACAGGAAACCAGCAGAGCTGGCAGGAGAGCTGCGGGAAGAGAAATAGTAAGAATTGCTTTTGGGTGCCGTTAAGTTGATTTTGACTCCCAACAACCTCATGTTTCCTCGACTGTAGGTGGATCACTGTGAGTCATAGTCGGGAGCAGATGGCCAGGTCTTTCTACCGTGGAACTTCTGGGTGGATCTGAACCGTCAGTCCTTTGGTTGGCAGCCAAGTGCTTACCTGCTGAACCATCAGGGCTCCTACAGTTAAGTTGTTGTTGTTGTTGTTGTTAAGTGCCATCGAGTCGGGTCCAGTTAAGAGAGGCCCTAAATTAATAAGCAGTTTGTACTATCAGGGAAAGGGGAGAGGTAGGGCAGGAGGGATGGGAAGGAGGGAGGGCTGCAGTCTGAAAGAGGGTGGCCAGGTGGTCTCATGGGGGAGGTGGCGTTTGAACTTGAAGACGGGAATGATGAATGAGGACAGGGATGGGAAATGACCCCCACAAGGCCGCTCCCACACTGGTCTGGGAGGGGCGCTGCTTGTTGCTCTGCTGTGGAGGAAAGCTTCGTGGGGTCAGTGGGGGTGACCCTGTGTTTTGGGGAAATTGTGAGGCTCCTGAGTGCATGTCTTCCTGGGAGTCCAATGAGCACCTCACCTTTGTGGGTCCCTCCCCAGGAGGCACTGCACCCCAAAGCAAGATGCTGGGGGAGCGAATTCCTGAAGAACGTGTGTTTGCTGATGGCTTCGGATGTAACCTGTAACCACGGTGGGCACGTACTTTGCTCTTGACTAGTGTTCTGAACATTCAACATTGGGACACATCTGTTGACTCACTGGGACTCTGGGTGGCCTGTGGGGGCAGGGGAGTCAGGGCACTTTCAGCCCCTGGGAGCTTTGTCACAAAGGTGCCTTGGTTAATAAAGCCGCTCGCTGATTGCAGTAATCTCGGCTCATAGAACAGTTACTCTCAAAGCATGAAATCCTCTGTGTGTCAGAGTAGGATCGTGTTCTGGGCCATGGTTTTAAGTGGCTGTTTTTTTTTTCGAAGCAGATTGCCAATCCTTTCTTCAGAAGCATCTCTGGGTAGGCTTGAACCACCAACCTTTTGGCTAGCAGCCAAACTGCAAACCTCTTGCACTACCCAGGGACCTGCCTAGACCATTGTGTTGTTGGGGTCTGTCAGGTCCATTCTGACTCACAGCAAGCCCACGTGACAGAGTAGAACTGCCCATCGGGTTTCCTAGGCGAGGACAGAATGCCAGGACTTTCTTCCGTGGGCCCAGTTGCTAACCTTCTGGTCAGCAGTTGATTGCAAACTGCTTGTGTCACCCACAAGGTGCCCTGGTGGCGCTGTGGGTTAGGTGTTGGGCTGCTAACCACAAGGTTGGCAGTTCAAACCCACCACCTATTCTGAGGGAAAACAATGAGACTATAAGTGTGAAGGCACACAGCTTTGGGGGACCCTATACAGGGTCACTAGGAGCCAAAATTGGCTCTGGGGGAGCGGCTTCTGGTTTGTGCCACCCAGGGACCTAGTCTAGACCCAACTGGGTTTCAGTAACTTCTGGGTCTTACTCTCCTGGGGTATTCATCTCTTACCAGAAGGTTCTAAGAATTGAATTATTATTGTACTTGCTCCTCACTTACCAACGTAATTGGGTACCAACATCCGGGACTTTATGTGAAAATGGGTGTTATGCAAAAATGGAGGATGACCACATCAGATCACAAAATGTAGGGTGACTGCATCATTGCATAACTACCCAATCCCCTCATTAGTTAGCTGCAAGATCCCCTCATTACCTGTAACTGTCCAATTCTCCTCATTCCATGTAACTGCCCAATCCCCTCATTTACATAATGGCTCAATCCCTCATTTACATAACTGCCAAAGCCCCTCTCGTTACATAACTGCCAAATCCCCTCATTATATAACTGCCCAATCCTCTCATTACGTAACTGCCAAATCCCCTCATTAGAGAACTGCCAAGCTATACCATTACATAGCTTCTAAATTACCTCATTACGTAACTACTACATTTTACCTTTGCAGAATTGCCAAACTGCATGACTTCATAATTGCCAAGCCTCTGAGAATCACGGTTCAGCCAAGTTGACAGTCACCTGGACCATGACATCCTGTTTGACTCTAGCCTGGAACCTCGGCATCATAACCGCCAGCAGCATGTCGTTCATGCACAGAATAGTCAGATAGCAGATTTTTACTGTAGCTGCGAATGCCACCTGTCAGCTAGATAGTAGTGAGGAGAGGAGAGACCACGCTCTGTGGCATGGACACTCTGGTCCCTGGAGGGTGCTCACCTAGCTTCCCTGACACCTGGCTGAGGCTTTGGCAGAGTACCCAGTCCTTGGCTGCAGGGTCAAGAGCCTGGACAGGGCTGAATGCTTTCCAAGAAGAAGGGAAGTACCTGAGGAGTAACTGACTCTCCAGTCTAAAAGGTTGTGGTCCTAACTGGTTCCTCTACCAGGCTTAGCCCAGTGCCTCACTGTAAACAAGTGCATGGTGGAGAAGTGGATTCCCTCTGGGACTCTGAGAGAGAGTCTCCTGCCCAGAGCCACGCTGCCCCGGTCCTCGGTGTCCTTTGCTCCTGGTAGATGCGTCTTCATTGTAGCGCTTGTTCTCCCCTTTTATGAAACACCACTCAGAAGGGATGAGGTCTAGGACCCTCCCCAGTCCAGGAGGGATTACAAAGGAGACCCCTATTTCTAAACAAAGTCATGGTGTCAGGTGCAGGGGTTGGGATGTCCGTGTATCTTTTTGGGGAACACAATTCAATTCAAAAGGAGCCCTGGTGGTACAAAGATTAAGTGCTCAGCTGCTCGCCAACAGATTGATGGTTCGAGATCTGTTCCTGTAAAAGTGACAGCGTTGAAACTCTACAGGGCAGTCCTACTCCATCACACGGGGTCAGCAGGGGTCAAAAATGACTCAGTGGCAGCTAGCAACACCAATCCTTAACTGCCAAGTGTCCATGCATTTTAGCTCCTACTGTGTTCCGGCACTTCCACACATGGGCCTTCCCAGAATGTCCACAACCTTCCTCTGAGTGGAAGTAGTTTTACCCCCATTTTACAGATGGGAAAACTGAGTCAGTGCAGTGAGTGGTTGTCGGCTCTGCCCCCTTCACTGCTGTGTGACCTTCACATGGGGTCATAGCATATAGGGCTGTGGTAACGACATTTGACCTCATTCATGGGCTGTTAACTGGGAATGAAGCTTAATCTGGGTCCCCTGGGCAGTACAAATCTCAGCTGTTGAACGAATGCTTGGTGACTTGAGTTTACCTAAAAGTGCTTCAGAAGAAAGGCCTGGTGATCTTCAAAACAACAACAGTCACTGAGAACCCTCTGGAGCTCAGTTGGACCCGGACACACGTGGGTTTGCCATGAGTCGGCACTGAGTTGAAGCCAGCTGGTTTTACGCTCAGTCAGCTTAGCAAGACCCACATACAGACATGCTTGTGACATCCGGGCGCTGTGATAGGGGCTGGGAAGAACATGTGGAGCCAGGCCCTGCTTTTTCTCCGAGAAGTCTCGAGTCGGGACTATGGGTTTGGGGGTGGGGTTGGTATCCAGTGTCCTTGTAGGTAGCAGCCTCTTCCCTGTCCCCCTTCCCTAGGGATTCCAGGTGGCTGGTGCTCCTTCCAGGGGCCCGGACCGAAGCTCATCTTGCCTGTCAGATGGATTTTCCTGCCACAGATGAATGCTTGTTCATTTGAAACTTAATCCTGCCATCTTTTATTGATGAGGGGAGAAGCAGGGTGTTGGGATGCGGGGATGGACTGACTATTTGATGAAGTTGGGCATTCTGATGTCAGCGGGCAAGCCAAGCCAGGAACAAAGCCAGGCGTGGTTCACGGCAGCACCTTACACTGTGTCACCTGCGTGATCTTGGGGAAATGACTTGGCGCTTAGCCATGGTAGTCCTCAGCTGCTAATCTTAAAAGATTGTAATACCCACCGAGTTGCTGTTCAACCTTTTCAAGAGGCAGCATAAGATCAAGAGCCAATGATCCTCTAGGAAAAAGTCCAAGGTGCACTGAAGGAATTGGCAAAGAACAAGGCACTGAGAATTGATGGAATAAAATGGAAATCTTTCAACAAACTGATGCAGCACTGGAGGCACTCACTCATCTAGGCCAAGAAATTTGGAAGAAATTACCTGGCCAACTGATTGGAAGAGATCCATATTTGTGCCCATCCCAAAGAGAGGTGACCCAACGGAATGTGGAATTCATTGGACAATATCACTGATATCCCATTTTTTTACCTTGAGTAAAACTTAATTACCTCAAGTCAAAAAGTTTTACTAAAGGTAATACAGAAATGGTTGCAAGCATGCATTGACAGAGAACTTCCAGAGGTTCAAGCTGGAATCCAACAAGGACATAGAACGAGGGATATCATTGTTGATGTCCGATGGATCTTGGCTGAAAGCAGAGAATACCAGAAAGATGTTTACCTGTGCTTTATTGACTACGCAAAGGCCTTCGATTGTGTGGATCATGACAAGCTATGGACAACATTGCGAAGTATGAGTTTTCCGGAACACTTAATTGTGTTCATGAGGAACCTGTGCCAAGAGGCAGTTGAATAGCCCCTTCTGATGGGGTCCTGGTGTGGCGCTGTGGGTCAATGTGCCAGACTGCAAAGCTGTCTGAACTGCAAGGTCGGTGGTTCAAGTTCACCAGCTGCTCCTCGGAAACCCTATACCAGGTTGCTATGGGTCGAAATTGACTCAACGGCACTTCACAACAACACCCAACAACACCGCCATGATGAGACCTAATATGATGTAATCACTGCCATGGTGTGATCTGCCATGAACAGCCAATCAATGCAAAGGTTTTTCCTAAGGGGCGTGGCCTGCAACACTTTTTATCTTCTAAGAGATCAAAGGAAGATGTAAGCACAGGGTGGTGGTGGTGGTATGCCATGGAGTTGATTCTGACCCATAGCGACCCTGCCTGGGGTTTCCGAGGCTGTAAATATGGGAGCAGAAAGCCTCATCTTTCTCCCGTGGAACCGCTGATAGTTTCGAACTAGTTGACCTTGACGTTAGCAGCCCGACTGGTAACCACTACGCGGCCAGCGCTCCTTGTGAGCAGAGAAGGGGTGTTTATTGTTACTGAGAAACAAGACCCAGGAGTAGCTCTGGGATCCAGGAGAGATGATGCCAAGGTGCATGGAGAATGATGCTCCAAGGAAGGCTGGTCTGCAGATGCTGAGTGGAGAGAAGGACCTTTCCCAAGAGCCAGCCCATGCTCTGAATCCAGACTGTAGCCTCGGACGCTGTGAGGGAAAACAGTTCTGTTTGTCAAAGCCATCCCCTGGTGGCGCTTCTGTTACTAGCGAATGGAGACAGATAGGGAACGTTTTGGACTTGAGACTCACGTAGTGTTTGTCCAGTTGTGCTGGTGTAGCACATTGTTATTGTTAGGTGCCCAACTGTGTTTCCTAGTTCCTTCCAGGTCTCCTGAGTTGTTTTGTTTGTTGCTGTTAAATGTCATCGAGTCGGTTCTGACTCATAGTGACTCCATGTAGGGTTTCCAAGGTGGATTAGAGCCAATGACCTTTTGGGTAACCGTCCACTGCCTCTCCTATAGCACCCGCCACACCAGGATGCCTCCGAGAGTTGCTTGTGGGGCTCCAACAACTCACTGAAACAACTTCCTTGCCCTAAAGGGGTTATTTTTAGGACTCAGTGGTGTTTAACCCTTTGATGTTTGTAGCCTGCAGTGATGTTTGCTGCTTCATTCCTGATTCATTGATAATTGTCTTTTTTTTACGCTCTTTTATCTATGTTAACCTTGGTTGTTGTTGTTGTCTGGTGCCATTGAGTCGGAACCGACTCATAGCGACCCCATGCACAGCAGAACGAAACAATCAATGTAGGATCCTGGGCCAACCTCACTACCGCCGCCACACTTGATGCCATCAATGATGTCACCTGGCTGGTCCATCTCATTGGGGTCTTTCTCTTTTTCTCTGACCCTCCACCTTACCCAGCATGACATCCTTCTCCAACGACTGTTCTCTCCGGACAATGTGTCCAAAGTTTGAGAGACGAAGCCTAGCCATCTTGGCCTCCAAGGAGCACTCTGGCTGTACTTCTTCCAAAACAGATCTATTGGTTCTTTTGGCAGTCCATGGCACTTTCAGTATTCTCCTCCAACACCA
>NW_006408558.1:14136381-14139571 GCF_000296735.1 Chrysochloris asiatica
TTTATTTCGTTGATTTTTCTTTTTTCCCTTCAATTTCATTGATTTCTAGTTCTTAATTTTCTTTCTTCTGCTTGCCTTGGGTTGATTTTGTCTCCTTTTCTAGCCTTTGGGGAATGGAAGTTTCGAATTTAATTGGAAGCGCCTCCTCTTTCCTTATGTGTATATACATTTACTACTGGGAATTTCCCTTTCAGCCCTACTTTGACTGTTCTGAGGGAGAAAAATGAGGCTGTCTACTTCCGTCAAGATTTCTTCTCAGAATACCTGTGTGGGGTCGCTATGAATCAGAGTCAACTGGATGGCAGTTTTCTGGGGTGGGTGCAAGTTTGGGGTTTCTCACTACAGCTTCACAAAAACAGAAATCCAGGCTTTCCTGGCTGCTGTGTGGGGGAGGTAGATCCACAGCATTTTCTGTGGCGTTTGGTAGGAATTGCGTTGTTATTGTCTAAACATTTTGTCTTGTTAGGTTGCCATGGTCCTGCATTTTGGCTTGAGAGAGCAGGCGTCTGCTGTGGCTGGTGGTCTGCTCTCGGTGTTTCTGGCTTGCCAGGGTTATATGAAAGAAGAAATTCCAGGAAACTCCCTGCCTGGTTGTTCCTTGGGTGCCAAGGCCCCCAGCTAGTCTGCCACCTTCCAGAGTCTTATGTTTGGTTCACATTCAATGCCGGGGTTGGAAGTTGCACTTGTGGTAGGGATAAGTGTCTCGGAAGAGCAAAGGGTGTGCACTCAACTAGGGGTCCGAACCCACCCCTCGGCACCTCGTAAGAAAAGCCTGGCAATATGTATGTGTCATGATGATAATCTAGGTGCCCTGTGGTGCTCTGTTCGATGCTAACACACGAGGCTGCTGAGAGTTGGAACAGACTCAACAACAAGTGTGTTGTGGGAGGAATCGGGAAAAGTGTGTGTCTTCTTTTTGATGGTGGAAGTTTAGCCGTTGGTCATTAGCTCATCAAAGTCAGGAGTTTTAATGTTCTGACTCAGCCTCCTTGATCTGACCATGTTCTGTTCTCCTGGTCTCTTCACAGTTCTGGAAATCGCCGCACCTCCCTGCCTCAGCCAGCCAAGCACAGACAGCTCCCTCCCGTGCTGAGAAACCACCGGCAGGCTCAGTCGGCCAACACCTCTGGTTAGTTAGAGCTTGTTCTCCTTGGCGTTTGTTGCCTGCAGGTGAATGGCGCTGGCATCGTTTCACCCCCGATCTGTGTTTGGGGCTCTGTGTGCTTGTTGTTGGTGTGGGAGGGGGTAGGTGGGACAGTCCTTGTCACCGAACCTCAGCTGTCTCTTGGTACCCAGCCGGTGTGCCCTGGAGAGCACGGAGCGTCAAACTGCTTCTCCTCTCTGCTCTGGGAAGTCCTGGCCGCCTCACTCTGTCTCCTTCAGGCTCTCTAGAAAAATAGCGGCAGTGAGATGTCTGGATTTATGATTGTGTCAGCTCCGCCTCAGAATATCTGTCTGCATGTGTGAAACCACACCAAACCCCCTGACTCACAGCCACCCTGTAGCAGATTTCCGACAACAGACAGCCCTCACTTTTCTCCCAAGGAGCTGCTGGTGGGTTTGAACCACCGACCTTGCAGTTAGCAACCTCTCACTTAATCCACAGTGCCACCCACCTAAACTTATGCCATTGAGTCGATTTTGACTCATAGTGACGCTGATAGGGTTTCTAAAACTGTAAGTCTTTATAGTAGCAGAAAACCTCATCTTTTCCTGTAGAGCGGCTGGTGGGTTTGAACTGCCTACCTTTCTAACTGCTGTTAAGTCGATTTCGACTCATAGCAATCCTGATAGGGTTTCCAAAGCTGTAAATCTTTATGGAAGCAGAAAGCCTCATCTTTTCGGTTAGCAGTCCAGTGCTTATCCTACAGTGCTTTTCCTTATATTGTCATGAAGGGTCTTCAGAAAGTTTGTGGTAAGTGGAATGAAAAGATAATGGAAATTTCCCACAAACTGTTTGAAGTTCTCTTGTAAACCTTTGCTTATACCTATACTGTAGCATTGGACTGCTAATTGTAAGGCCAGTGGTTCAAACCCACCAGCAACTCCTTGGGAGAAAGATGAGACGTTCTGTTCCTGTAAATATTTACGGTCTCGGAAACCCCGTACTGGGTTGCTCTGAGTCAGGATTGGCTTGAGGGCAGTGGGTTTCATTTGGCACAGCCCCCTGGTGGTGTACTGGTCAATCCGGCAACTGCTGTGGTTGTGAAGGTTGTGTGTGTCAGCTCACCTGGACGAGGGTGTTCAGATGTAATAATCCCCCCATGAAGAGGTCTAATACAATGTCGTCGAATCTAATCCCATGATGAGATCTGCTGTGAGCACTTAAAAAGGCATTTCCTCGGGGGTGCGGCCTGCTTCCAGAATATGTGACCCTGAGGGAAAGCTTTCTGCTGCGTCCTCAGCCTGCATCTGGCTCATCATCTGAACGCCACTTCTTTGGGCTTGAGCCAGTTGCCTGCCGTACTTCTTGCTGATGCTATGAGTCACCAACACCCTGCCATCTGTCTGACCTGCTGACCTTGGGTCTGTCAGCTCCTGTAGCTTTGTGAGTCAGAGAAGCCTCCAGTCTGACATCCGGCCTGTGGACTTGGAACTTACCCTGCTCTATAGCTATGTGAGCCATGTCCTTGAGATAAACTTCTGTCTCTACGTTGTCCAAGTACACGTGCATGTGCGTACATGTCCTCTATGTACACATGTGAGTACACATGTATGTACACACATGCCTGACCTCTCTATGTACACATCTAAGTACACGTCCTCTGTGTCTACGTACATATCCAAGTACACATGTATGTATGTGTGTTCTCTATGTGTACACATCTAAGCACACATGTAGGTGCCCCATCTATGTACATATCAAAGCACACATATATGTACATACATGTTCCCCTCTCTATGAACATATCTAAGTGCACATGTATGTACGTACATGTCCTCTCTATATATACATATCTAAGTACACATGCATGTACACCCATGTCCTCTTTCTCTACATATATATCTAAGTACACGTGTGTATGTACATGTCCCCTATTGCTGTCTACACATCTAAGTACACATGTATGTACGCACATGTCCTCTCCCTCCATGTACGTATCTAAGTACACATATATGTACATGCATGTCCTCTCTATGTTTGCATATATAAGTACACATGCATGTACGTACATGTCCTCTCTGTATA
>NW_006408558.1:14139776-14156566 GCF_000296735.1 Chrysochloris asiatica
TATACATGCATGTACGTACATGCCCTCTCTCTGTACATATCTACGTACACACGAGTCCCCATTCTTTGTGCAGGACAGTTCTCTCAGTTCCTCTTGGACCCACACAGGACAGGCCATCCCTCTGGGCATTCCACCCTGGTTTGGGTCTGGCCTGTGCCCCGCTTAATCTGGTGTTACAAAACTCTTTAATTCCACTGATGAGGTCCCGAGGCACCCCGCTCTGCCAGCAAACCTCGCTCTGAAGGCGCTCAGCTCTTGCTCTGTGGATTAGGGAACACCGTCATCTCGTGCTAGTCTCGTGTCGCTGCTGCCATTTTCCTGCCAGTCTTGCTACAGCTTCTCTGTTCCACGGTTCCATGCGGTTCCTTGTGTTAGAGATCTCTCTGTCTCCTGGGTCTAGGTGCTTCCCAGCACAAAGGATACAAAGGGCACATTCTACTCCTGCCTCTTCTTTCATGATGGCTGTGAAGTCTCCCTTCTCTGCTTCTGGAATTGTCTCTGTTTAAACCTGTTTGTTGTTATTGTTGTTGTTATGTGCCATGGAGTCGGTTCCGACTCATAGCGACCCTGTGCACAACAGAACGAAACACTTTCCGGTCCTGTGATATGCAGATGATACAACCTTACTTGCTGAAAATAAAGAAGACTTAAACTACTTACTGGCAAAGATCTGTATGGATTGCATCTCAATGTAAAGAAAACAAAAATCCTCACCACTGGACCAATAAATAACATCATGGTAAAAGGAGAAAAGATTGAAGTTGTCAAAGATCTCAATTTGCTCAGATTAACCATCAACACTCAGTGAAGCAGCCGTCAAGAAATCAAACAACATATTGCATTAGGCAAATCTGCTGCATTAAGGCCTCTTTAAAGTGTTCAAGAGCAAAGATGTCAGTTTGAGGACTAAGGTGCTCCTGGCCCCAGCCATGGTATTTTCAGTAGCCTCATATGCATGTGAAAGCTGAACAGTGAATAAGGAAGACCAGGAAGACCTTAGAAGAACTGATGCATTTGAGTTATATTTTTTTCTACTGGATGGCAAAACAGACCAATTCCCTCATTAGGGTTCTATGTACCTATTTGCATAGTCCCTCCCATGCAAGTGTTCTATGCACCTTTTTTGCATTATTCTCAGATTGTGCAATCCCCTTGGAGGACCACAAGCACCTTATTTGCATAGTCCTTCTCAGTTATTTGATGATAGTTATAAGATTCCATCAAGTAATTTATGCACGACAATTAGTGTGTGTACATGTGTACTCTTCCTGTGGGGGTGTATTCATGTGTGCATGCATGTGTGTGTGAGGGCAATGAAAACCAGCTGGGGGAAGCTCACAGGAGACAATACATCCTTGTCAGCACCTGAAGTGGGGAGCAGAGGTGGAAGAACTTCCCAGTCAATGGAGCCAACATGTCCAGAAGCCTCCTTAGAATCTGGGGTGGTTTGGAGCATGAACTTTTTCTTGAGGATGAGGGAGCCATTGAGGATTTTAAATGCAGGACAGCCCAAGAGGAGGTCTGAGTTCTCTGGAACTGATGCCCTGGTGTGGCACTGTAGGATGAACACTGGAATGCAAGCTGGGCTTGAACTGCAAGATCGGCGGTTCAAATTCACCAGCCACTCCTCAGAAACCCTATACAGGGTCTCTATGATTTGGAACAGACTCAACAGCACTTAACAACAGAAGTGCCCCCCACAATGCAGGGAGGAGAAGTGGGTAACTGGGGGATCTGGGGCCACGGTGCCCATGGAGAGATTACTGCAGGATAGCCAGGAAAGCAGGGGGCTTGGATGTGACTATGGAAGAAGGTTGTGTCCCGAGATGGTTAGATGCCGACATGCCGAGGCTCCGGGTTCAAATCCAGCCCTTGCCCTGGGCGGCTTCCTGCTTGGACCTGAACGAGGCGGCCTCTTGGTGCTGGGCCTTTATTGTAGATGGGGAGAAGTCCTCTCTAGTCCATCTGAGGGTGCAGGAAACCAGCCCAAGGACCATGCATAAGGCAACCCCTACCTATACACAATCTCTAGCCAATTACTGTTAAATTGACTTCATCTCACAGCACCCTCATGTATGCCTGTTCAGAAGTGTGCCCTAGAGGGTTTCCAATGGCTGCTTGCTCAGAAGTTGACTGCCAGACCTTTCTGCAAGGTGTCTCTGGGTGGGCTCGGACCTCCAGCCTTGTGGTCAGCAGCTGAGAGCGCTCACCATTTGCAGGGCCCATGGACTGTGTCCATGGATGATATCACTGTGGTTAGGAAGTGGGGCACTTGGCAAGCACTTGCTGACAAGAAAGAAGAGTGTGGGGCTCAGGTGTCCGCTGTGTATACCTGAGGGCAGGGCTGGCCGCTGCAGGGATGTGTGATGACGTTCTCCCTCGTGGGTGACATTGTGGACGGCAGCCATCGTTCCTTGTGGCCCTGAAGAAGCATTTGACTTTCAGATGAGTGGGATCTCCATGCCCCGAGGTGCTTCTGCTGACGTTCCCCGGAGTGATCTGTTAAGTCAACCTTTGCTGGACAAGGTGACTGAGTGAGACAGAGATTCTGGAGAGGTTCTCAGTCAATGTCTCCAGAGTGGAGCAAGGTGGTCTCCAGGGTCTGTTCCTGGCTCACCCCACCCTCTGTACTTCTGGCCTGGTAAATGGTTCTTCTGCTGCCCCCAGATCTTTATGTGAAATTCAGAAGCTTGTCCAGGAGGTTGTAGGCTGAGATAGATGAATGGCTGGGTGGCTGGGTGGCTGGATGAATGGATGAATGGATGAAGCTTATCAGAGAGGTTATAGATTGAGACAGATGGCTAGGTGGATGGATGGATGGATGGATGGATAGGCATGTGGGTGGATTAACATCTGAGTGGGTGGATGAATGGATGAAACATATTAGGTAGGTTGCAGGTTGAGGTGGATGGATGTATAGGTGGATGAAGCTTGTCAGGTAGGTTGTACGTTGAGATGGATGGGTGGGTAGTTGGATGGATGGATGAAACTTGTCAGGTAGGTTGTAGGTTGAGATGGATAGATGGATTGGTGGGTCAATACATGGATGGATGGATGGAAGAATGAATGGATGGATGGAAGAATGAATGGATGGATGGATGGATTGTGGGTGAATACATGGATGGATGGGTGGATGGATGGATTGGTGGGTCAATGCATGGATGGATGTGTGGATAAATGGATGAATGAAGCTTGTCAGAGAGGTTGTAGATTGAGATAATGGATGAATAAACAGATAGGCAAACAGACAGAGATGATAGATAGATAGATACAAGCCATCGAGTCAGCTCTGACTCTTGGCAGCCTCATGCACAACAGATCCTGCAGTCTCTTCATTATTTCTGGTATGTTCAAGTTCATCTTTTTGAGAGTCTCCCTTGCCCTCGCCGGCCCTCTCCCTCACCACACACAACATCTTCCTCTTGTAGTTGACCCTTCCTGACGATGTGCCCAGGGCCAGTGAGCCCGACACGGTTCTGTTGTGTTCCTTATGGTTCTCAGTCCCTAATCTATGAAGCATTGTACAAGACTTGTTCTCAGTTTTCAGAAAAGAAAACAGACATGAGAAGACAGGATGGGGGGAACACTTGTTCCGCATTGGTGCCGGGGTTCCAGAACTTTCCTTTGATGCATCATGTGGTCCCCGTGGTTCAGTCAGATTCTCGGAGTCTGCCTGCACACCGTAACCTTGGGTTGTCCTGGAGAACTCCCGTTTCATCTTTGCACAGTCTCTGTACAAGACTACGGCCACTGAGTAGTTGGCAGATGCTCTCTGGTCCTGATGTTGCACACTGGGTGCTGATGTTGGCATCAACTCAGCTCAGTGTCTACTGGGCTTTCCCTCTTGGGCATCTCTTCCTCCTTTGCTTCTTCCTACTTGTTTAGACCTGATGCCCCAACGAGGCTCCAGGGAGGGGGCAGACCCTGCTTGTTGGGCATTGCAAGAAAAGGGGGATCCCGGAGAGTGGATGGCAGGGGCAGTTCAGAGATTGTCGAATCCCTGGTGATTGATGTTGAAGAGGCAGCAGGTGTGGACTGGGCTGCAGTCTGCTGGATTCGTCATGGAAACGGCAGAACCCCAGGAGGATTGGCTTTGTTACTAGGGTTGCCGGCACACAAACAGCACCCATGGGTGGTTGTAAAGATTGAGAATGTCTAGCCATTAGTACTCTAGAGGCTGAGAGCCCAAATCAAGGCTCTAAGGGAAGGTCCTTCTTTGTTATCCATCCTGGATGGTCCTCTGCTTTTAGACCCTCGCACAGCAAGCACCTGTCTTCCTTCTGTGTGTGTGCCTGTGTATCTCATCTGCTCTTTTATGGGATTTAATTAATGAACTCTTTGATTAGGCTGTTTTCATAACACAGTTCTCAGAAGGGGTCAGGTTCAGGACCCACACCCTCATTAACATAGCAAAAGAAATCCCTGTGTCCGAATAGGGTCCTGTTTACAGCCACAGAGGTTGGCTCTAAGGGCGTGGGGACACAACCTATAAGAAAGACCCAGCGTAAGTTCATGACATCCAGGGAAAAGGATTTGGGTACACTGTGTAAGTCTTTGCCATCTCTCAGTGGCCTGCCCTTCTGCGTGGCGCTGTCCCGAGGCTCCACAAACCACCCCCAATGCTCCCAGTGTTGACAGTGAGGCTGAGGACAAGGGGGTACAGGACCTTGACTGTGTTCATCCTGAAAGGCCTCGACCCAGCAAGATTTGGGATCATTTTGCTTTGGTGTATGGGTAGCAAGAATTCCTGAGCGTTTTGTTTAAATTGCACATTCCAAGGGCTCACTCATTGGAGCTCCAAATTTCCTCAGGGACCTGTCTTTTCAGCCTGTTCCCCAAATGATTCTGCTGCAAGCTACCCTCAGAAAACCCCACTTTTAACAATTAAGGGTGGCCAAGCTGCTCCTCGGAAACCCTGTACAGGGTCGCTATGAATCAGAACAGACTCAATGGCACTTCACAACTACAACAAACACCAGCCTGTGCGAGGCAAGAGCATGTCTACAGTTGCACATGGTGTTGATCTCGGAGCCTCCTGGCAGCCAGGGCGAAAAGGGAAAGAGGGAAAAGCAGTTATTTTGTTTGCTGTTAGCTCATCTGCTGAGCAGATTTTTTTTTTTTTCTGGGAGTAATGCTTTTCAGTATAACATGGTGTTGTCAGATGTTTTTATTTTTAACTACGTTTGTGCTAATTTTTGGAATTGTTTGGAAGTTTCCGTTTATTCTAACATTTCTCCTTCAGTTTTCCTCCACAGTTTTAATGAGATATAATTCATATACCGTCACAGTTAGCCCATTTAAAGTGTCAGCATAACCACCCACAAGGGGGCCCAAAAAGGCCACAAATCAGATAGTTCTCAGATGCTGTCCCCTCAGGGAATGCCGAGGACAAGAGAGGGGGTCCTGGTGTGTTGGGATCTGATATTTAAGATTGATTCACATTCAAGGCTTAAAGAACCATGTGCACAGGTAACCTTGGGCAAGGGCAGAAGTGGATCGGGTACCTGTGCGCACGCTGAACTGTGAAATCAAGGTGGGGTGTCCATGAGTGGGTTCCGACTCATAGCAACCCTGTTATAAGTAGATAGCTTCATGTTTCTCCCGAGGATTGGCTGGTGGGTCTGAATGTTGTGGTTGGCAGCTCAATGCTTACCTTAAGGTTGGGCACCAGGGAATATAAAATAGACCATTTGGGCTTGCAGAATCTCTCTTGTAGGTGTTGTGGGGAGCTAGTCCATCTGAGAGAAAGATGAGGCTTTCTGCTTCTGCAAAGATTTAAAGTCTCAGAAACCATTGTTGTTGTTGTTGTTGTTGTTAAGTGCCGTAGAGTCGATTCCAACCCATAGTGAACCCTGTACGGGGTTTCTGAGGAGCAACTCTGACCTTGTGGTTTAAACCGACGTTGCAGTCTAGCGCATTTACCCACAATGCCACACCAGGACTCCTCAGAAACTGTACACAGGTCACTACATGAGTTGGAACCAACTCCATGACACTAACCAGTAACAACTACAGTAGATACTTGAGTCCCCCCAAAAGCTGTCGCTAGGGACGGAGTGCCAGGTCAGGCACCCCTTGGTAGTGTGACTCTTGGACAAGATGTTGCGGTCTGTAGATTAATCCCCAGGACTTCGGTGGGTCAATGGTTGTTTAGCTCTGTTCCCTGAGATCGTTTATATCCTTGGAGCACCGCGGTCCAGTGTCCAGGTGTGCTGTATCTCCCGTTCCCCGGATCTCCATGGTGCCTGGTGACAGTGGGTGGGCACAGCGCTGGGCAGAGAGTGGGTTACACAATGTGGTCTCAGTGAGGGGCTGAATTAACTGCTGGTAAGAAAGACGCTGGGAGTAGCAGGAATATGACTAAAGTTCTATAAATGTCCATGTGTCGATTTCACATGGGAAGAAGCATGTGGCAAAGCCAGGAGCTCTCCAGGGTGCTGTATCTGGGCGCCTTCAAGCCAATGCTGGCTCCTGGGGCAGAGTAGAACTGCCCTTTGGAGGCCAGTTGTCAGATCTTTCTCCCACAGAGCTGCCGGTGGGTCCAAACCAAGGACCTTTAGGTTATCAGCCAAGTGCTTAACCATGTGCCAGGGCTCTGGGCGTGGTCTGTGACCCCCAGAGTATCAAGCGCTGATATTAAAGACTGGAGCCTCTGCTCAGCCCTAGGACTGCGCCTGTTGGTGGCGAAGCCAGATTCTCTTCACTTTGCCAGGGCTCCTGGGCTCGTTTGTGGATGTGGTGAGAGCCGGTTGGGAAGAATACACTCACCTTCTATGTAGAATTTTTGGCCATTTCCTGCCACTCTTCCTTCACTCTGCGAGATAGGCACGTCCCACAGGGACCTCATCCTGGGATGAGTGTCCCCTCCCCAGCATGTTTCACCAAGCAGCTGAAGGTCCGTGGGGTCAGATTGAGAACCCTCACACTGCAATCCAATGTGCCATTTCATAGCTAGCCCAGGGTTTTGTGGATTGAATGTGTCTCCCTTGCCCCAAATCCGGAATCCTTAATTGTGCTCATGAGGAACCTGTACATAGACCAAGAAGCAGTTGTTCGAAGAGAGTAAGGGGAACCTCAGTGGTTTAAAAGCAGGAAAGATGTGCGCCAGGGTTGTGTTCTTTCACCTTACTTATTCAGTCTGTATGCTGAGTAAATGATCTGAAAAGTGGGACTGTATGAAGAACCTGACATCAGGATTGGAGGAAGACACATTCACAACCTGCGACGTGCAGACGATACAACCTTGCTTGCTCAAAGTGAAAACGACTTAAAATAATTACTGATGAAGATCGAAGACCACAGCCTTCGGTATGGGTTACACCTCAACATAAAGAAAACAAAAACCCTCACCACTGGACCAATAAACAACATTCTTATCAATGGAAAAAAGATTGAAGTTGTCAAACACTTCATTTTTCTCTGATCAACCATCAACACTCATGGAAGTGGCAGTCAAGGAATCAAATGACATATTGCATTAGGCAAATCTGCTGCACAAGACCTTTTTTTTTTTTAAAATGATTTATTGTGAATTACGTGATAGTTTACATGGGAGAACATTAGTTTTACATTCATTCTATCGTATATCGTTTCATTGCCATGGTTACAATCCTCCATGCATCATCAACCAAACAAAGGGTATACCCTGCAAGCCTGCCCCCTACATTCTTCCCCCCCCCGATCTTCAGCATACAGTCTCTCTTCCTCTCTGGATCTAAAGTCCCCAGCTGCTCCATCGCTCCACATCATCGTCTCTACCTCCATATCAGGCATCGCTGCTTCCCTGGGTAGGGTCTCACTCTCAGCTCTTCTCTGTTGATGGTCCTAGGGACCTCCGATCTTAGACTGGATAGTTAATCACTCCCTTCCTTGCTATAAAACGTCTACCTTTACATTTGCAACCCTCACAATCAGTCCTGATAACTGCACAAGACGTTTTTAAAGTGTTGAAGAGCAAAGATGTCAGTTTGAGGACTAAGGTGCACCTGACCAGTGAATAAGGAAGACCGTTGAAGAATTGATGCCTTTGAGTTATGGTGTTGGAGGAGAATATTGAAAGTGCCATGGGCTGCCAAAGGAAGAAGTGCAGCCAGAGCGCCCCCTGGAGGCCAGGATGGCCAAACTTTGTCTCTCATACTTCAGACAGATTGTCAGGAGGGACCAGTCGCTGGAGAAGGATATCTTGTTTAGTAAAGTGGAGGGTTGGAGATAAAGAAGAATAGCCCACCCCCCGTCAGGAGATGGACTGGCACGGTGGCAGCATCAATGGGCTCAAGTGGAATAAACATTGTGAGGTTGCTGCAAAGCTGGGCAGTGTTTCGTTCTGTTGTGCATAGGGTCACTGTAAGTTGGTACCGACTCGATGGCACGTAACGACAACAACACCCCAAATAAATACGTGTTGGAATCCTAACTTCTGAGCCTGTGGCTACTCTCTGTTTGGGAATCAAGTTTCTCTATCGGGTTAATGAAGCCCAGCTATTGCTGAGTGTTTTATAGAGCACCCAGACATGGGAAGATGTTTCTACAAGCCCTGCAAAGTTAGCCGACAGCCACTAGAAGCGGAAAAAGACCAAGGACCTTCCCCTAGGATCACACCCGGAATTCTGACCCACAGTCTCCTGAAAAATGCATCTCTGCTCATTAAATCTGCTTTACTAGTTGTGGTTTGTCTGTTTCTAGGGAACAGAGACGGGAGGTTCTCCTGCAAAGCTAGCTGGTCAGCCAGGAGCTGATTAGGACTGGAACTTGGTCCTTTTCAGCATTTTTAATCTGAAGAATGGATGTCTTTGAATTATTTATGGTGTTGGAGAAGAATACTGAAATTACCATGAACTGCTAGAAGAATAAACTAATGTGTGCTGGAAGAAGTACAGCCAGAATGCTCCTTAGAAGCCACAGTGGCAAAACTTCATCTCTTATCAGCAAAGACCAGCCACTGGAGAAGGGCATCATGCTTGGTAAAGTGGAGGGTCCGAGAAAAAGAGGAAGATCCCCCAATGAGATGGATTGCCACAGTGGCAGTAGCAGTGGGCTGAAGTGTAGCAATGATTGTGAAGTTGGCACAGGACTGGGCAGTGTTTCGTTTTGTTGTACACGGGATTGCGATGAGTTGCAACTAGCTCAACAACATATAACAACAACAACTAAGCAGAAGGTTAGTGTTTGAACCCTGGCATCAGCACTGCGAAAGAAAGTCCTGGCTAACTGTTTTCATAAAGGTTACATCCAAGGAAACCTGATGGAGCTCACTTTTACCCAGAAACACATGCAGTCCCCATGAGTCTGAACTGCCTTTGCAGCAACAGATTTGGTGTTTGGTTTTTTACAAGGTTTTCTGGGGGAGCCCTCATCCTCCAAGAATGCCTTTTAATAGTGGGGTGCATTAAGATTCGAGTAAGCAGGAATCACCTTATCCAGGAATAGGTTGATTGTTGTGATGGGCTGTGGAGTTGGTTCTGACTCATATCAACCCTGTATAGGGTTTCTGAGGCTGTAAATCTTTATGGGAGCAGAAAGCCTCATCTTTCTCCCACAGAACAGCTGGTAGTTTCGAACTGCTGATCTTAAGGTTCGCAAGCCCGATTTGTAACCATTACGTTACCAGAGCTCCTTCAGGAATGGGTTAGAGGAATTATTTTTCTGACATTCAGCTTACTGAGCCCTGACGACAGGGCCAGGCTAATTCTGATTTCCTACCCAAACAAGACAAAACTTCTGGGAATACCTGGCCCAGGATGGCTTCTTGGGAGCCATGTCCCTTTAGGATTAGCTAGATGTGTTGAGATTTGGGAAGCAAAGTCTGGGAAGACCGCTCTGAGCGCGAGATCGGGGTTATTTGGGGCATTTGGCCCTGGCATCTGTTACCAGCACTTCTGCGGATTCATTTTTGCTTTGTGGATAAAACTTTAGCCACATTTGAGCAAAGCATCGCAAGCAGATTAAAAACTTGCTGATGTCACCTTGTCTTGGACAGAACAAGGGAGAAATCAGAGAGAATGTAACTCACCCAAAAAACAAACAGACCTTCTTGTGCACGAAGCTTGTCCCACCTCAGACTGTGGGGAATACAATCCAAGGTGTTTGGTCAAATCAAAATTGTCCCCTTCCCTCCCTCGCAACACTCCCCCCACCCCGTTGACATTTTTATTACATTACAAATTGTCAACTGTTTCCCTGGGTAGCAAGCTGGTCTCTTGGATGCCTGGGGAGAGAAGTTATCTAATTGTGTTGTGGTTCTGTAGCTATGGATAGGAATAGAATGTAATTTACCTGTCTGTCAAAAGCAAAGGTGGGGTAAGCCCAAGGCTGCCAATTCTCAGCTATTGCTAAATATTTATGTTCCTATTATTTTCTTATATTTTATTCCGTCTACACTGGAATGGCAGATACATATTTGCCCATTGAGTGTAAAATTCCTGGGCAAATATTTTCAGAGGGAGCAATTCAACTCATGGACTCCTTGTGTGGTACTGTAAGATCACAAGGTGACAGCTGAAACCCACCAGCCGCTCCGTGGAAACCCTGTACAGGGTCGTTATGAGCCGGAACTGACTCCACAACACAACTACAACACAACTCATAGAGTTATTGTGGCTGTTGTCATGCTGATTGTGGCTCATGGCGAACTCACGTACAGCACAACAAAATCCACACCATCACCAACCTGCTCGGAGTTCAGCATTGTAGCTACTGTCCTGCTCACCTCACCAAGGGTCTCCCTCTCCTTCACCAAACGTGATCTCCTCTTCCAGCAATTGGTCCTTCCTGGTGATGTGCCCAAAGCCCATGAGTTGGATGTGTCCTCTTCGGAGCCATAAGATTTTCATTGGCTAACTTTTGGAAGCAGATTGCCAGACATTTCTTCCTAATCTTTTGGAGTCTGGAAGCGTCACTGAAAGCTGTCCATCATCAGTGACCCTACTGGCATGTGAAGTACTGGTGTCATAGCTTCTCAGTCATCCACAGCCACCATAGTACGACACACTAAACAGATGTGTAGTGGAAAAGCTTCTTCATGTTGTTGAGTGCTGTCGAACCAGTTCTGACTCATAGCAACCCTGGATGGGGTTTCCGAAGATCAGCAGGTGGATTTGAACCATTGGTCCTTTGATAAGCGGCCCAGTGCTTATCCTACGGGGCCACAGCTTTTGTTGTGGTGGTGGTGGTGTGCCTTTGAGTTGGAGTCCTGGTTTGACACTGTGGGATAAGCAATGCACCATAAGGTCAGTTTGAATTGCAAAGTTGGTGGTTCAAACCCATCAGCTGCTCCTTGGAAACCTTATACAGTGTCAGTTAGTGTCAGAAGTGACTCGAAGACACGAACCAGCAGCCATGGACCGACATGAATCACAATGGACTCAGTGGGAGCGGGTTTGGCCCAGGTTTTTGGTCCCTTGAGTGATTATTCTGGGCTGGGCACTGGGTACACGTGGGACAATCTGAGACACGGTTGTTAGCTGGTGTGTGGAGGAGACCCCCAACATATACCTGAGTCCTGAATGCAGCTTCTCTTCCCAAGGAGACCCCGGGTCTCTTCACCTTCCTGCACCTGGGAAGTGGGGGGTATGCATCCGACAAGGGGAGGGGCTTTCTTCCCTCCTTTGCCTACATCTCGACACTGTGAATAACCCTCCCCATGGTCTTACTCCCCTGAAAGTGACCCCTCCCCTTCCTCCACAGCCGTTTCCCTCCAACCTCGTGACCTGCTCCGATCAGCACACAGCCCCATATGCATGGAGAAGTGCTAAGGGGGTGGCCTGCAGGGGCCCTGGTTGTGCAGTGGTTAAAGCACTCGGAAACTAACTGAAAGATGGGCGGTTCAAACCCACCAGCCAATCCTTGGGAGACAGATGAGGCAGCCTGACCCCATGGACAGGGCTTTCTTAACCTGAATCCTAATGTGGCAGGTGAGAGGACTGAGGAGAAATTCCAGTCTTGGGGTCCAGTTCAGACCCACCTTCAAGAGTATCAAGGGCCACTATGTTTGTGGTGACTTGTTACAGGGGACCCCAACCCAGGCTTCCTCCCCCAAGACAGTGAGATCTCAGCTCTGCCCCTGCATGCCCCACCCCCAGAGGGAGATGGTAAATGTCACATGTCCCCTCTTTAACTGCTCACCGACTGAGACTCAGTGTCGTGCCTGCAGGCTCTAGTAACATGCGTTTTTCTGTTTAGGAGTCCATGGTGTGGGTGGTGGTGGTGGTGGTTGTTATCAGGTGCCATCGACTCATAGCGACCCTGTGCACAACAGAACGAAACACTGGTCCTGGGCCAACCTCACAATTGTTGCCACACTGAGCCCATGGCTGCTGTCACTGTGCCAATCCATCTCGATGAGGGTCTTCCTCTTTTTTGTTGACCCTCCACTTTACCAAGCACGATGTCCTTCTCCAGGGACTGATCCCTCCTGATAACATGTCCGAAGTATGAGAGAAAGTCTGGCCATCCTGGCCTCCAAGGAGCACTCTGGCTGCACTTCCTCCAACACAGATGTGTTTATCCTTTTGGCAGCCCATGGCACTTTCAGTATTCTCCTCCAACACCATAACTCAAAGGCATCAATTCTTCTACGATCTTCCTTATTCACTGTCCAGCTTTCACATGAATATGAGGTGATTGAAAATACCATGGCTTGGGTCAGGTGCACCTTAGTCCTCAAGCTGACATCTTTGCTCTTCAACACTTTAAAGAGGTCTTGTGCAGCAGATTTGCCCAATGCAATACGTCATCTGATATCTTGACTACTGCTTCCATGAAGGTTGAGAGCTTTTCTCCATGCTCATCAATAAGGTCACCTCTACTTAGAGGAGGCAGCACTTCCCCCATTGTATTTTGAGTGCTTTCCAATCTAAAGAGCTCACCTTCCAACACTATGTCTGACAGTCTTCTGCTTCTATTTTCAGTGGCTGACCATTCAGAAGTGGTCCACCTCTCCTTTCCTCCAGTCTGCCTTAGTCTGGAAGCTCCACTTGTCTCTATGGTGACCCAATTGGTGTTTGGAATACCGGTGACATAGCTTCCTGTATCACAGTAACACAGTAGGACAGACTGACCAGCGTAGGACGTCTGAACTGGGTCCCATCCCAAGACTGGGAGGAGTGGCTAGGGGCATCAAGTTAGGATCGGGCTGCTGTTCCTTTGTGTTTCTGCCTTTGATTTATCATCTGGAACAAAGAAAGGAGGGAGGGAGGGAAATAAAGAGGGGTGGAAGGAGGGAGGGAATTGGGATGGGGCGGGTTAGAAGGATGGATAGAAAGATGTGTGTATAGAAGAAAGGACGGACGAAGGAAAAAGTGGGGAAGGAAGGTTGGTTGGATGGATGGATGGGTGGATGGATGGTGGGAAAGCTAGGTGGAAGGCTGAGGGAAGGAGGAAGGAAGGTGGACTAGAGGGAGAGAAGAGGGATGGATGGATGGATTGAAGGTTGGTTGACAAGGGAGATAGGGATGGATGGATGGATAGATGGGTGGAAGGAAGGGAGGGAGGCTGGTTGACTGGACGGAGAGATGGATGGATGGGTGGATGGATGAATGGATGGGTGGATGGATGATTGGATGGATGGATGGATGGGTGGTTGGATGGATGGATGGGTGGGTGGGTGGATGGATGGATGGATGGATGGATGGATGGATGGATGGATGGTTGGATGGGTGGATGGATGGATGGGTGGATGGGTGGATGAGTGGATGGATCGATGGATCGATGGATCGATGGATCGATGGATGGGTGGATGGATGGATGGATGGATGGATGGATGGATGGATGGATGGGTGGATGGATGGTTGGATGGATGGATGGGTGGATGAGTGGAAGGAAGGAGGACAACCTCTCACAAGGACAGAGCAGTGTGCCAGGGTAATCTGTATACCAGGAAGGTGGGCATGCCCAGAGCTAGGATAACAGGTGTGTCTAGAAAGCCTCTGATTTGGGGCAAGAAAGCATGCTTTGTGTGGTTCTGTGGGTTAATGCGCCAAACTGAAGAGCCATGTGAACTGCAAGGTCGCGTCGGTTCAAGCTCACCAGCAGCAACTTGGAAACCCTATACAGGGTAGCTATGGGTCAGAACCGACTCGATGGCACTTCACAACAACTACAAAAGAAAGCCAAGGTGAGGGGAGGCATGTGTCAGCCAGCAGAGACCCTGTTCCCTGCTCAGCAGGACCTTGGAGGCACGTGGTCCCCGAGGCTCTGGGGACTTGACCCAGGACACCTGCGTGGTGGCTTGGTGCCCTGTGGACGTGCCCTCCCTGGCCCACCACTCATGTGCACCATGGACTGTGCCCCTCATGCTCTTCACACTGGTATGAACAGGTGGCCTGCATGGACACAGCTAGCTCAGGGCTGCGTCAGCATCCACTGTTTCCTGACGGTGGAGTGAGTCTCTTTGTGCCATGCCTTTCGTGAGGAGCATCCCGTGGTCTGCAGAGAGACACCTGGGCAGGAGTCCAGTGGCAGGGCCTTCACTGTGGGGAGGAGGCGGGCAGCAGCAGCATCTCGTGATGTATGTCACCTTAGAGCATGTCCTCCAGGAACACAGGTCCCTCCCATCTCGGGCTCACCTTACAGAGGCAGCTGCTCCGAAGACACAGGCCGATGGGTAATCCGAACCCTGACAGGCTTACTTGTGCGTGTCAGTACGTCGGATCCATAGTCGTAAGCGACGTCTAACCACGTGTGTGCTGTCACTCTCGTCTTAGGAAGGATGGAGGAGGCATATGTGGGAAATGTGAGGGTCTGGGAGGAGCAATCGGATTGGGGCACAGGCAGGTGTCCTGTCTGAATTTTATGTTCCTGGAAGTTCACAGAGGATTCAAGGCTTAACATAAAGCTGTGTCCAACCCTCAGAGTTCTGACATCATGGGGGAAAGCTGTGGTCCCATGTCCTGGCCCTTGTATAAGTGAATCCATCCTTTGGGAAACTGTCCTAGGCATCCTGTGGCTCAGGAACTGTCCTAGGCATGAGCTGAGCTGTGGAGGAAATCACCTGCCTGGCGCTTACCTGAATGGTTCAGGTAAGGGAAAAGCAGATGCTAACTTCACAGCACTCGGTTACTGAACTTCAACAGCTGTGAGGGGCCAAGAACTTGATCTTTTAGACCCAGCAGTCCTGCTGTGGGCGCCTTGCCTGGAAAGATGGAGTCCCAGGGTGCAGAGCGGGCCATCTGCAGTTGGAACAGGGCTTATTCAGTGTTTCCAAGCAGAGCTCATGTCTTAGGCCAGGTTTGCCAGAGAAACAAAACCATTGAAACATATATATGTTTATACATCAAGTGAAGTTTATATATATCCAGGAAATGGCTCACAATTGTAGAGTCCCAGGTCTTCAGAGGAAGACACATAGCAAGTTTTCACAAGTGTCTGTTATATTGGGAGCAGGCCACACCCTCAAGAAAACGTCCTTTCAGTTGATTGGCTGCTCAAGGCCAATCCTGGAGTCAGTGATGCCTGTGGGCGGTGTCATCACCGTGGTAACCACTGGGGACCCTGGCCTAGTCAAGTTGACACAGAACCCTAATGATTACGAGCCTCATTGAAGACCACCAGGGGGTTGCTGAACTGCTGGTGTGGCGCTGTGGGTCAATGTGCAAGATTGGTTTGAACTGCAAGGTCAGCGGTTTAAGCTCATCAGTCACTCCTTGGAAACCCTATACAGGGTCACTATGAGTTGGAACCGACTTGACGTCACTTAACAACAAGAATAAATTAGTTGCTGTTGACCAGTGACTGGACTCTGACTCATGGTGCCCCCGTGTGTTCAGAGGAGAACTGTGCTCACAGGGTTCTCAGTGGATGATTTTTCATAAGTAGATTACTTCATGGTGCCCCATGTGTGTGTCAGAGGAGAACTGTGCCCACAGGGTTCTCAGTGATGAGTTTTCAGAATTAGGCTGCCAGCCCTTTCATCCGAGGCGCTCTGGGTGAACTCAAACCTCCAGCCTTTTGGTTTTCAGCTGAGTGTGTCACCAGCTGCACTCCCAGGCATCTGCTCAGGACATACTTGTGATCACCCTGAGCAGATGCCTGGAAGAACATGCTTCATTCACATTTCTCAAGCTGAAAGAACGAAAATAAACTTCAAGACTCTTCTAGAAATACTGAAGGATTGTATGGGCAAATTATTGAATGATGTAGAAAGCATCAAAAGAAGATGGAAGGAATACACAGAATCACTGTACCAAAAGGAAATGGACAATGTTCAGCCATTTCAAGAGACAGCATATGATCAAGAGCCAATCGTGCTGAAGGCATTGGCCAAGGACAAGGCTCTGGGAATTGACAGAACACAAATTGAAATCTTTCAATGAGTGATACAACCCTGGAGGCACTCACTCATCTCTACCAAGAGCTATGGAAGACTTGGCCAACTGACTGGAAGCAATTAACACTTGTGTCCATTCCAGAGAGAGGTGACCCAACAGAATGCGGAAATCATCAGAAAGTATCATTCATTTCATGTGCAAGTAAAATTTTACTAAAGATAATTCAAAAATGGCTGCAACAGAACATAGACAGAGGACTTCCAGAGGTTCAAGCTGGATTCAGAAGATGTCAGGAAATGAGAGATATCACTGCTGATGTCCGATGGATCTTGGCTGAAAGCAGAGACTACCAGAAAGATGTTTACCTGTGCTTTATTGACTACACAAAGGCTTTCGATTATGTGGATCACGACAAGTTATGGACAACACTGCAAAGCATGAGTATTCCAGAACACTTAATTGTGCTCATGAGGAATCTGTACATGGACCAAGAGGCAGTTGTTCGAACAGAACATGGGAACACTGAAT
>NW_006408558.1:14156836-14196963 GCF_000296735.1 Chrysochloris asiatica
AACATAATGAGAAGGAGCTCTGGTAGCGTAGTGGTTACGAATCGGGCTGCGAACCTTAAGGTCAGCAGTTCGAAACTACCAGCTGCACCGCGGGAGAAAGATGAGGCTTTCTACTCCCATTAAGATTTACACCCTCGGAAACCCTATACGGGGTCGCTATGGGTCGGAACCGACTCGATGGCACATCACAACAACAACAAACATAATAACATAATGAGAAGGAGCTCTGGTAGCATAGTGGTTACGAATTGGGTTGTTAACCTCAAGGTCAGCAGTTCGAAACTACCAGCTGTTCCGTGGGAGAAAGATGAGGGGTTCTGTTCCCGTAAAGATTTACAGCCTCAGAAATCCTATACAGGGTTGCTATGATTCAGAACCGACTCCACGGCACATAACAACAGCAACAAACGTAATGAGACTTGCTGAGTAGTACACGTAAAAGTAGTTAAAATGGCAAATTTTGTGTTAATGTATTTGACTACAATCACATAAAAAACAAAACAAAAAAAACAACCCAACAGTTTTTAAAGTTATATACTTTCCAAATCTGTTATAATTTCCAGTAGAAAGTGAGCTCTCCAAAGACAAGGAGTTTGTTGGCTTTGGTCAGTGATGTGTCCCAGCATCGAGCCGAAGTGTGAGGTCCCGGTGAGTGTTGGATTGCTGAAGGATGAAGACAAGGCTTCAGTGGGAGAGACCAGGGTGTCCGACTGGGAACCTTGGACCCTTCCCTGGTTTTTGTCCGTCTTCCTCATGAGTCGATGAGGCATTGCGTTAAATAGCCATGGCGTTTATTTCCACATCTGACTTTTATTTATAGTATTCAAAAGTAATCAAAACTCCCCAAGTTTTATTGCTGGATATTTTCTGAGACATTACTATATATGCATTTAGGGAGACCATTCTGATAAAAAATTGCAAATACCTCCAAGTAAGCCGCTTATCAGGAAGTGGATAATGATCAAAGGAGGGAGAAACACAGAGCAGCCAGAGATTCATCCTAGCATGACTGATTGACATCTGACTTCTCCCTGTAGCTAGATTAACTGGTATCAGATTACAGTGTGGTCTCTGATGCTCCCCCCAGCTGCAGCAAGTAATCTGAGAAGCTGGATTATATGAAGAAGAATGTGTTATCAGGATTGGAGGAAGATTTATTAACAGCCTATTATATGCAAATGTACAACCTTGCTTGCTGAAAGCAAAGAGAATTTACAAAAAAAGGAAGACCATGAATGAGGTGGATTGGAACTGTGGCAGTAACAGTGGGCTTGAAGCTGGGTGAATGTTCAGAGACTGAATACATTTCTTCAAAGCATACAGCTGTGGCAGAGAGGAACCTGGGACATTGTGTTTTTCAAACAAGTTATACTTGATACCTCCTTCATAGTAATTCCTATATAAGGTGAGAATTTAAGTTCCCATCTTACAAGGGGAGTATCTAAGATCCAGAGGGGGTTGAATGACTTTCTCAAAGTCTCATCGACAACAATTGAGAGACATCCAATGCCACATGTCCCAGCTCATTGTTGGCAGGGAAAGTGGGCTTTCCATGAGAGCTGTGGGTCCCCCTCCCGGGTGGTGTGGGAAGAAGGTCGCAGGCTTGCTAGGAAGCTTGCCAACTGAGCAGCCTTACTGGCAGTGGACCCTTCTGGACCACCCACAAAGTCTGTTACCTACAAAGGCATACCTGCACTCAGCTGGTGATGTAGCTGTGAAGGTTGCTGGGAGAAGGAAGTGACCCAGGAAGGTCCTGGAGCTTCCTCAGCTGTAACTCCCTCGACATCCTTCAGTGATCCTAGTTCCTGAACTTGAACAGGCAATTTGCAGACATTGGAGCTCACAGGGGAAGTGCTGACTCCTATCTCTTTACCTGGCAACGGATGGTTGGTGATTAAATTTGTTGGAATTAACTGCCCATTCTCTGGGGCTGAGTGGTGGGTGGGAGGTGCGACTCAGAAAGTCTTTGCTGATAATCAGCGGTTCGTTATCCCACACCCACCAGATTGTGCTTTGAGGGTGCTGGCAGAGTCTAAGGCAGACAGGATCTTTCTCCTTGGAATTTGTCTAGTCAAGCAGACCCCGCTGCAATGGGAAGACAGAGAAAGTTGCTTGTCCGTGCAGAGCCCCTCAGATGCTGAGACCTGGCACAAGATGTAGGACAATGCCAAGAACTTTGGAATCTTGGAACAAGTCTTGTTTATACTGAGCAAGGGATGGGAGAGCACCCTCAAGATGGCAAGTCACTTGCTGCTCGGGGCTGGTGCTGGAAGGAGGGACAGGTGGCCCCTGCAGTCTCTGGAAGTGGGGGCTCAGCTTAGACCCTTTCCCTACACCTGGGCAAGTCCAGCAGTTGTCTGGGGCAAATGAGATGATCAGCTATGAGCCAAAATAATTTCAAATCTCTGAATCATGTAACTAGAAAATGATTTTTGTGTACCAGTGTTCACCACAGCCAGAAGGTGAAAACAACGCAAGTGTCGATCAGTGGATGATGGGTAAACACAGTGTGACCCATCCATACCATGGAGTGAGTACTCCTCAGCCGTGAAGAAAAATGAAATCCAGATTTCTCCTGTGACAGCGAACCTCGAACACATGATGCTGAATGAAACAAGTCAGACAGAAAGGAACAGACGCATAGTGATCCTGCTTGTAGGAAGTATCTAGAAATATCCCACTCACAGGAATCCTGGTGTGGCGCTGTGGGTTAATGTGCTACTCTGCAAGGTTGTTTGAACCGCAAGGTTGGCAGTTCAAGCTCACCAGCCACTCCTTGGAAACCCTATGTTATTGTTGTTAAGTGCCGTTAAGTTGGTTCCGACGCATAGCAACCCTGTATAGGGTTTCCAAGGAGCGGCTGGTGAGCTTGAACCGCTTACTTTGTGTTTCAAATGACTTTGTAGTCCAGCGCATTAGCCCACAGCACCACACCAGGATTCCTGGAAACCCGACACAGGGTCTCTATGAGTCCAAAGTGACTTGAAAGCACTTAACAAGCACAACAATACCGCTTATAGGAATATATGCAATAGAGATAAGACTTTATCAGCCAGTGCCAGGGGCTGGGGAAAACAGAATGGGGACTTACTGCTTAATGGGCACAGAACTTTTGGGGTAATGGAGAGGTTTTTATATAGTGGTAAACATAATAACATAATGAGAAGGAGCTCTGGTAGCGTAGTGGTTACGAATCGGGCTGCGAACCTTAAGGTCAGCAGTTCGAAACTCCCAGCTGCACCGCGGGAGAAAGATGAGGCTTTCTACTCCCATTAAGATTTACACCCTCGGAAACCCTATACGGGGTCGCTATGGGTCGGAACCGACTCGATGGCACATCACAACAACAACAAACATAATAACATAATGAGAAGGAGCTCTGGTAGCATAGTGGTTACGAATTGGGTTGTTAACCTCAAGGTCAGCAGTTCGAAACTACCAGCTGTTCCGTGGGAGAAAGATGAGGGGTTCTGTTCCCGTAAAGATTTACAGCCTCAGAAATCCTATACAGGGTTGCTATGATTCAGAACCGACTCCACGGCACATAACAACAGCAACAAACGTAATGAGACTTGCTGAGTAGTACACGTAAAAGTAGTTAAAATGGCAAATTTTGTGTTAATGTATTTGACTACAATCACATAAAAAACAAAACAAAAAAAACAACCCAACAGTTTTTAAAGTTATATACTTTCCAAATCTGTTATAATTTCCAGTAGAAAGTGAGCTCTCCAAAGACAAGGAGTTTGTTGGCTTTGGTCAGTGATGTGTCCCAGCATCGAGCCGAAGTGTGAGGTCCCGGTGAGTGTTGGATTGCTGAAGGATGAAGACAAGGCTTCAGTGGGAGAGACCAGGGTGTCCGACTGGGAACCTTGGACCCTTCCCTGGTTTTTGTCCGTCTTCCTCATGAGTCGATGAGGCATTGCGTTAAATAGCCATGGCGTTTATTTCCACATCTGACTTTTATTTATAGTATTCAAAAGTAATCAAAACTCCCCAAGTTTTATTGCTGGATATTTTCTGAGACATTACTATATATGCATTTAGGGAGACCATTCTGATAAAAAATTGCAAATACCTCCAAGTAAGCCGCTTATCAGGAAGTGGATAATGATCAAAGGAGGGAGAAACACAGAGCAGCCAGAGATTCATCCTAGCATGACTGATTGACATCTGACTTCTCCCTGTAGCTAGATTAACTGGTATCAGATCACAGTGTGGTCTCTGACGCTCCCCCCAGCTGCAGCAAGTAATCTGAGAAGCTGGATTATATGAAGAAGAATGTGTTATCAGGATTGGAGGAAGATTTATTAACAGCCTATTATATGCAAATGATACAACCTTGCTTGCTGAAAGCAAAGAGAACTTACAATGCTTACTGATGAAGATCAAAGACCACATCCTTCAGTATGGGTTGCACCTCAGTGCAAAGAAAACAAGAATCCTCAGTACTGGAGCAATAAATAACATCATGATAAACGGAGAAAAGATGGAAGTTGTCCAAGACTTCATTTTGTTTGAATCCACCATCAATACTCATGGAAGCAGCAGTCAAGAGATTAAATGGTGTGTTGCAATAGGCAACTGTGCTGCACAAGACATCTTTAAAGTGTCTAAGAGCAAAGTTGTCAGTTTTAGGACTAAAGTGTAACTGGCCCAAATCTTAGTATTTTCAGTAACCTCATATACATGTGAGAGTTGGATAATGAATAAGGAATATGGAAGGGTGTGTGGTCTTTGATCTTCATCAGCTAAGTGGTTTTAAGTCTTCCTTACTTTTCAGCAACCAAGGTTGTATCTTCTGCGTATAATAGGTGGTTAATGAGTCTTCCTCCAGTGCTGATACCAAGTTCTTCTTCATATAATCCAGCCTTTGAGTTACGGTGTTGGAGAAGAATATTAAAAGTACCTTGGACTGCCAGAAGAACAAACAAATGTGTATTAGAAAAAGTACAGCCAAAATGCTCCTTGGAAGCCAAGATGGCCAGATTTCATCTCTCATACTTCGAACATATTATCCGGAGGGATCGATGCTTAGAGAAGGACATTCTAGGTAAAGTGGAACGTCAGTGAACAGGAAGGAGACCCGGTTGAGATGGATTGGCACAGTGGTGGCATCAATGGGCTCAAGTGTAGTAGCAATTGTGAACATGGCACAGAACTGGGCAGTGTTTCATTCTGTGTGTTCAGGGTGGGGTTGCTATGGATCCAAACCAACTCAACAGCAACAAATTTTGCGTTTTTTAGACTGTCGTAAGACATCTCCACTACTTCCGGATTCCTTCTTAAGATGCTTTACCCCTGTATCATTTCTTCTAACTTAGTTGGCTGCTGGAACTCTGTGTTCTTCATATCTTTTGGGGGCGAAGAGAGGAGGACCTTCAGCTTGAAATCTGCGTCTGTCCCATAGTGAACTGCCCTGTGGAACCAGCTTTAAGTTGCACAGACTGGATTGGTTCATTTTCTTTTGAAATACAGGTGGTTTGTGAATGAAAGCAGAGAGCACTGAGAAAGGGGGTGAGGGAGCAGGTGGAGGTGCCCCACATTCCTGTACTCCCCTACAGCATCTGTGATTATTAACCCTAACCTGGGCAGTTTAATGGGGGCTCAGTAGCGATGTTGACTCTGAAAGCTGCTCATAGTGTAGATGGTCCTGGCCAACCAGAATCCCCCAAGGATGGTGGCCCTGACCAGTCAGAATCCCCCAGGGATGATGGCCCTGACCAACCAGGATCCCCCAGGGATGATGTTCCTGGCCAACCAGAATCCCCTAGGGATGATGGCCCTGACCAACCAGGATTCCCCAGGGATGATGGCCCTGGCCAGCCAGGATCCCCCAGGGATGATGTTCCTGGCCAACCAGAATCCCCCAGGGATGCCGGTTCTGACCAACCAGAATCCTCTGTTGATGGCGCTCCTGGCCAACCAGAGTCTCCCAGTCCTAGCCGACAGAGTCCTCCAGTCTGATGGTCCCAGCACACCTGGAGTAAAACTGTCTCTTGAGTTACCTGGATGCTTGCCTGCTCCTTTATCCTGCAGCTGGTAGTGCTACATACATTATGAGTCAGTAAGACTTTAGGGCGCTCTCTTTGTGCCTTATTTTCCCTGTAAGTCCAGAATGATCATGGTCTTATTTGAGCCTCTCCAGTAGGTAGTGCCAAGTGGCCAGAAAGAGGACGGAGTTCTCCAGGTGAGGAGTTGGCCCCTGGACCTGGGGATGCTCTTCCCGCCTGTTCTTGGTGGGACCTGCCACCATGTTGGATATTGGCTGTCTTGTTGGAGTTGTTGGTGATTTAATGGAGGAGTCTGGGTTTTGCATTTTCACAGCTTGAGTGTTCCATGTCTGCCTTGTCAGAGGTGGTCTCTCTCTCTGTGTACCTAACAAGGCACCCACCCAAAGAAAGGCTACTGTCTCCCTCCTCTTTTTCTAGTCCTTTCCAGACCACTGGGTTAGGCGCTGTAGCCCGTTTTTAGGTACTGAGGAAGGGTGAGTTTGCCTTGCTTTATGATGGATGTTTATTCCACTGGGAAGGAACTCTACCAGAGCTGTGATATTTTCTAAGAGGTACTTCATTATTTCCTGGGTGCCCCAGTAGCATAGCATTTAATTAAGCAGACTTGATTGCATTCTCTGGTGCTCCTCCCTCTCCTCCCGCCCACCTGTCCAGTCACCTTTCTGAGCTGTTCGCCTCCTGAAAGGGAGAGAGAAAAAGTCTTGATAAATATAGATTTCTTTGTAATTTTCATTTGTTAAATGGACATTCTAGGAATGACTGAAAGCAGAAAATATAAAATTGGATTGATGAAGTCATTTTCCTGATTAAAGCGAGCATCTCCCATTCAGGATGGTTCGAGTTATTCTGTTAACCTCTTCCCGCGTGTTTCTTTGTATTTGAAATATCTCGTGATGTTTCCAACCCTTCCCGCTTACAGTGGGGGGCAGGCGGGTGGGTGGGGGTGACACACATTAAGGCAGGCTGGTTTTCAGTCTCATGAGTGGCCTGTATTCACTAAGTTATTACATAAAAGTCGTTGTTTTGCCAGATGTGTTAGCAAACCCGCTCACAAGGAATGCCACCAACCTAGAATCTTACAAAACATGGAATCGAGACAACAGAGAGGCCGTACCCAGCCTCCCATCTCCCTGATCTTGAATAAACAAGCGCAGGTACTTTCTATGGCGTCAATCCCGGGGATGGGAGCCCTCTGTGTGAAAAGTAGAAGTTCCCTGTAGCGTTTTCAAGGTCATGCTCTATCTCAAGCAGTTTGCCAGGCCTGTGTTCTGAGGTACCTCTTTTTCCTTTTTTAATGTTTTATTGTGAATTATGGGATAGTTTACATGGGAGAACATTCGCCTTACACTCATCCTGTTGTATTTTGTTTCATTGCAATGACGACAATTCCCTCTGTGCATCATCACTCAACAGCATTTGCTTCCATGCCCTCTGTTGGTTGTTTTGGATGTACACCGAAGCACTCAGGAATATACAACTATTCAAACAATCAAAGGGTATACCCCACCAGCCTGCCCCCCCGGCTGTCAGCACACAGCCCCTCCATCTCTCCATGTTATCATCTCTGCTGAGGTGCCTCTTGATGGGTTTGAGTTAACCACCTTTCGGCTAGTTAGTCCATATCCATAGTAAATTGTCAACGAGTGCGTGGCTGTGTATCGAACATCAAATGTACAGGTATGTGTTGTGTACCATCCATCTGGGCAGCATCTCACAACACACACCAGTGGACTGGTGTCTGAGAGCCGAGACTGGATCCCGGCTTCTTTCCAGCAGCTACACGTGACTCCTGAGCCATCTAGTCTGTGGTGAAGGAGACTGAACTCGTGACCGTTGTCCCCTTTGGGCCTGAAGCTTGGCAGGCCTGTTCCTTGCATATTGCCAGGGTGCTAATGCAGAGATAAGCTCCCAGATGCCCCAGTGCATGGCCCAAACCATCTCCTCCCTGGGCAGGTTCCCACAGGTAAGCCAGCTTAGCGGAGAAGGTGGGCACAGCCTGGTTGGGAACTGGCAGACGATTCACCTGACTGTGTCCACTTTCAGAGCTGCCCAGACCACGCACCCCATAGCAGCTCCTGTGCCCCACAAACGCAGATCACACAGCATCCCCATCTGAGAACGTCTCCTGCACGTTAAACAAAGCACGACTGGATTTAAATGCATTCAACTTCTCTGTCCATAGTCCTTCTAATTTACTCCAGGGAGTGGGCCTTCCTGATAACACATCCAAAGCACATCTCCATCGTAACTACAAGGATAATTTTTATCAAAAATCAGAAGCTTCCGCAGAAACGTTGTCCCAACAATTTCATAGTCATTTGGCGTCACCGTCTCTGACAGTGGACCATGCAGCCCCATGCTCCCCAGTGACGTCTCTGGTTGTAGCCGCTGTTAGTGCAGCAATAAGGGGCAAAGACCCCTCTCATTCTTTGTCCCCTCACTCAACACTGACCACCACCCTCTTTAGTGTTGCTGATGAAATGACAGGGGACTCTGGAGATGAGTCATGTCTGAAGCTGCTATCAACAATTCCCTTCTTGGTATTTACAAAACATTTCAAGCAACTGTGGATGAGAGCTTAGGCAAGAAAAATGGGCCCCAGCAGCAGGCGTGATCCCCGAAAGGACCACTCCGGTGTTTGTTTCATTCTTTTTCCGCCAGGGGCATAGCATTCAACGTGGCTGCCCAGGATGTGCCTGGTGTATTTTCATGTCATGGGTCAGCTCAGCATCTCTGTAAATGAAGTCTGAGCAGTGCCGGGGATGGGGCCAGTCCTCCCGGGAAGTCTCTCTGACATGTCCTTCTGAAGCCTGTGTTGGTTTGGGGATCCAGGAACGGGTTCCTCCTGGTAACAAAGAATGTGATGTTTAGTGTCACCAGCCTTACTTCTAATGAGCAGTCTCATGCTTCTTCCAGACCATATTCATTCATTCATCTTCAGGTCCATGGCACATTCAGAATTCTTCACCAACACCATCATTCAAATGCATTTTTAACCTCACTGTTAACCTCACTGAGGAATCTTTTCAAGTACTGATGACCACCCCTAAGAGAAGGTCTCTTTTGTGTTCTTTGCCAACAATTGCTCCCATAACGTGACAATAAAAATATGACAGCGTTCTTCAAGGAACGAATTGGCTGGAAGTATGAGACTGGCTTGAGGTACCGACTCGATGGCCTCTAACAACAAGAGGGAGCAGGATGTCCACCTGTACGTGAAACTGTAAGGGGGCTTTACCACCAGAAAGGGTTAGACAGACGGGACCACTTGTCCCAGGACAGTGTCCACGGGATCCCTTTCTGGATGCTGCAATGTTTTACTTCCTCTGAGGTGGTCGCTGAAGGTGCCGGCTGGTGGCAACCCAGCTTCATAGCTTTTCAAGCTAAGATGAAATGACGTAGATCCATGTTGGCCCGTGTGCCTTATTCACGGGAATCGGCAAGTTCTCTCAGACGCCGCCGTCTGTAGGTGTTTTTGACACACCTGTATCTATTTAAATTAGGTTTCTGGAACTTTCCCTTTTTTTTCCTTCTTTGGGGGAATCTGGACCTTAGCTTGCAGACCTCTGCCAGGATGGAGTAAGAAGCTCAGTGCTTAACTGATTTTTTCCTGGTCCTATCCTGGGAGTTAAACCTGTTTCAGCCGCCCAGACCCTCAATTATCCAAGCTTGTTGCCTCCCCCACATTCTTTCCGGTGGCTTCCACTGTTCTCCTGACTTCCACCCTATACCTATTGATGACGGGCACCAGCAGGCCAAGTCCATTTCAAGAATAAAAGCCCACATCCCGTGCTCTGTGGCTTGTTCTTAAAAATAGCGCGATAGCAGGGCACTGTGGGGGTTGGAGGCATGGTTACTGGCACATCTGGGAGAAGAGCTCTCAAGGCCGTTTGGTTTTGGGTATGTGTGTGCTTTCTGCAAGAACAAAATGAAGATAATGACATCTGTCCCCTAAAAAGTCAGTAGCGTGCTTCCGTCAACGCCATGCGGCATGCAGGCATTTCTCCTTACCTGCTTCATGAGGGAAATCCTGAGCTGGTTCCTAAATTGAATTTTGGGGCTTTTATTAAAAGGTCAGTTTGTCATACTGGGGTGGCTTATGTGTTGCTATGATGCTGGTAGGTATGTCACTGGTACTTCAAAAGCCAGCAAAGTCACTCATGGTGGATAGACGAGGAAGGAAAGACCTGGAGACCAGCTGATGAGAACCCTGTGGATCCCAGAAGAATCTTGTCTGATGATGTCGAAAGGCATTCAGAATACACTGTGTCCACAACATAGGGAGGAACCGTCCCAGCATGCCAGTCCTCCGAGAGACAGTGCATTCATTTAGAGACTTGCTCTGAGTCCTGGCCACACGGCACCATTGGGACTTTCCTCTCGCTGAAGGAGCGGAGCATCAAGGCTGCTGAGCTGGGTCGGTGGACCATGTGGACACTCGTAGAGACCTGGACACAGGTCCCAAGGGAGCTTGCTTGGGATGCTCACGCTAGAAGATCCAGCTGAGTGGTTTTGAACTTTCCAGAAGGAAAAGGCTTTTGCTTCAAGGTCCTTTTTCTAAGTCAAGAAAAGATGGAATTTGAAGTGAGGCATACAGAGTAAAGACAGGCTGCCCCAGTGGCTGGGATCATAGGAATTAAAGCAAACATGCTCCAGGCTTAAAAACTGTCATTAGAGGTGATGCCAGAGGAGACAGTTCCGGGTGGGTGAGTGGAGGTGAGTTCCTTCAGACTGGGGGCTTGGCAATGGCACGGTGTGCTTCCAGGACCCAGAGGCTGGGCTATGGGCGAGTTTGGGCAAGACCCGGAGTACTGCTAAAAGGCTTAATGTTTGATTTGAATGCATTTTGAGTGTTCTGGAAGCAGACACATCTTAGTTATGAGATCTTAGCCCGCTCCGCCTCTCCCTAGAAGCTGATGAGCTCTGTAATCTTGCTAGGCTTCCAGACTCATATAATTTAACTTCAATCTGGAAACCTGCGGTTTAGAAGGTGTGTCTGTGCCTCTAAAGACTCCCAAGACAGCAACTGTCCCAGCTGGGGGTGTTTATTCATCCTTGTGGCCGACTTCTGATGGACAGCCTGTTGGGACAGACTGTTTCTTGGCTTGCTCCACGTTGGGTTTGGAGCCCAGAGTAAAAACCAACACGCGCTTCTTTCTCACCGTATGGTGTCGCGGGACTGGGTCTGGTGAATGCCAACGTGCAGTCACTCAGGCCAAATACTACCAGACTCCAGTCAGCTGTGGAGTTTGTTGTTAAAAGCAGGAGTCCTTCCGGACCATGGCTTAGGGGACACCAAGGTCAGCTGGTGTCCACAAAGACAGTCCACAAAGATAACAGTCTTCTTCCTTCTTTAAGCTTGTGAGCAAGGACTTGCAAGGCACAATGGGAGGGTAGGCAGATGCACTGAGCTGACCGTCTGCAACAGAGACAAGGGAGACCAAGTGGAACAAATACAGGGGGTGATCCCAGAACCCTGAGCTTCAGAGGACAGCACAGAGAGGTGGACTGAGTGCCCACTGGAAGAAAAAGCTGAACAGGAGCAGTGAGTGAGATGGACCTACCTGGCTCATTTTTCCTACTCCCTTAAAAAAAAAAAAATGATGCAAAAAGCAAAGACTGAGAGAAGACATCTAAGGTGCAACTCTTGGTCTTGTCCCATCCAGAACAAAGAAAGTAAACAAATTGAAGACTCATGGGAACAATTAGTCCGGTGCACTAACCACGCAGATCTCAACCTCCACAATCCTGAGACCAGAAGAACTTAGATGGTGCCCGTCTTCCACTGCTGACCACCCTGAAAGGGGCCCCCTAGCTAGAGTAGGAGAAACTGTGGAACAAAACTCATAACTGTTTAAGGGTCAAAACTATGTAGGAACATGTGCTCCCTGTGGATTTTTTCTAACCCTAAACCGACTCTGGAATATAATAAGCCTGCTAGTTAAATGTGCATTCCGTTCACGCTGTCTCTGTTTTCCTTTGGTACTCTGGTCTGGGGGATGGCTTCACATGCCAGGATGGGGAGAATTGATTAATATTTCCTTTCCCATGAGCAGTTCTGATTTGAGCTCCTCTATGTACCTCATTTCTTAGAAATTTCCTGGAAGACGATGGGAGGAAACGTTCTATCTTCTATCTGTTCTGCTGACTTTCCTTCCGGAATCATGGTGGGGAGGGGGCTCTGGTCAGCTAGCTTGGTTTTGAATAGAGGTGCACTCCCTTCCTGGCTGGGGGACTGGGCTTATGTATGGACTGATGAGTCACATCCTTATCTACAGAACACGGGTAGTAGAAACACCATCCTAGCGCATTCTTGTGTGGTCTGATGGAGATAAGAAAATGGGAGCTTAGCAGGATTATACAGGAGTTTTCCTTCACCAACATTAGCTCAGCCACCCGCCCCCCGCCCACTCCCAATAGCCTCCTGTCTCACCTCCATTCAAGTAGCCCCCCCTCCCTACTTCTGTCTCCTTTCCGAATTCTGATGAGATTTGATTTACCAAAACCATTACAGATACTTAAGGGGCACAGTAGCTTGTGCGCTGGGCTGCTAACCACAAAGTCAGTAGTTCAAATCTACCAGCCGCTCCATGGAAGAAAGATGAAACTTTTCTGTAAAGATTTACAGCCTCGGAAACACTATACGAGTCACGGCGGACTTCACAGCACACGGAAACCCCACCACCATTGTTGTAGTTGGTAAGCATTGTTGAATCGGTGCCATATCTGAGGACTGGCTGGTGAGTTGTGATTCAGTGCTTATCCTGCAGCGCTACCCCAGGACTCCGACCACCGCCATTACAGACCTGATATTTTAGTCATTTAATTAAAGCACATCTTTAATTTAAAGTGCTAGCAACATATAATGATGTGTCTACCAAGGACCCCTGATGGCACAGAGGTTACAATGCTGAGCTTCTCAGCAGCCATGGATTTGTTTGGGGTTTATGTATTGATCACCCAAAATTGTAAGATTTTTGCCATATTTGCTTAACGTTTTTACAGTGTTGTTATGAAGTACTAAGGCGTCAAATCTGATTCACAGCAGCCCAGTATAGAATTTCTAAGGAGTGGCAGGTGGGTTTGAACTGCTGGCCTTGTGATTAGCAGTTAAGTGTTTATATATAATATTATATGTAACACATATGGAGTCCTGGTGTGGCGCTGTTTGTTAATGCACTGTACCTCAAGGTCGGTTTGAACCGCAAGGTTGGCGGTTCAAGCTCACCAGCCGCTCCTTGGAAACCCTATACATAGTCGTTATGGGTCGGAACCGACTCCACGGCAGCTCACAACAACAGTGTAACACTTGTGGCATTATCCTGAGGCAAAATCAATTGTGAGGATGGGACAGGGTCAGGCAGTGTTTCGTTCTGCTGTGGATGGGGTCTCTGTGAATTGGAGCCCACTCCAACACCGAGCAACAACACAATGTGGTAATTCAGTGGCTAACTTCCTGGGAAACTTCCGACTGTTCTCTACAGCAGGGGTCCCTTTACATCCCATCCAGCGGAGCACGAGGCCCAGTCTCTACGCTCCCACGGACCCTTGTTATTCCTCATTTTTCAGATCATAGTCTTTCCGTTTGTTGCTTGTCGCCATTGAGGTAGACCCTGGGCTTCCAGAGTAGAACTGCGCTCCACAGGGCTTTCGTAACTGCAGTCTTAGGAGAGGCAGATGGCCAGACCTTTCTTCTCTCTCACCGCCGGGTTAAGCAGTTGAGCAGAAAAGTTCTCAACACAAGGAGCTCTGGTAGCGTAGTGGTTATGAATCCGGCTGTGAACCGCAAGGTCAGCAGTTCAAACCTACCAGCTGTTCCGCGGGAGAAAGATGAGGCTGTAAAGATTTACAGCTTCGGAAACCCTGTACAGGGTCACTATGAGTTGGAACCGACTTCACGGCACACAACAACAACAACAACAAGGAACCTTACATCTATCCTTGTTGTTAAGTACCTTCGAGTTGGTTCCGACTCATAGTGATCCTGTATAGAGTTTGCGAGGAGTGCCTGGTGAATTTGAGCTGCCAATCCTGTGGGTCAGACTGACTTTGCAGTCCACACACGCCATCCTAGTAGGGGTGATTTGTTGTTGTTGTTGTTTTGTTTTGAATAAATGTGTCTTCTACCCTAGGTCAAGTTCCATAGTTCCATTCTTGCTGAGGGAACAGTGAGTGGGGCAGTCTTAACCTACCTGTCTGTCAGCGGCATTAGGAGACAAATGAACTAGTTAAAGATTGTATGCTTCCTTGCAGCGATATAGCAGTAAAATGCTGAGCATTTGCTTGAATTGCTTTTATGCGATCATTTTCTTTCTTCATTCTTAATAGGTACCCTAGCAAGGCCGGTGAGAGAAGCAGGCAGTAAAAGTTACTGAACTTTATCGACCCAGTTTTTATTGCTGAATTTCCCCCCCTGAGAGATTAGTTATCCTGAAAACGGTTGCCCACGGGGTGGTATGTACGTAACCTTTTCCTCACCTGACCTGGTCCTGACTTTACTGAGAAACGTCCGGGTTTCAGATCGCATTATAACCTTTCCTTGCTCTCTGTCTCTAGGGAGTCCCCTGCACCCTCATTCTGAGAAGTTAGAGAATCACACACAGCCCCTCCTACCCTCCCAGAGTGGCCGGACAAAATGAAGGAAGCATGCCTGGCTAAATCTCAATTTCCAACAAACACCAATGAAAAAAAAAAAAATATTTTTATAGTATGAGTGTGTACCATTCAATATTTGGGAGATGCTGTTGTAGCTTTTTCTTAGTTGCTGGTTCCGTGTGTGCAGAGTAACACTGTTTCGTAGGGCTCTCAAGGCTGTGGCCTTTCAGACGCAGATTGCCAGCCCTCTCTTTGGAGGCACCTCTGGGAGGGTTCGAGCCAACAACCTTTCGACTAGAAGTTGAGCGCTTAACTATTTGCACCACTCAAAAACTCCACTTGGGCTGTGTTGTTGAGTTGATTCCGACTTTCAGCGACCCTTTATGATAGACAAAGACTGCCCCATGGGGTTTTCTAGGCAAGGAGCTCTGGTAGCACAGTGCTTAAGCGCTTGGCTGTGAACTGAAAGGTCAGTGAGTGGTTCGAGCCAAGCAGCAAGCCCTGTGAGAGGAAAATGAGGCTATCTGCTTCGGTAAGATTCGCAGCCTCGGAAAGCCCACGAGGAAGTCCTACCCAACTCTGGAGGGTCCTATGGTTGGAATCGACTAGATGGTGACAGGGTGGTTTGGGTTTTAATCTTTACGGGAACAGATTGTCACCTCTGTTTCCTCATGGAACCTCTGATGGGTTCGAACCTTCAACCTTTCAGTTAGCAGCTGCGTGCTTAACTCTTGTGCCACTTATTCGGGCCTTTTATTCGGGATATAAAACTCCCAAGAACGGACTTACTGGCATCAAGTCAATTCTGACTCGTTGGTATTGTGAAGTGCCCTTGAGTCAGTTCCAGCTCATAGCGACCCTGTATAAGGTTTCCAAGGAGCGGCTGGTGAGTTTGAACCGCCGACCTTGTGATTCAAACTGACCTTTTGGGCCAGTGCTGCTTCTACAGTGCTACACCAGAATGATAGGTTCCCAAGACTAAATATTTGTGGGTGCCGACAGCCTCGTGTTCCTCGTTGTTTTAAACTGTCAACCTTGTGCTTATGTTTGTGATATACTTACGCTAAAATATTACAGTTAAATTCATTTTTCATAGGATGCCCTGTGTCCTTGTTTGTAAAATCTCACCAGGGCGTGACTCTACTCTCCCCCTCCAACCTTGGCTGTCCACAAAAGATTTTCCATAGCATTTCCTGGAGTGGGATGGAACAAACAAACCTGGCAGTATGTAGGACCGGTTAAGAGTAAAATTTATTTGTTGTTTATCTGAAGATCCAGTGTCCTGAGGCCCTGGTTTTATCAGTAGACTTGCCCGGAGTTAATCATTAAATGCTGTCCCTGCAACTCCACAGGACATCTGCTGTCCTGGGGATCTGCCACGGTGTCCCTCCAGCCACTGACTGAGGGCAAAGCCTTCTGGTCAGGTCAGGCATGTGCACGTGACTCAGCCTCCTCCTCTCCTTCCCTGACCACTGGGCCCCGTCACATCCAAGGTGTGTGGGAGAATATCCACTCGTGACCATCACCCCAACAGCGTTACAGATGAGAACAGTGAGCTATTCTGTGCTGGTGTCTTTGTCAAACAAGGAGGTCTGCCACCAGCCTCAGGGGCAGGGGAGATCCAGGAACCCCCCTTTACACCTTCGGCACTTTGTGCCATTGGTTTTGTTTTTGGAATCGATTTTTGATACCACCAGAATCAGGTTCCAGTAGGGAGTGTGGAGATACTCACTCTCGATGCCAAGAAATTTGGGAGACAGCTACCTAGCCAACCAACAGGAGAGACCCATGTTTGTGCCCATCCCAAAGAGAGGTGACCCAACAGAATGCAGAAAGTGTGGAACCATATCATTAATATCATACACAAGGAAGATTCACTGAAGAAAACGACTATAGCAGTACATCCACTTGGAGCTGCCAGAAATTCAAGCCGGATTCAGAAGAGGACGTGGAACCAAGGGATCGCATTCCTGATGTCCGATGGATCTTGGCTGAAAGTAAAGAATACCAGAAGGATGTTTATAATGCTGTAATTGCCTTTTGATTGGATTGTAGCAAACTTAGACAACATTGCAAAGAATGGGATTTCCAGAACTCTTAACTCTGCTCGTGAGGAACCTGTACGTAGATCAAGAGGTGGTTGTTACAATAGAACAAGGAGACACTGGATGGTTTTAAATCAGGAAAGATGTGCACCAGAGTTTTAGCCTTTCACCATGCTTATTCTGTCTGTGTGCGGAGCCAATCATCAAATGAGGTGGATTATATGAAGAAGAATGCGGCATCAGGATTGGAGGAAGACTCATTAACAACCTGTGAGATGCAGATGATACAACCTGGCTTGCTGGAAGGGAAGAGGATTTGTAGCACTTGTTGATGAAGATCAAAGACTATAGCCTTCAATATGAACTATAACTCAACGTAAAGACACAAAAAATCCTCTCAACTGGACCAATAAACAACATCATGACAAACAGAAAGATTGACATTGTCAAGGATTTTGGTTTACTCAACTGACAATCAATTCTTATAGAAGCAGCAGTCAAGAAATCCAAGGTGCATTGCACTGGGCAAATCTTCTGCAAATGGACCGCCAAAAGAACAAACCAATCAATGTTGGATGAAGTACAGCCCGAGTGCTCCTTGGAAGCCAGGATGGCCAGACTTCATCTCTCATACTTTGGACATATTAGCAGGAGGGACCAATCCTTGGAAAAGGATATCATATTTGGTAAAGGGTAGGGTTGGAGAAAAAGAGGAAGACCCCCAACAAGATAGATTGGCACAGTGGACTGGGCAGGAGTTCATTTTGTTGTGCATAGACTGCTCTGAGTTGGTACTGACTCCATGGCACTTAACAACGACAACAGGAATTGATGCATTAGAGTTATGGTGTCGGAAAAGAATACTGAAGTTCTATGGACTCCTGGTATGGCGCTTAGGGTCAGCACTGGATTGTGAACTGTAAGGTCGGTAGCTGAAACCCTATATAGAGGATCGTTATGAGTCAGAACCAACTCGACGGCATTTAACAATAACAACAGTAACAATGGACTGCCAGAAGAACCAATACTTCTGTCTTGGAAGATGTACAACTTCTTAGTTTTATGCACTTTGGACATGTTGTGAAGGGACCAGTTCCTGGAGAAGAGCATCACGCTTCATATAGTGAAGGGGCAGTGCGAAGATGAAGACGCCCAACAAGACGACGGCTTCATCAGAGCCCAGACCCAAACAAAAATGAATAAAAACCGTGGTCATCTCGCTGATTCCAACTCTTAGTGACAACAGGACCAATCAGAACCACTCTCCAGTGTTTCTGAGACTGTAAATCTTTAGGGGAGCAAACAGCCTCATCTTTCTCCATAAGAGCAGCTGATGGGTTTTGAACTGCCGACCTTTCAGTGCTTAGCAGCCCAACACTTAACCCACTCTGCTACCAAGGAGCCAGGGTCAGGACTGGGAGTAATAATAATTACACACTAACTACATAGTAACCACACACTACATAATAATTACACACAAACAACATAATAATCACACACTAACTACATAGTAACCACACACTAACTACATAATAATTACACACTAACTACATAGTAATTCCTGGTGCGGGTCTCTTACAGCTCCTACCCCTGAGAGCTCCTACCTGTGTGTGATGCTGAGTGAATGAGTGAGTGGATAAACGGATGAGTTATCAGACCTGAAGTGACGCTGAGGCCAACCTAGATGATACCTACAAAATCCAGATCTGTCCTTGGCACAACTTTCTCTCCTGTGAGATTTTGCGCTTCCGCTGGTATTTGTTCAGTGGTGGAACTCTTACCTTTGATGCCGGAGACTCGGTTCGATTCCTGCTCACTGCACCTTCTGAAACCACTACTGGTCTGTTGCTGGAGATCCACTCCTGAAAAATCACGGCCATTGGAAACCCTACGGATCCTTTTAAAGCACTATGTCTCTATGGAATCGGACTGAGAACAGTATCTTAAAGGTTGGACAGGACGCTTAGTGGGCAGTGAGTTTGTGTCAGTGGGGGAGGGTAACTCAGAAATGGAGGGAGAATAGTTGTACAACTGGAAGAATGGCGTCCACCCCGCTCCATCGTACATGGAAAACTGTAATTGGGATGTGTTCTGCTCTCTCTTTGCTCAACAGCAATGATGAAAACTGAAGTACTTTTAGCAAATGTCTGTGGAGCACAGCTGTACTCTGACCCACGTGGGGTTTCCATGAGCCAGAACGGCTTCTATGGCAACTGGCTGACTTTAGCTGGTTCTGTTGGAAAAGCAAAGGCGCTAGTAACCTCATGGTCAGCAGTTCAAACCCCCTCAGCCGCTCTACAGGAGAAAGATGAGACTTTCTGCTCCCCTAAAGATTCACAGCTTCAGAAATCCTCTACATGATCTCTATGAGTTGGAATCAACTTGATGGCCCTTGGGTTTTGCTTTGGTGTGTTGGTAAGTCCCCGTGAGTCACTCTGAAGGGAATGACTGTGAGAATCCCCAGGGTGGGATGTGGGTTCTGGGTAAGGGTCTCTGGAACCAGAGAGTGGGAGTGGGCTTCCCCTTTAATTGATGACAGAGACTTGCTGTCAGGTGAGCTGGCTCCTACCTGGCCTTCTGCGCACTCACAGATCATCAAACCCTGGGGCAGGGGCCTCACATCCCAGCTCCTGCTGGGGACAGAGACCCGGGCCCTCGTGGGAAGTGAACTGGGTCCAGAACCAACCTCAGGGCTCCTGGCAGGTCCGGGGCAGACAGAGCACTGAATTCTGCCCCAACTGGGAGGACAGCTGCTGTCCAGTGCTGGTGGGGGCTAGGTTCTCTGATTTTTCAGATGCCAATGGCTAAGGTCCTGAGGTTTCAGTAACTACATAAAGCTCACTCTCACTGTAAGAAAAAATTGGTAAGTTCCACTCTTTCAAGCTCTGTGCAGTGTGGAGCAGCTAAAACAAATAACCGGATATCATTGAGTCGATTCTGACTCACAGAGACCTCACAAGTTTTAAAGTAGAACTGCACTCTGTTGTCTTTTCTACAGCTATTTGTGTGTGTGTGTGTGTGTGTGTGTGTTTGTTTTGCGGGGAGTAGATTGCCGGACTTTCTTCCAAGGTACCAACCTCTGGACTCGAACTGCCATCTTTTTCGTGAGCAGCTGAACATCGTAACTGTTTCATTACCTTGATGACCTTCCTTCTGTGTATGGGCTGTGAGTCCCCAGGCACAGCGCTGTTTGTGGCAGACTAAAGCTTGCAGTCACGAGGGCCTGACTCAGAAAGCCCTGAGTCTGTGTGTGCGGTGGATACAAGCTAAGGGAGTGAACTGAGGGTTCTAAGGGAGAAAGGGGACTGTAAGGCCCAGGTGCTTTGTAAAGTGTGACTGAAGGCACACACAGTCCCAGTAAGGAGTCCATGCTGGTGATAAAATCCACACTCACCCTAGTGGGCTCCTCAGTGTATAATCGGGGTCCTCAAGTAATTCAGACTCATTATCAACAGACGGGACGGAGTAGGACTGCCCCATTGGGTTTCCAAGGCTATAAATCTTTATGAAAGCAGATGACCTCATCTTTCTCCTTTGGAGTGGACGGTGGGTTTGAATTGCCAGCCTCTTGGTTAGCAACCAACTGCTTAACCGCTGTGACACCAGGGATCCTATGATTGGCGCATGGTGGATGCATTTTTAGGGGTCATGATGACGTAGTAAGTTAAGTGACAACATTGGGCTTCGTATTAAGCTTTGGTGGCACCGTGCTTAACTGCTAACTGGAAACACTGACAGCTCAAACCCACCAGCGGCTCTGTGGTACAAATATGTAAGCATCTGCTGCCATGAAGACTGTTGGTAAGTGCTGCTGAATTGGTTCCGACTCATAGCGACCCTGTATAGGGTTTCTGAAGAGCAGCCCATGGCTTTGAACTGCCGACCTTGTGGTTCGTAGTCCAGTGCTGATCTTACAGCGCCACACTAGGAGTCCATAAAGATTGTTGTTGTTGTTGTTAAGTGCTGCTGAGTTGGTTCTGACCTATAACGACCTGTATACGGTTTCTGAGGAGCAGCTGGTGAGCTTGAACCCCTGACCTTGCAGTCCAGCACATTAACCCACAGAGCCACTTCAGGACATAAAGATTCCATACAGCCTTGGAAACCCTATGGGGTACTAACTCTGTCCTATTGGGTTGCTGGTGTAGCACTGTAGGATAAGCACTCAAACATAAGATTGGCTTGAACCGCAAGGTTGGCAGTTCAAACCCACCAGCCGTTCCTCAGAAACCCTATGCAGGGTCTCCATGAGTCAGAACCAACTCCACAGCACCTAAAACAACAATGACAACATAGAGGTCCCTGGGAGTCAAAATCAATACAATGGGTGTATATATTTTAATTTATCCAGACTAGAAGTAGAATTTTAAAGCCACGTTGATTTTGCCCCCAGCAAGATGGATTGACAAAGTGGCAGCATCAATGGGCTCAAGTATGGCAACAACTGTGAGGTTGGCCCAGGACTGGGCAGTGTTTCGTTCTGCTGTGCACAGGGTCACTATGGGTCGGTACCAAGTCCATAGCACCTAACAATAGCAACAGCAGTCAAGGTTATAAAGAGTTTTGTTAGGGGCTCATTTTGGCTCCTCCTTCTCCCTCTCTCCCTTCCTCCCCTCCCCCCTTACCCTCTTCCTTGTCATCCTTCCTCCTGTCTTCCTCTCCTTCCCCAAGTCTCTGCCTCACTCCCCTTCTTCCCTTTCTTCTTTCCAACTGTGAGATACTTCCTATACAGAGAGACAGAAGCAAAGAAAACATCAGAGCAATGTATTTACCATAAAACTTCACCAAAGTCTGACAACTTGTCATCTTGGGGTTGAATCGTTTTAAGGAAACATTACAAGTTGTGTCCCTTTCAAGTGATAATAATTCTGAGTTTGGTGTGGATCTTTCCTGTTGAATGTTTCTGTCTCGTTCCTCCAGACGGATGTGCCCATAAACCGTCTGCAGAGCGGTGCTACATCTTCTGAGCTTTCTGTATGCGGATTGCATTTCTGTATGCGTTTGTACATTGCTCCCCATTGGCTCAGTATTACGTACTGGTGATTGTCTACATGTAGCCCTGGTTCATTCATTCTCGCAGCTCTGGGGTCCTTGGGAAGAGACCTCAATCAAACAGTCCCTGAATGGTTGGGATGACCATACATTCCCATTTGCCCAGGATAGCCCCATTTTGGGGGGGGGGGGCAGGGTACAGAACAATCTGTGCACCCTCCTTCACTGGATGAACTTGGACACTTTTTTTTTTTTAATGTTTTATAGTGAATTATGTGATAGTTTGCATGGGAGAACATTAGTTTTACATTTATCCTATCCTATATTGTTTCATTGCCATGGTTACAATCCCCTTCATGCATCATCAACCAACCAAAGGGTATACACTGCAAGCCTGACTCCCCATTCGTCAGCACATAGCCCCTCTCCCTCTCTGGGTATAAAGTCACTCCACCTCTCCACATCATCATCTCTGCCTCCATCTCAGGCATCACTGCTTCTCTGGGTAGGGTCCCGCTCTCCGCTCTTCTCCCTTGATGGTCCCAGGGATCTCCGCTCCCAGATTGAAAAGTTAATTACTCCCCTCTTTGTTACAAAACGTCTACCTTTACATTTCCAACCCTCACAATCAGTCCTGATAACAATTATTCACTATTGTATCACAAGAGACCCATCCGCATTTGCTTTCATCAGCCCCGCCTAGACAGATTGGATACTACTCAATGGAGATTCTACCTTCCTCCATGCGCTCTGGATCTAAGTTCCCTCTTGAAAGCTTATAAGCCAGTCACTTCTTGCCTTTGTATTCCCCCCACTTTGGGTAGCCAATGTCCAAGTTGCCCATCCCTGTCTACTCTTGGGCTTGGTCTCGTTATAGAGCTTCTGCAGGTGTGGAATCGCTGGTTTAACAAAACACTTCCTCCCTGGTACTCCCAGTTCAAGCCAGGTTTTATCCAACCCCTCTGGACCCCTTCCCCACGGAAGTGTGGGTGATCACTGATGGGGTCACCCAGCTGTGTGTGGCGTCGTTCCAGAATTATGTTCGTATCTTTGTCGATGTTTGCTCCCACCCAGGGTTTGACGTGGCCACCTCAATGTGACCTAAGTCTTGCTGGGGACTTTATTTCCCTTGACTATGTGAAGGAGCTCTGGTAGCGTAGTGGTTACGAATTGGGCTGCGAACCTTAAGGTCAGCGGTTCGAAACTACCAGCTGCTCCACGGGAGAAAGATAAGGCTTTCTACTCCCGTAAAGATTTACACCCTCAGAAACCCCTGTACGGGGTCGCTATGGGTCGGAACCGACTTGACGGCACTTAACAACAACAACATGTGGGAGTTGAATTGCTGGGAGATAAAGTACTGGACTGCAAGGTCGGTTTGAAATTTAAGGTTAGCAGTTCAAACTCACCAGCCACTCCTTGGAAACCCTATACAGGGTCCCTATGAGTCGGAACTGACTTGAAGGTGCTTAACAACCACCACCACCACCACCTCTTGGGGGCCCCAGAGTGTCCCAGCTTCAGCCTGCTTGTGACTTTTCCCTCTTGGCCCTAGTGAGATCCCTTTTGTGTCTGGCGGAGGCTTTTCTGTTCTATTTTTACACACTTCCCATCACCGCGCGCTGTTTGAAGCTGAGTGAGTTGTTAGAACATGACCTCCATGCCATCCCGACCTGAAGCTCACATTTGTCTCTCTCCTGCTGCTCTTTCATCTCACAGAAAAGCAAAAGCCTTTTCACCTGCCCTCGGGAGGTCCCAACTGCCCCAGCGGCTCTTTGGTTCATCCTTGTAAAGTTGTGGCCATCGACATAGGAGGTGGGCTGGCTGCAGACGTGAAGCTGGGGATTCCTGACTCACAGGGCCTCTTCCACTTGGATCCTGGTGCTGCTCAGTGTGGTGTCCTGGTCATCTTTGCTGTTGTTAAGCACCATCGAGTCAGCCCCCAACTTGTGAGGACCCCTTGTGCCACCCCTGTGATCAGATGTGGATCCAACTGCTGTGATCATTAGACTTCCATGGTTGATTGATATCCAGGTCTTTCTTCCTACTCTCTCTTGGTCTGGAAGCTCACCTATTAGGCATCACAGCATCACACAAGCCTCCACAGAAAGATGGGTGCTGGCTGCGCCTGTGCTGTGGGCTGGTGGAACCCTGGTTTCCCTCATGGAAGGCTAGAATCCTTCTGTTGCCCAACGCCGAACCAAACCCACCTCGATTCCGACTCATAGCAACTCTATGTAGGGTTTCTGAGACTATAAATCTGCGCGGGACTTGACAGCCTCATCTTTCTCATGAGGTGCGGCTGGTGGATTAGAACCGCTGACCTTGCATTTAGCAACTCACAGCACCCCCATGCCCCCTTCGTTAGAGAACTTTAAAGTGCTCCATGCAATTCGGCAGTCACTGCAACAAACGCTAGACCGTGAAACCGAGCCTGCAGGCTTTCAGAACTCACTCCTTTAACGTCCTTGTCTCCTTCTTCCCTTCCCTCTAGAAACAACAACGGCCCGCAAGATCCAGCAGCCATGTCTCGCAGTCCCACGTCCAGCGATGATGAGATGGCTCAGAGTTTCTCTGACTACTCAGCGGGCTCCGAGTCGGACAGTTCCAAAGAAGAGACAATCTACGACACCATCCGGGCCACAGCAGCCAAGCCGGGCAGCTCCCGGACGGAGGAGAGCCTGGGCAACACGCTGGTGCTCCGGATCATTATCCAGGACCTGCAGCAGACGGTGAGCCCTCTCTTCTCCTGCCTGCCCCACCCCTCTACTGTGGCTGGAGCGCAAGAGCATGCCTGCCACCCACCCTGGACCCGCTGGCCATGCACGCTGAGTGTCCACTCTTCATAGGTTCCTGAGCTCTCGTTCTATCATGGGACAGTTTACATCTTGTAACCAGACTTCTGTGTGTTTTTGTAAATTACCAATCACGAACCACTTGCTGTGTTTAATTAATTTTATGTAATTCTTGTGACAGCGTTTTGAGATTAGCGATGTTGAAAACGGAACTCTGATCTTTCTCTTTTCCTTCTTCAAAAATACCTTGTTATTCTGGTGAGATATACATTACAAAATTTGCCATCTCAACCACTTTCCTGTACCACTCGGTGGCCTTCATTACGTCCCCATGATGTTCCAACGCCAGCACTGTTTCCGAACATTGTGATCACCTTCTCATAAATCCAGTGGCCCATCAGTGGTACGTCCCATTTCCCCTCTTACAGACCCACTAACCGCTCATCAGATTTGGTCTCTATGCATCTACCTGTTCTTATCAGTTGCTGTTGTCATGTGCCGTGGAGTCAGTTCCGACTCTTAGTGACCCTGTACAGGGTATCTGAGGCTGTAAATCTTTACGCGAGCAGAAAGCCTCATCTTTCTCCCACGGAGCAGCTGGTAGTTTTGAACAGCTAACCTTGTGGTTCGCAGCCCGATTCGTAACCACTACGCTATCAGAGCTCCTTGTTCTTATCAGTTGGATCCCTTAATACTTGTCCTGTTGAGTCTGACTTCTTTCACTCAGAATGACGAGTTTGAGACTCACCCAGGGTGTGGCATGTGTCAAAACCTCACTTTTCCTCTTCCTGGCTGAGAAACACACCATTGTGTGGACCTACCACATTGTGTTCATCCACCGTGTGTTGGTGTGCCAGTGGACGTATGTTTGCAGCCTTGTGTGAGTTCCTTGAGAACAAACCTAGGATCAGAATTGTGTAGTGATTCTGTGGGATAAATGCTGGGCTGCTAACCACAAGGTCTGTGGTTCGAGCCCACTAGCCGCTTCCTGGGAAAAGATGAGACTTTCTCCTATAGAAATTTGCGGCCTTGGAAACCCTATATGGGGTCCCTATACGTATTTGATGCTTTTGAGTTATGGTGTTGGAGGAGAATATTGAAAGTACCATGGACTTCCAGAAGAACAAACGTATCTGTGTTGGGAGAAGTACAGCCAGAATGCTCCTTGGGAGCCAGGATGGTGAGTCTTCATCTCTCAGACTTCGGACATATTGTCAGGAGGGACAAGTCCCTGGAGAAGGACATCATGTTTGGTAAGGTGGAGGGTTGGAAAAAAGAAGATCCCCATGTAGATGGATTGGCCCAGTGGTAGCATCTATGGGCTCAGACGTAGCAATGATTGTGAGATTGGCCCAGGATCAGGCAGTGTTTCATTCTGTTGTGCATAGGGTCGCTATGAGTTGGTACCAACTTGATGGCACATAACAACAACAATAACAACAACAACAACAACAAAAGAGAGCTTCAGAATTGTTCATGGAAAACTGAAATGGCCTCTGAAGCCTTTGCACAGTGTTTAACTGTTTCCCCGGCAACCACCTGCTTTACAGCCCCGCCAGAAGTGGATGAAGGGGGGCAGTGATCATTAGAGAATGACATTTGGTGGTAGTTGTGATGGGGGCGCAGGGACAGTGACGAGGGCATGTCGTCAGTATTTACATTGTTACCAGGTGAAAATGTCTTTGGACCATTCCAGAGACCTCTGAAGTTAGTCCCCTGTTCAGAGCATTTTCCTGGTTTTGAAGAGGCTGTAAGGAGCTCGGGGAGGTGGGCAGGTTGTCACACCTTCCTGATGGACCTGGAATATTAAAGCTTGACTGTTCACAGAAAGGCTTTCAGTTTGAACCCGCCAGCCACTCCACGGGAAAATTATGCGGCAGGCTGTTCCTATGGAGATTTAGAAGCTTGGAAACCGTGCTAGGCAGTTCGAGTCTGCCCACAGATTGCTTAGAGTTGGAGCCAACGTAATGGCGGTGGGTTTGGCTCCATTTAGGGGTCTCGTGGATGTCTGAGTACAGTCCCTCCAGACGAGAGTTAAGACAGAATGATTTTCATGCTGAGAGTGTTGATACTCTGTCTTTGTGCCTCTGGTCTCTAACTGACCTTGTTGTGCTTCCAGAGATGGACCTGGCAGATAAAGAGACGGGAGCTCCGAGAGCTTTATTCTAGGTGGACGTTGCTGTGGTCGTCTGATCTTGAGCTGTAAATCTTTGGGGTTCCTCTCTCCCACTTGAGCAGGACCTGGAGTCCGGTCCCAATGCCACCGTCTTCTAGATGGATGGTCTTCAACAAGTCACTCTACGTCAGGAGCTATAGAGTCGGCTTTGACTCAGAGCGACAGCACCAAGCACCGTCCGGTCCTAGGCCACCGTCACAGTTGTTTGAGCCCATCGTTGGCCCACTGTGCCAATCCAGCTCGTTACGAGTCTTCCTCATTTTCTGATGACCTTATACATTTCCAAGTATGATGTCCTTCTCCAGGAACTGGTCCCTGCTGAAAACATGTCCAAAGTAGGAGAGATGAAGTCTTGTCACCTTCTCTTCTAAGGGACACCCTGGCTGTACTTCTTCCAGCACACATTGGTTTGTTATTCTGGCAATCCATGGAACTTTCCATATTCTCCTCCAACTCCAGAACTCAAATGCATCAAATCTTCTACGGTCTTCCTTATATGCATTGTTCATCTTTCACATGCATTTGAAAGGATTGAAAATACCATGGCTTAGGTCAGTTGCCCCTCAGTCCTCAAAGTGACGTCTTTGCTCTTTAACACTTTAAAAGGTCTTGTGCAGCACATTTGTCTAATGCAATACGTCATTTGAGTTTTTGATCACTCCTTCCGCGAGTGTTGATGGTGGATCCAAGCAAAATGAAGTCTTTGACAACTTCAGTCTTTTCTCCATTTGTCATGATGTTTATTGGTCCCGTTGTGAGGGTTTATGATTTCTTTTCATTGAAGTGAAGCTATACTGAAAACTGAGTTTTTGATCTTTATCAGTAAGCATTTTAAATCTTCCCTTCTAGCAAGCGTATTACATGTTGTTAATGAGTCTTCCACCAATCCCGATAGCACCTTCTTCATAGAATCCAGTTTCTTGGGTTATTTGCTCGGCATACAGATTAAATATGTCAAAGGATACCACCTTGGCACACACTTTTCCTGATTTTAAACCATAAAGTATCTCACTGTTCTGTTGGAACGACTGCTTCTTGGTCTGTGTACAGGTTCCTCATGAGAACAATGAAGTGTTCTGGATTACCCATTCTTTGCAATATTTTCCATAGTATGTCATGATCTACACAGTTGAATGCCTGTGCATAACCATTTAATACAAGCAAACACAATTCTGGTATTCTCTGCTTTCAGCCAAGATCCATCCATCTGATGTCAGCAGTGATATCCCTCCGTTCCACGCCATCTTCTGAATCTGGCTTAGATTTCTGGCAAGCTCCCTCTCAGTGTACTGTTGCTAACATTTTTTAATTATTTTCAGCAAAAATTTTACTTGCATGTGATAATAATGATATTGTCCAATGATTTCTGCATTCTGTTGGGTCACCTCTCTTTGGAATGGGCACAAATATGAATCTCTTCCAATAGATTGAAATCTCTTCCAAATTTCTGCCAAATATGAAATCTCTTCCAAATATGAAATCTCTTCCAAATTTTTGGCTTAGGTGAGTGAGTGCCTCCAGGGCTGCATCAGTGTGTGGAAAGATTTCTATTTCTAGTGCATCGATTCCCGGTGCCTTACTTTTTGCCAATGTCTTTAGTGCTCCTTGGACTTCTTCCTTCAGTACCATTGGCTGTTGATCAACCTTTTGAAGTGAATTAAACATGGCCCATTTCTTTTTGGTACAGTGACTCTCTGTCTTCCTTCCATCTTCTTTAATGCGTCTTATGCCATTCAGTAGTAGAATTCTTCAACACTGCAATCTGAGGCTTGAATTTTTTCTTCAGTTCTTTCAGCATGAGAAATGCTGAGTGTGTTTTCTAACTCCAGGTCTTTGCAGATTTCATTATAATATTTGACTTTGTCTTCCTGAGCTGCCCTTTGACAGTTACTGTTCAGCTCTTTTACCTCTTAATTTCGTTCATTTACTTTATCATCTCTATGCTGATACAACCTTGCTTGCTGTAAGTGAAGAGGACTTAAAATACTGATGAAGATCAAAGAGCACAACCTTCGGTATGGATTGCATCTCAGTATAAAGAAAACAAAAATCCTCACCACTGGACCAATAAACAACATTCTTATCAATGGAGAAAAGATTGAAGTTGTCAAAGACTTCATTTTTTTGTATCAACCATCAACATTCACAGAAGCAGCAGTCAAGAAATCAAATGACGTATTGCATTAGGCAAATCTGCTGCATAAGACCTTTTTAAAGTGTTGAAGAGCAAAGATGTCAGCTTGAGGACTAAGGTGCTCCTGACCCAAGCCATGGTATTTTCAATAACCTCATATGCATGCGGAAGCTGAACAGTAAATAAGGAAGACCATAGAAGAATTGATGCTTTTGAGTTAACGGAGTTGGAGGAGAATATTGAAAGTGCCATGGGCTGCCAAAAGAATCAATAGATGCGTGTTGGAAGAAGTGCAGCCAGAGTGCTCCTTGGAGGCCAAGATGGCCAAACTTGGTCTCTCATACTTCGGACATATTGTCAGGAGGGTCCAGTCACTGGAGAAAGATATCATGTTGGTAAGGTGGAAGGTCAGAGAAAAATAGGAAGACCCACAGCGAGATTGATTGGCCAAGTGGTAGCATCAATGGGCTCAAGCGTGGCAACAATTGTGAGGTTGGCCCAGGACCGGGCAGTGTTTCGTTCTGTTGTGCATAGGGTCACTGTGAGTTGATACTGACACGATGGCACCTAAAAACAACAACAAGAAAGTGGGGGTGATAGAGTTCTGCTTCCTGTGGTCATAGACAAGTCTCAACGACATCCAACGTTAGATGGGAACCCAACCACTTTGTTATAAAAAAAATTATGCAATGAGTGATAAATAGTATAAAAAATGGTGTACATTCAAAAGCTGGACAATGAATAAGGAAGACCAAGGAATTGGTGTGTTTAAATTATGGTGTTAGTGAAGAATATTGAGTATCCCACAGACTGTCAGAAGAATAGATACCTCTGTCTTGGAAGAAGTACAGCCAAAATTCTCCTTAGAAACCAGGATGGTCAGACTTCATCTCATGTATCTTGGATGTGTTATCAGGAAGGACGAGTCCCCAGAGAGGGACATCATGCTTGGTAAAGTGGAGGGTCAGCAAGACCCCCACTGCGATGGATTGACACACTGTCTGACACATTGTGCTCACACATAGGGACAGTTGTGAGGATTGAGCCATAGGGTCACTGTGAGACAGAGCCAACTGGCACCTAACAACCTATTCCAGTATGGCCACATCCTAATTACGGTTGCAAAGATCCGGTTTCCCAGGAGTTAGGATTTGAACATTCCTGTTGGGGAGACACATGCACCCCATGTCAAACAGCACGGCACTTCACAAGTGTTCTTCTGGGGAGCTCGGTAGGGGTGGGGGTGGACAGGAGCAGTTGTCCCACAGGGTTTTCAGTGGATGGTGTTTCATAAGTAGATTCCATCATGGCTCCCCTGTGTGGTCAGAGGAGAACTGCACTTCACAGTTCTCAGTGGATGATGTTTCATAAGTAGATCCCACTCATGGTGTCCCCGTGTGTGTCAGAGTAGAACTGTGCTCACAGGGTTCTCAGTGGATGATTTTTCATAAGTAGATTCCACTCATGGTGTCCCCGTGTGTGTCAGAGTAGAACTGTGCTCATAGAGTTCTCAGTGAATGATTTTTCATAAGTAGATTCCGTCATGGTGCCCTGTGTGTGTCAGAGGAGAACTGTGCTCCACAGAGGTCTCAGTGGGTGATGATGTTTCATAAGTAGATTCCATCATGGTGCCCCCGTGTGATCAGGGTAGAACTGTGCTCACAGGGTTCTCAGTGATGAGTTTTCATAAGTAGATTCCATCATGGCGCCCCCGTGTGGTCAGAGTAGAACTGCACTTCACAGGGTTCTCAGTGATGAGTTTTCATAAGGAGATCACCAGGCCTTTCCTCCGAGGCACCCCTGGTTGGATTTGAATCACCAACATTTTGGTTGATAATTGAGCGCATGCCAGTGTGCTCCCTCCGGGGTCTAACCTCTCTGGCCCTGGAGGGTCTGATGGAATGCCTTTGATTCAGCACCTGTGATGGTGGGATGCTAGCAAGGACTTGAGTATGAACGAGTCTCTGTTCTCTTTGCGAGCCAGGACTGTGCCTTGGCAGCTTTTGGGCAGCACTCACAAGTGGTTACTGCTCCCCCGGGACCCACTCTCTATCCAGGAGCGGTGTCCACGAGGCTGAAGGATGCTGTATGGCCAACACCTGTCTTCTACAAACAATGGGTCTTATGGGTCCACCTTCTGGAGGCAGGTTCATCATGAACTCAGACCCAGAATAAACCCCAATGTCCTGCTGGTGCTGGGGCCACCCTGAGAGCACAAATGTCACTTTTCAGGAAGATGGATGTGTTAGGTGGTAGCTTAGATGTCATTTAATATCCCTTAGTGGCTTGGTGGAGTTAAATGCTGGAGTTTCAAACCCGTCAGCCGCTCCCTGGATGAGGCTTTCTGCTTCCAGGAAGATTTACAGTTTTGGAGATGCCCTGAGTCAGTTCTGCTTTGTCCTGAGGGTTCGCTGTGAGCTGGAGTGCACTTGATCGTAAGGAGCTTGGTTTTGAGCGTGTATAAAGTTTATAAGGAGATCTAATGATACAACAAAGAGCTCTGGTAGCGTAGTGGTTAAGAATCAGGCTATGAACGTTAAGGTTGGCAGTTCAAAACTACCAGCTGTTCCACAGGAGAAAGATGAGACTTTCTACTCCCGTAAAGATTTACAGCCTTGGCAACCCTATACAGGGTCACTGTGAGTCAGAACCGACTCCACAGCACATAACCACCACCAAGTGATACAATGATTAAGCACGCAGGCGCTAATAGAAAGTTTAGTGATTCAAACCCACCCACCGTCTGCTTGTGGAAAGATTTACATCCGGGACTCCTAGGTAACACGTGACGCTGTCCTGTAGGGTCATGTGAGTGGGAATCCACTGGGTTATAAAAGCACCACTGGATCACTGGAAAGAATTCCAAATAGCGCCAAAGATTGACAATGCTTGCTGTTCACGGCTGGTGGATGTGACTCTAGCTTTGTGGCTCGGAGTATGGGTAGAAACGCACACACATATATGTAGGTGCCAACCACACAGACTATTTATAAACAAGTAGAATTATGCTTTCAAACCATGTGTGTATGTAGAAGGCGAAGCTGACAGGGAAGGGAGCGCTGAACTTGAGGAGGTCACAGCAAGACTGGATCTAAGGTAATCTGCCCGGTGAGGCTTAGGGGGATGCGGATGTGCTGTGCTGGGAGGTGGGCTCACCTTCGTTTGTATCATAGCTTTTCATTTTGGTGCCAAGGTACATTGCAGGATTACCCTTAATTCACCCTTGTGGGAATTTGGTGGGTTCCTGAGATAAGCAGACCCCAAACCTCAAGTGCTAACTCATAGTTGCTCACTCATGTCTGTCTGTCTGCTCTGTCTGTCAGGGGCAGGCAGGGAGAAAAGGGCACATTTGTCTCCGTACAGTCATCCAGGGACCCAGGCTCCTTCCATCCAGTGCCTGCGCCAACTGTCCTCAAAGCCCTAGAATCAGCTAGAGATGAAGAGGGGAGGGGGCTTTAGGGGTGTTCACCCCTGAGGCCATATTGCAGCACTATTGAGCTGTGAGCCCCAAGATGAAGGCCAGCAAAGAACTAGTTTGTTATAGTTATGATGCATATCCATGTTCACACAAGCACACATGCCACACATGCAAACACACACACACATATGTACTCGCACACCACACACAAACCCACAGACATACGCACACAAATACACATACCACAGATAGATACATACCCACACATCACACACACACATAAACACACACACTCACGACCACACACAAACATATAGAAGACACACATAGATACACACATGTACACACACCACACAAACCCACAGACATATGCACACACATGTACCACACACATAGATACATACTCACATGCCACACACACACATATAACATGCACACACATTCACGATCACACACACAGAGAAGACACACATGCATATACACATATGTGCTCGCACACCACATAAACCCACAGACCTAGGCACACAGACGCATGTACCCCACATGTGTAGATACATATTCATATGTCACACACATACACACATTCAAACACAATCACTCACACATATAAAAGATACATATACACACATGTGTGCTCAGTCACCACACACAAACCCACAGACATGCACATACACACACACGTGGATGCATACCCACGGCACACACACACACATGTATACATATACACACATTCACACATATAGCACACAGATACACACAAACCCATTCACACCAGGCATACATACAAACACAGCACACACCCATGCACACCCATGCACACTCACATATAGACAAGACACATACATTCACACCATGTACGCACACAACACACTCTGCAGACACAATCACATGCGGCACACACACACACATGTACACATATACACACATTCACACATATAGCACACAGATACACACAAACCCATTCACACCAGGCATACATACAAACACAGCACACACCCATGCACACTCACATATAGACAAGACACATACATTCACACCATGTACGCACACAACACACTCTGCAGACACAATCACATGTGCACACCCCCACAAATACACACATACTCACACAAACACACATACACACCGTATGCACAACCACACGCACAGCCATGTCATACACACACATAGACACATGTTCGCACGGCCATATCTATGCACACACGCAGTGATGCACACAAACTTCCTCTTTCCCTCCCGCTCTTGGTTCCTGTGGGCTTGGCGCTTCGCCTTGGCTTGGATCCGTTGGCATCGGGTATACATGTCGGTCTCCCCTTCTGTGTGTCTTTCTCCCTCTCCTTCTTCATTCTGTGCCCTTTCTAACTCTTGGTTGTATGAAGAGTGTTATCGGGGGGCTCTCTGAAGGATTCCTGGGGATAGCTAGTTCTCCATGAATGTATGTCTACACATGGTCATGCGGTCCCTGAGTTTTGAATGGAGTTTACTTTCCATGATATTTTGGGGTCACAATACCCCCTCAGAGCTTACAGGGGGGCACCCAAGTACCTGCTTGCCCTGAACATTGTTTTGGGCACAGCCGAGGCTACCTGATTGAGTTTTCCCATCTTGTAGGTGTCTTGAGTTTCTTCCTGGGATTCCTAAAGAATCAACTTTATATTCTAGACTGGGTAGAGCGTTAAGAGTTGATCATTCTCTATTCTCTGTACTTCCGTTGGGTTCTCTATTTTCAGAGACAATTTTAGGCGTTTCCTTCTCCAAGCCTAGAAGCCCTTTTCTAACTGTTTTAATCACGTGAGCATTTCCTACTGAATCTTCTTAAGCCTCTCGTTCTTGGTTAATTGTATTTACTGTTGGTTCCTAGCAGTTTCTTCCCACTTACTTTCTGAAGGTCTACAATCTCTTTAAAAATGATTCTTTTGAGCTGTCGGTGTGTTTGTGCTGTGTTTTCTTATTCCCCACTCTGGCATAAAGCACCTCTGGTTGATCCTCTTTTAATTGGGGTGTCTTTTCTTCCAACCCAGAGACACGGGCTCATTTGCACAATCTTTCTTCCTTCTGGTCCTTTGGTCTTCTGAGACATCTTCATTCTGCCCACGCAGTTTCTTCCCATCACGTTCAGGCTTTTTGTCCTTGAGTGGCTTGGTCCTGCGTCTGTTCTGTGCCTGAGGGAATTTTCCTGGGCTCTATTGTGCATTCCTCTGGGTGGTCTTTTACCTTTTAGATGCAGAGACCCAGGGGTGGGAGTGTCCAGTGTTGCTAGAGACCTGATCCTTGTTGATTCCTGTGAGCTCATCTGACATGCTGTATAAGGGACCAGGGACCACGTTTCAATCTCATGGAGAGATGTTCCTACCCTTAATTCAGCAAGGCGCCTGGCAGGAGGGTGTCTGTTGGACCACGAGCCCCAGCATCTCATTTTGTCTCACTTGGACCCCTTATCCCTACTCGAGGAGGATGCCCCGAGTTTACGTCTGCCCGACGTCAAGGTTGTTGATGAGAAACATCTGAGTTTCTGTTCTGGAAAATGAGACCGAAGGTGGTGGCACCCTCTCCTCAGCGCTTTCAGCTCTCTCTGGGTCTTTGAGGTGGATTTTTCTGAAGTTAGATTGTGCACATTTTCTACTCAAGATCCTTTTTTGGGTGGCTTTTATTATGTTGGTCATTTGGCTGTGTGCGGATGAAGGAGAGTTTGGTTGACTTTGTTTACCTCTTCTAACCTGGGTGCTGCATTTCTCACTGTGAGCTCCTCAGTAGTAACAGTGCCCCTGCTCACCTTATCACCCACCCAGGACCCTAGGTGAATCCATCCCTAGGTTGCAGGGTCTTAAGGATTGTTGCTGTTGCTATATCGTGCTGAGTCCATTTTAGAGTTAAATCTTAGGGCACAGTCCTTGTCCTAGTCTGACCTGATGTGACTGAAGGGGACCGCCCCATAAGGTCCACTGCTGTCCTGTCTGTCCTGACTCCTAGCGGGGCCCCTAGGACCAAGTAGAACCACCCCCGTAGGATTTCCCAGGCTGCCATCTCTGGAAGCCGACTGCCTCATCTTTCTCCCTTGGAGCAGCTGGTGGATTTGAACCACCAACCTTTTGTGTAGCAGCTAAGTGCTTAACCACTGATCCATGAGGGCCTCTTATTCACAAAGTTTAAATCTTTCCAGTTATTTTTTATTGATACACTTTGGCTAAAGGGGTGTTATTGTTAAGTGCTGTCAAGTCGGTTCCGACTCATAGCAACCCTGTATAGGGTTTCCAAAGAGCAGCTGGTGGGCTTGAACTGCCAACCTTGTGGTTTGCGGTCCTGTGCTAATCCTACACCACCACACCAAGAGTCCATATATCTTATGGGCATTAAGGTGGGTATGTGCGATTGTTCTTGAGTATCACTGAGCTGTGTCCGACTAACAGAGTATGGAATTTCCAGGGAGCGGCTGTTGGGTTTGAACCGCCAACCTTGCAGTTAACAGACTAGTGCTTATCCTCCAGTGCCACACACCAGGGGTATAGAGGACTGGAAAAGTACTCCTGGCTTTTAGATCCCAGACCCAATGGGTACATACCAGGTCGTGGAGAGAGGTGAGGCTGTGGGCCAGTGCGGGCGGCAGCAGGCCTGTGGGGTGGCCCTGTCCCCACAAACCCGTGTCCACCTGGAACCTGAGAGCCAGACCTTTTTTGGTTTGGTGACTACAAAGTTTCTGGAACCTTCTGAAGACCACCTCTCTTCACTGTGTTCAATACCAATCAGTTCCTGGAAGCTGAGTCCAGAATCTCATCTGTTTGAGTCTTTGCGTGACTCTCTGCTGGAGCGCGTCCAAGGAACCGAGCTGGGAGCTGCAGAGTGGACTCCCGGCCATCTCGCCTCCTCTCCTGGCTGACTGACAGCGAACCCGGGTCTCACACACCAGCTGGAACTGGCTCAAATCCCTTCAGTGAGACATTCTGGAGGTTTGACGGTTTGCCTAAGACCGTATGTGGATGCAGGGAGCCTGCATGAACAGAGTCCAGGGAATGTCCAGGGGGCTCCTGAGGTGTGGAGGGCTCCTACCCTCCCACCTCTGAACACTTCCAGATGTACCAGGGGTCATGTGGGAGTCAGTGCTGAAAAAAGCCCCTCAATTGGTCTTCCCAGAGTGTTGTGTGTCACGGCCAGTGGACACGGTCTTTGTACTGGCCTCCATCTGTGAAGGACAGAGACTCACAGTGTAGTCCCCACTGAACGTCATGCCCAGCGTCCACCGGGGGCTGTCACCAAGTCACTCTGCCAACGTGACCGCCCATGTTTCAATGCCTCGGGCCCCAGGGACAGCTTAATGGAGGTTCCTGGGCCTCACCCACGTCCTGGCAGACGCTCTGGGGAAGCGAGTCTCTACCTTTTTGCTTTAATCAATACTCCCATTTATTAACTAGATGGGCCTTGCAGTTTGTTATTTCATTTAGAAAAAAGCATTTCAGCGGCCTTCCTGACCTCCTCAAAGACAATGGATGCCCATTCACTCAGCCTTTCTCTTTCTCTTTGGGTCTTTCTCAGATGTGTGCACACACAATCACACACACATGTAGACACATTCATACACGGATTCACAGCCACAGAATTACAGACACATTCACACACACAGACACACTCATTCACAGACTTTAACACTCACATGTATGTATATATATACATTCTCTTTAATACAAAGAAACCCACACTATATAATTGTATTGAAGACAATACACATATGTTGTTGTCATTAAGTGCCATCAAGTCAGTTCTAACTCAGAGTGATCCTGCACACACACACATACAGGGCCTTTTGAAAGCTCATTGAAAAATGGAACTGAACAATTGTGGACTTTTTCTACCAACTTTTTGAAGCTCCCTGTATATGCTGTTGTTAGGCACCATTAAAGCAATTCTGATTCACAGGGACCCTGTGCACAACAGACCAAAACACTGCCCACTCCTGCCTCAGCCTCCCAGTTGTTGGTGTGTTATAGTCACTGGGCCAATCTGTCTCATTGGGGCTCTTTCTATTTTTTTCCTGCCCTCCACTTTACCAAGCAGGATGTCCTTCTCCAGGGACTTGTCCCTCCTGTTGACACATCCAAAATACTTGAGATGAAGTCTTACCATCCTGGCTGCACTTCTTCCAACACAGATTTGCTCATCCTTCTGGCTGTCCACAGTATATTCAATATTATTTGCCAACACCGTAATTCAAAGATATGAATTCTTCATTGGTCTTCCTTATTCACTGTTCCACTTTCACATGCATTTGAGACAACTGAAAATACTCCTTAATCTTCAGAGTGACATCTTTGCTTGTGAACACTTTAAAGAGGTTTAGTACTCTGAATTCCATTCATATTACCTATCCAACCATCCATCCTTGCTTCTGTCCATCCACACTTCGTCCATGCTACTGTCTAGCCATTTAATCCACCCTTCCATCCATTCCTCTGTCATTCTTTCCATCCACCCATCCACCCATTCCATCATCCAGCTTTCATTTCTTCCTTCCTTCCTTCTTCATGTCTCCATCCATCTATCCACCTACTCATCCACATATCTGCCCATCCATGCATCCCTGCACCCACCTATCTAACCAACCCGCCCATCTACCTATCCACCCACCCACCTACTCATCTACCTATCCATCCATCCACCCACTCACCCATCTACCTGTCCATCCATCCATCCATCTACCCACCCACCCATCTACCAATCCATTGATCTATCTATCCATCCATCTACCCACTTATTCATCCATCTACCCATCCATTCATCCATCCACCCACCCACCCATCTACCCATCCATCCACACACCCTCTCATTCATTCATCCACTCATCCACCCTCACACTCACCCACTAATTCATTCATCCATGCCTGTTTTCCATCTGTTCGGAGTGACTCTGCTGTGTCCTTTGCAGAATGCACATGGTGGGCCCTGCTGGGGGACAGAAGACTCAGCGTCTGGATGTCTCGGTGATTTTACTCATTGGTTACTAAGGGTAAAGGGAGCCTTTGAATTTGCCTCTGCCTCTGAGTTCTCAGTGATACGGTGAGGCTCTTACCCTCTTCAATTTCCATCACAAAGTCAGTGATGAGTAAATTGTTTAAAGCTAAACAGAAGTCTCTGGTTGGGCTCTCCGACAAAAGTGCCTGGAGAGCCAGGTGCTCTTAGTTACTTGTCGTCTCACCTGGCATGTGTATTTCCATAGGTGTCGTTTCTGTCTGAGAGACGATTTAATTGGAGCTTTTGTAAGGATTCTATTCTGCACCTTCCTGTGCTAGCTAGTACATCCGTGTTTTATATTACGAGCAGTCGGCTGGCTCACCAGGGTCTCTGTGTCCCAACACAGCTAACTTGGCGAGCTCTTTCACTAAAGCATAACGTTCACATCCACTGAAATCTCTTTGACAGAATGATGTTTGGGAAAGGACTTTCTTCTGGGATTACTACACATGCCATAGAAAAATTTTGTATACTCTCTGTTGTGGTGAGAGTATTGTGGCTAAAAGGCCACGTGGACAAAGAGCGGAGACCCCCTTCTCAGCCGGTGTCCCAGGCTGCTAAGATGTCAAAGCCAGAACCCCAGATATCAGTGTTTAATTTCCTGCATCGAATCCAAGTGTGAGTCTCTTCCCAGCACCTGTGCGCCATGGTGGGCATCTCATGGCACCCCCAAGCTCATCTCGATCTACTCCCTTTGTTCTTGTGACCCTTTTCCTCGCAATCCTCCTTTTGGGTGGACAGGGCACAGCCCTGCTGGTCACCTTCAGAGCAGCATCAGCCGCTGTCTGAGACTAGCAGACATCTGTGTTGTTTCTTCCTCTCCAGTCCACTTGGTGATGCCCCCGCTTCCTCCAGGGTAATTGTTTTGACTCCTCGCTCTCTCCAAGTGCACTTGGGATCAAGTTGAAACTCATTAGCGTGGTTTTCAGAGGCCTCTTAGCGCCAGTGTTGCTTCTTGCAGCTGGAACATTCCTGAAGTTTGGGGGCTGTTTCTAATGCTCCCTACTCCATGAGGCCACAGAGGAGACGATGGATTTACCAAGCTGACTCTACAGGACCGTCAGGTATACATTAAGGGCTTCATGTTTGCCTTCAGGACTGTTTCATTCTCATCCAACTCCTTTGCCCGTTGCTCACTTCATTTTTCTCCCATTTCATTTTACTGACTTCTGGACTTCCGGTGTGACGCTGGACTGCTGACCACAAGGTCGGTGGTTCAAACCCACCATCTGCACCTCAGAAAGCCTACACAGGATCACTATGAGTGAGAATTGACTTGGTGGCACTTAACAATAACAACAACAACATAGGCAGGGTTGTAGTTCTGGAGTGGCACTGTAGGATAAGTGCTGGATTGCTAGCTGCAAGGTTGGTGGTTCAAACCCACCAGCTGCTCCTGGGAAACCCTACACAGGGTCACTGTGATTCGGAACCAACTTAATGGCACTTAACAACAACACCAACACCAGGGTTGCAGTTCTGGTGTGGCACTGTAGGATAAGCACCGCAAGGTCGGCAGTTCAACCCAACCAGGTGTTCTTCAGAAACCCTAGACAGGGTCGCTATGGGTCAGAACCAACCCAACAACAACGATCTACTGACTTTTAAACCATGATTCCTTTGTCTCAGACATGTGACCATTCAACCCTAAACAAACCAAATTCACTGCCTTTGGATTAATTCGCACTCATAGTGACCCTTGACCTCATCCCACAACTCTTCTGGTCTTCCGTCTTTAGTGTTGAATGTATCAGATCTGTTCTTCAGATGATCTCTAAATTCAGGTGGGATAGATTCAAGGTCATATTTTGGCTCTTGTGGACTTGTTTTCATTTTCTTCAGCATCAGTTTGAATCTGCTGCACAAGACCTTTTGAAAGTGTTGAAGAGCAAAGATGTCAGCTTGAGGACTAAGGTGCACCTGACCCAAGCCATGGTATTTTCAATCACCTCATATGC
>NW_006408558.1:14197063-14226042 GCF_000296735.1 Chrysochloris asiatica
TCCGTGGGAGAAAGATGAGGTTTTCTCCTTCCGTAAAGATTTACAGCCTCGGAAACCCTGTACAGGGTCGCTATGAGTCGGAACCGACCCCACAGCACATAACAACATACACACACACACACACACACACACACACACACACCTACCTATCTCCTGGTGTGGCACTGTAGGGTAAGGGCTTGGGTTGCTGTATATTAGAGCAGTTTTAGGTTTACAAAAAAATGGTTTTGTAAATATTGAGTTCCCCTGTACCTCCCCCCCTCCCCCCCACGGTTTCTTCTGTTACTCACATGTTGCATTCCTGTACCACACTTGTTACATTGCATGTATTAAGAGTGATACATTGTGACTCACTCAGGCCCATGGCTTGAGGGCTTGACTGTTCGTTCCCTGTGCTGTGAATCTGACGAACACATGTTGTCCTATGTCCATCCTTACAGTGTCTTGCAGAATAGTGTCACCTGTTTGTCCCTCCTCTCTCCAGGAACTCCTGGCAGCTGTATTATTTTAATGCAACACACAAAAAAATATCAGAAATCATGGAAGGAGCTGGTCTGAGCTGTCTCATGCTTCTGGGCTTCTTGGTGTTCGAAGGAACATGGGGACTTTACCAAGCTGTTCTTCCAACCCGTAGTGTTACGTTTGTGCTTTTGAAAAGGGTTTGTGATGGCTCTGCAGACACAGTTGACTGCTAAACTTTTTCAGAAATTAACTGCGTGGCCTTGGGTTTAATTCCCCATCCAGGCTTCCTTTCTTGGGAAGACATGAAGCTGATGTTTTTGAAAGTTTCCGAGTTTAGAGCAAGCATGGATGGCCTGAGGTACTGTGTCTTCGATGTTCCTACCAGTGAGTTGAAAAGACGAGACATCCATCCGGTCTGAGACATCATGGCCTCGACTGGAACCATGGTTCTCAAAGTGTGTTCCCCAGACCGGCAGCATCACCTCCCAACTTGGGGAGGAGAATGCAGCTTCTCGAACCCCATCACAGGCCCTCTGTTGGGGAATGTGGGGCTAGATTGAAGGTTCAGAAGCACCATTCAAGTGAGAGGACTGTCCTGAGGCCGTGGGTGGTTACTGATTGATCATTGATCCTGAATGGCCAGCCAAGCCCTGTGAGAACGGGCATGTTACATCATTGGTGAGTGAAGGCCACAAGACCATATGGTTCAGTCTCAGGTTTTCCCGTTTTGTTGTTGTTATGAGGTGCCTGCTCCTTGTGTAACAGAAGTAAACATTGTGTGGCCCTACGCCATCTTTATGATTGTGGGTGTGTGGTCATCCCTGGCTACGGTGGTTGTTCCAGTCCATCTTTCTTGGAGTACCCCCTTCAGTTTTGCTGACCCTTGATTTGACCACACACACACTGTGTCTTTTTCCAGCAATGGGTCTCCTGACGATGTGTCCAAAAGTCTCACTCTCCTAGCTCCCAGGGAGCCTTCTGGCTGTACTTCCTCCAAGATATTTACCAAGTGTTTCTGACAAACACGTTTTATTTCTCAGCCGTGAAAAGCAGTGCTCAGAAAAACCCGTGGGGACAGGATGATGAAGATGTCTTTGTCACTCCTGAGGACATGCTGGAAGGGGGACTCTCGTGGAAACCACGAATCAAATCTCTTATTTCCTCTCCCTGCAGAAATGCATCCGCTTCAACCCGGACGCGACAGTGTGGGTGGCCAAGCAGAGGGTCTTGTGCACGCTGAACCAGAGCCTGAAGGACGTACTCAACTATGGGCTCTTCCAGCCTGCTAGCAATGGGCGTGATGGCAAGTTTCTAGACGAGGAACGGCTGCTTCGCGAGTACCCGCAGCCCGTGGGCAAGGGCGTGCCTTCGCTGGAGGTAATCCCATCTTCAGTGTTTATCGATGGCTGATTCATTCCTGCGTCTCTGCACAGAATCGGGAGGGGAGACCCAACTCCATAGTTGATTTGGATTATGTTTTGGAGAATTGATTATTATTATTTTTAAACCCACTGCTGTGGAATCTCTCAGACTCACAGTGAGCCAGTAGGACAGATGAAAACCGCCTCAGGAGTTTCCGTCTTTACAGAACCAGACAGCCTCATCTTTCTTCCAAGATGGGTTTGAACCCTGCCAACCTTTCTTCCATTAGTGCGTTTGAACTGCCGACCTTTGGGTTAGCAGTCTATTAACTTAACCACTGTGCCACCAATGGGGGGCTCCTATTGGGAAATTTCCCCCACATCAAAAATTAATAGTTTGGGGTCTTGAAGCTGCACTCCTAATTTTACTGTGGATTGCAGACTTGTGTCATTTCTATACCTCTGCTTTCTCTGGAGGACTGAGGAGTTTATGGGAGAGAAGTTACGGGCTGAACAAACCATGGATTCAATTATTTCATCAGAATGGATGTGGTCTAGAGAGGCAGCACAGATCTGTGTTGGAAGAAGTGCAGCCAGAGTGCTCCTTGGAGGTCAGTATGGCCAGACTTCATCTCTCATACTTCTGACATATTGTCAGGAGGGACCAGTCCCTGGAGAAGGTTATTATGTTTGATAAAGTGCAGGGTCGACGAAAAAGAGGAAGACCCCCAATGAGATGGATTGACCAAGTGGCAGCATCGATGGACTCAAGCATGACAACAGTAGTGAGGTTGGCCCAGGATCTGACAGTGTTTCGTTCTGCTGTGCATAAGGTTGCTGTGGGTCGGTACCTAACAACAACAACAACATAGTGACTCTGGGCAAGCTCCCAAGATTGCAAATCCTTCCAGGAGAAGACAAACCCTAATTTTCCAGGTCGTGGGTTTGAACCACTGACCTTACAGTTAACATTCCAGCCCTTGTTCTTCAGTGTCATTAGAGCTCCTTGAAGTAGGAAGACAGACAAAGGCACGATGCTGTTGGTCTGCGGTGCCTGTAAAGAATATCGGCTCTATTACGGACTGCTCAGGAATGAACCTAATGATCCCAGAAGACATACAACCTGAATGTTTGTAGACATGAGAAGGGGGAGACTTCCACTCACTCACGTTGGCCACATCATCAGGAATGACCAATCGCTAAAAAAGGTAAGGAAGTTTCATAAAGAAGTGGGTCAGCAGAAATGCAGGGCGCCCTATATAAGGTGAACTGGCCAACCAACCGTGAAGGTGGCTCAGGATCGAGCAACCATTTTCCCGTTGTCTACTCGGTCACCATGAGTTGGAGCCAACCTACAACACCTACAGACTTGTGTGGCCAGCCTCCCAAACTCTGCTTTGTTCTGGCCCTTCGGGAACCTGGTTATTACAAGAAGACAGTTAAGTGACCTCCGAGGAGTACATGGATCAGTGACAGGACGCAGGCCCGTGTCTCTCCGTTGCGCATCTCCCTGACCGAAGCGGAGGTTGGCTACGCAGACCCTCAGCTGTCAGTAGGCCCACCAACTTCTCATTGCTGCTAATATCACTGTGATTTGGAAAACGCGTCTGCAGCTGCCTGGTCCTTTATTGTGATGAAAGCCTTCAGAGGCATGCACTTGGCTCTCGGGGGTCCTTCTGGGTCAAGTTCACCCAGCATTTCCCCTTCCATTTAAATCCTTTGTTTTCAGCGTCAAGTGTTAGCAAGTAAGTGCCCAAGTACCAGACGTGCCAACTGGATGAAACCTTTGCAGCAAGAGAGCGTTAGTTCATTTGAGCAGTTGTCTTTGGAAATTGCCCAATTATGCTCTGGCTTGACCTTGTTGGCGTTGCCGATGTTTCAGAGGTGTGCAAATATGCAGATGATAAATGAACGGCTGTGAAAGGCAGAGCCCTCCAAGTATCCCTCTGAAGGGTTCCTGCCAAGTTCAGTTGCATTATGGGTCTTTTAAAATGCATCACAAAGAAATGAATAATGACAGAAACTGTAATTGCGGAGGGAGTGTACAAACGTGAACGGCACGTCTCTGCCTTGAGATACGTGCTCGGAAAGTTGAGTTCTGTGCAGAATCCACTGAGTTCTTGCTGAACCTGCTTGTTGTTGTTGTTAGGTGTCATGGGGTGGGTTGTGATCTTTAGCGACTCGACGCTCAACAGAACGAGACACCGCCCAGTCCTGCGCCAACTTCACAATTGCTGCTACACTTGAGTCCACTGTTACTGCCACTTTGCCTGTCCATTTTGTTGAGGGTCTTCCTCTTTTTCCATGACCCTACACTTTGCCAAGCATGACACCCTTCTCCAGGAACTGGTCCTTCCTGATATTGTGTCTGAAGAACGAGAGACAAATTCCAGGCATCTTAACTCCTGAGAGGCTCTGAACATGCTGTTTCCAGCTCTCAGTTCTGAACATGCTGTTTCAGGGAGCACCCTCTAAAATGACTTGGCTTCTCTTCCCCTCATTCTTCACCCTTTAGCTGGGCTACTTGGATGGAAAGCAGGAGTGAGATGGATTTAAATTTCACCTGAGTTACATGAATTACCAGGTGCAGTCCGTAGGGAAGGTGGTACCCAAATATAGCTGCGTAATTCTAACCTTGTGTTGTTGATGGTGGTTTACAGAGCCTTCAGACAACCCACCATAATAATACATATTTTATATAGCATAATATTTACCATTCCTTCATGCTTTGTCTAGACAGTCCCTTACCCTCCCTAAAATCTTCCAAAATAACCACTGTCATAATCTCTATCTTGTAGGCCCTCCCCCCTAAAAAAAAATGTGGAAAAAAAATCTCTTCTGCCCTGTGGCATTCTCTTGACCTGTTGTGACAGATCAAACAGCTCTGTCCAAGAAACTAAGGCTGTCCCCACAGGCGGACACTCTTCGGTATCGGTAAATGCGTGTCCACCACCCAGGGTGGGCACAGGGCACCAAAGTCACGTGGCTTTGTGATCCACCATTGGCTGTGTGAGTTATGGTCAGGGTGAGGCTGACCTTGAATGCAGAGGACTCAATGCACTGAGGAGACCTGGTGGCCACCCAGCGAGCGTATGAGTGGCTGGCCCAGGGTTCTTTCTGCCTCTGTCTCTCTTCCCGTTGTGCCGAGGTATTTTCAGTATTTAATCTCACATCATGATGAATAGCTCTGAGTCATGCTGGCCCAGCAGGACAATGGTAGCCCTGGCTGTCTTCAGTTTAGATTTGAACTTGACCGTCTTCAGTTTAGATTTGAACTTGACCGTGCGCTTCTCTGATAGAAAAGCCAACATTGCGTACTGGCCCATGGCATGGCTGATCACAACGGTATCTCTTATAACTCTGCAAACTCCGGTACTCTAGACCCTCCTGTGCTGGTCATCGACAAAATTAAATGGGCGCGACAATGTGCCACGCTGTCCAATCAAAGCAAGCCATGGTCAGGGACACCTTCCGCCACCGTCAGCCTTGTCCAGCCCAGAAGCCCCTTGATGCTGCATTCCCCAGTGGCTCTCAGTTCGTGGACTGGCAGCCAGCACAGTTTTAGTCCACTTGCATTTGTGGAGCATCTGGTACGGCTGAACAGAGACACCTCACCCTTGTCCTTAAGCAGTGCTCCATCAGCAGTGTGTCCGTGGTGCCACAGACAGACACACAGACAGTGTGACTCCGGGAGTGTGAAATACATGTGGGACCATGTCTGACTGCTCCTGACTTCACAGGGGAGAAAGATTATCACATTCAAAGTCAGCTTGAGTCTGACCTCCTATAAAGGGGAGGTCAGACAGGCTTCCACCCCACAGCCTTCTTTCCCTGATTCTGACACCAACCAGCCCTCCCACCCACAGCCCTCTCTGCTTCATTCACATCTGGGTTCGACGATCCACTGCAATGGGATTGAAGAATTCATAACAAGCCTCACAATGATGAGGTTTATTAGGGAAGTGAACAGGGTACAATTCAGGATCAGAACCAACTCAGGATGCAGCAGGTCTCCAGTCAGGAACGCCTTTTGTCTGCCAGACTGCAGGCACGCCTCACTCTGGTCTTCAGTCTTTCAGCCGTGTGACCCCTTGGTCTCTGTCCCTGCTTGGACAAACGCACAAAATTCTTTTAGCCAGTCTGTGAATTCCCAAAGGACACATTCTGCAAGCCAGTCTCCTGTACTCAGCTTTTTTCTGTCCCTGGGCCTAGAGCTTGAAGCGGCTCTGTCTCTCCAGGCCACCACCTCTGCCACCGTCTCTACTGTCTCTTTTCTAGGTGGGGTTCTCATGCTTCACTCATGCTCTTCCTTCGTGATGGTCCTAGGATCCTCTGGCTTTGCTTCTGAGATGGCTCCTTCGAAACGGAACGGATGGCCAAAACTAACCAAGCCCAGCCCTGGAGTCCTGTATACCTTATTTGCATGGCCCCAGCCAGTCACTTGGTGGGAATAGAGAAGCAGTATCCAGTAAATTCAAAGTACCATAGGAGGAAGATGGAGTTATTGTACCTTTCCTAGGCCATGCCTCACTTTGTGGGTTGGTGTCTCTGGGGTGTTGCTCAGGAAGCTCCAAGAGGCCAGAAGCTGCTTGGAGAAGCCTTGTTGTTGTTAAGTGTCGTCAAGTCGATTCCGACCCATAGTGACCCTGTACAGGGTTTCCAAGGGTGTAAATCTTTACAGGAGTAGAAAGCCTTATCTTTCTCCCATGGAGCGGCTGGTGGTTTCGAACCGCTGACCTTAAGGTTCACAGCCTGATTTGTAACCACTACGCTATCAGAGCTCCGTAGCCCTCAGCAAAGGTAGGCTCATCACCAGGTGCAGTGGAGGAGGTGGTCCCCGAAAGAGAGGGAGAAATGCCAAACCCTTCAGGGGTGGTAACCCAGAAAGGGGTTTCCCCTGTGCTTAGAACCCAGAGCTGGAACTCCAGACCCTATGGGGCTGCAGACGCCCCAGCTTTGATAGCACTTCCAAGGTGTATTCACAACTTCCCTCTCCTGCTGTCGGATTGTAAAGTTCCCTAATATGGCAGCCCCCTCTCTCATCCCCAAACTCCTCGGATCCCACAGTGAACCCACTGCTTGGCGGGAGACTAAAGTGAGAAGCCACTTGGATTTGGACTTCGGTGATTCCACTGGATCTGCAGTCAGACAGCTGCAGCCCAGACCCCCTGGGGTTTTCTCATGGGTCAGGACATAAACCCACCAGGAGAGGGGTGACTGACAGGTTCCTAACTCTAACTGCTACCTCTTGAGAAGTCTTGGTAGACTAGTGGGTTACTATGCACTGGGTGGCCAAGTGCAAGGTCAGCTAGCAGTTGAGTTTACCTGCTGCCCCTCGGGAGAAAGATGAGGCTTTCTGTCCCTATAAAGATTTGCAACCTTGGGTGCAGGGTTGCTATGAGTTGGAACCAATTTGACATCACAGAGCCACCACTGCCTACCATATCTTGGTTGAATGCAAAAAATACTTTGTGTTTTATTGACTATCCAAATTGCAAATCTCATTGGGAAGAATGGGAATGCTGGGACATTGAACTGTGCTCATGCAGAACCTGTACAGAGAAGAAGTAGTCATTCGAACAGAATGTTCTTTATTTAAAATCTGGAAACTGTGCCTCTGGGTTGTAGCCTGTCACCAGACTTCTTCAACCTGTATGCTGAGCAAATCACCCGAAAAGCTGGAGTATATGAAAAAGAATGCGGCATCAGGATTGGGGGAAGACTCATTAACAACCTGCGATATGCAGATGATACAACCTTGCTTGCTGAAAGCGAACAGGACTTGAAGTACTTACTGATGAAACACAAAGTATACTGTCTTCAGTATATGATTTAATGTAAAGACTAGACCAATAAATATCACAACTAGACCAGTAAATATCATCATGGTAAAAGGAGAAAAGATTGAAATGGTAAAGGATTTCATTTTACTTGGATCCACCCTCAAAGCTCATGGAAACAGCAGTCAGGAAATCAAACGATGTATTGCATTGGGCAAATCTGAAGACAACCTCTTTAAGGTGTTAAAGAGCAGAGGTGTCACTTTGAGAACTAAGGTGCACCTGACCGGAGCCGTAGTCTTTTCAGTCACCTCTTATGCATGTTCCAGAGATGGACCTTTCTGTTCTCATAAAGATTTACTGTTGCAGACCGTACAGGCCGCCAGCTCTGAGGAACAGACTCTAGCCACCTGGCAGTTATAGCAAATTGTTTTCCATCTTAGTGTCCAGTTATGTTTGTTATTATTTCTTACATGAGCCCTTAATATCCACAGATAAATGTAATATTTTCCTTAAGCTGAGACTAAAGGTTTCAAAGGTTAAGCTTTTCTCCAAAGGATTGATTAAAAATAGCTTTGCTACTTCCCGGTTCTTTGTTCTATAGACAAAAGAACATCCTCCCTAATCCTCTCCCAGGTGCAGCCCATTCAGGCTGGCCCAGGTGTGCATTACAGCTGGCAAGGCGTGCATTACAGGCATGCGGTGAGAGAGTGCATTACGGCTTGCAGGCTGTGCTTGACAGACTGGAGAGCGTGCTATACGGGCTGAACAGGCATGCACGGCTGACCAGCTAGCTAAGGGAACGTACTGCCCGCTTAGTTAAGATGTTTACTATGCGGGATCTTACCGCCCTCCTGGCTAATATGTTCACCACGCCTGATCTGCCGGACGCCAGTAATACATCCACTCTGGTTTCAGGGTGTCTCTTTGTCTCTCTTGTTGTGTCTTTCTGTGTATTCTTTTGCTGTCCCTATCGCTGTCAGATATCCCCTCCTCGTGAACCAAACACTCGTGAACCAAGTTCCTATGTTGAGGCAGGTCCCCGGCAATTTACATCCTCAGAAACCATATACATGGGTCGCTATGAGTCTGAACTGACACGGCAGCTCCTAACAACAACAGCATATGTGTGTGAAAGTTGGACAGTGAATAAGGAAGACCAAAGAAGAAATGATGTATTTGAATTATAGTGTTGGTGAAGAATATTGAAAGTACCATAGACTACCAGAAGAATAAACAAATCAGTCTGTGTTGGAAGAAGTACAAACAGAACACGCCTTAGAAGCCAGGATGGTGAAACTTGGTTTCTCATATTTCAGATATATTATCAGGAGGGACCATTGTGCTTGGTACAGTAGAGGGTCAGCGAAAAAGAGGAAGACCCCCAAAGAGATGGCATGATAAAGTGGCAGCAGCAATGGGCTCAAACACAGCAACATTTTTGAGGATGGCGCAGGATCAGGCAGTGTTGTGTCCTGTTGTGCACAAGGTCACTATGAGTCAGATAGCACCTAACAATGATACCTGCTAGTTAGCGAGACCAAGAGAGAAACATCTCAAGGCAAAATACAGCCTCCGGTTGTGAAGTGCCATCGAATCAGTTCCAACTCATTGCGACCCTGTATACAGTTTCCAAGGAACAGCTGGTGGGCTTGAACTACCAACCTTGCAGTTGGCAGCCCAGTGCTTATCCTACAGCGCCACACCAGGGTGCCACCAACCTCTTGGTAGACAAGAAATGCATCTGGGAGAAACTGAGCCTGCTAGCAACTGGGCAGAAGAGAGACCAGGGTCAGCCAGTGTAGATTGGACTATGCCCATGGGCAGTCAGACCCCAGCTCCCCGAGTACCGGTGGGAGGTGACGAGTGGTCAGCTCAGCGTTGGAGGAGGCCAGAAAGGCTTCGCCAAGACCAGGTTGGAAGGATGGGTGTGATTTCAGCAAGGAGGGGAGGGGATGGTCAGCTGGAGGTGCAGTGGCAAGGGCAGGAAGGCAAGACTGACCAGCAGGACACACCTTTGGAGAAGGTGGGCCCAGACTACTGTCAGCTCTTCCTTGTGTCCCTTGGGTAAGAGCAAAGACCCTGAGCTCTTGAGAAGCAGAATAGTTGGCAGAGAAGGGAGGAATTGGAGAGCAGGACAGGAGTGAGGTTGAGTGAATTCAAGAGGTAAATAAATGAGCTCAAACACAGGGCATGAGGGGGTAGGTAGCCCAGGGGGAAATGGTGATGGCTCATTGGACAGTAAAGCGCCGTGGTCCAATCTAGACTAATGTGGACGTTCCACGAGGGGGACATGGTAGAGCGCATTAGCTGGGTTTCTGGAATGGACGGTGGCCCCTACCATCTTTGAGACTGGGAGTGAGCTGGAAGAAGTAGGGGTGGACGAGGGTTGGGCTGAGTTTTTGGGTTTGATGTCACCCCCAGTGAGATGGATTGGACAAGTGGCAGCATCAATGGATTCAAGCATGGCAACAGTAGTGAGGTTGGCCCAGGGTTGGGCAGTGTTTTGTTCTGTGCATACGGTCACTATCAGTCTGTACCGACTCGATGGCACCTAACAACAACACTAGTAGTGACGGCTTGGATTATTTCTCTCTTAGTTGGCTCCCCGTTTTCCCTATGTTGTTCCCTTTCTGTGTACTTATACCCAACAGGTACCTTTGTAGACAGTGCTTGGCTAGGCTTGGGTGCTGGCTCCATGTGTTTTGTGTTGTGTTTTGTTTTCCTGTCCTGTGAATTATGTTGTTGTTGTTAGGTGCCACCAAGTTGGTTGTGACTCATGACCCTGTGCCCAGCAGAGTGAGACCCTGTACCAACCTCACATTCGTCGCTATGTTTGAGCCCACTGCTGCTGCTACTGTGCCAATCCATCTCGTTAGGGGTCTTCCTGTTTTTCCCTGACCCTCCACTTTACCAAGCATGATGTCCTTCTCCAGGGACTCATCCCTCCTGATACTTCTGAAGTATGAGAGACCAAGTCTCGCCATCCTGGCTTCTAAGGAGCATTCTGGCTGCGCTTCTTCTAACATACTGGGATATAAAGTCTTTGTTCAAAGGACTTTGTTGTTCTTTTGAGGGCTGGCTCTTGTTCATACTCCCCAAAGCCCAATTATGGGATGAAAGAACATGGTGTTTTATAGCTTTCCTTGTACACTTGTTCCCAGAGAGCGGCATCCGTAACTTATAGTCACAGCGTTATTGGGGGCCTCTTCCCCCCAGCACCAGGACACCCTAAATTATAGCGTTTTCTTTAGTTTTCAGAAGTAATGATACCTCAGAGGCTAGATGTCACTTCTTTGTGGGGGGGGGTGTTACTTAGTTTTTGAAATTGGGTCCCTTATTATAGGGGTTATATGGTTTCTTCCCTTTAATTGCCAAGGTTCAATGTTGGGATAAATTTGTAAGTAATTGGAAAACCTGAGCACAGAGAAGTATGCCCAATGATATACAAGTCACCAAATGCAAATATTCACTTTGGTTTCCTCCGTGATTGTCACAGGATTTATTTTCTGCCTGCTCAAGGGGTGGCCGGGAACGTGTGTGGAGAGGAATATAATGTGTCCGTTTAAGTCGGACCGGAAGCTGAGGAGACTTGTTAGTTGCAGTTTAGTTGATTTTGACGCATGGCGTCCCATGTGTTCAGTAAAACAGCGCTTCACAGTTGGGAAGCACATTGCTAGGTTTTTCTTCTGAGACAGTCTGGGTAGATTTGAACCAGCAATGCTTTAGCTAGTAGTTAAGCAGTTAACCATTTGTGCCACCCCAGGACCCAAGGGAAGATTTGACACGAGTTCAGATCAAGCTTTCACCACTTTCTAAACATGATGGTCACATAGTGTCTGAGACTCAGCTTTCTAATCTGGAAAACAGAAATAATAATTAATAATAGTAATATCCATTCATGGAGAAGGGAGAAGGTGGGCAGATGAAGGAAATTGCTGTTCAATGTTGTCGCGTTGGTTCTGGCTCATAATGACTTTGTATAGGGTTTCTAAGGAGCGGGAGTTGAACCACTGTCCTCGAGGTTCAGACAGACCTTGTGGTCCAGTGCCACACCAGGACCACACAGTCACATTTTGGGAATGAGTTGTCTTTGTTATGTTAAAGAGACATGATTGTAATTGTTAAGTGCTAAGGAGGGAGGAGTCAGTTCCTGCTCATAATGACCCCTGTATAGGACCCTGGTAGTGTAGTGGTTACGAATCGGGCTGTGAACCTCAGGGTCAGCAGTTCGAAACTACCAGCTGTTCCGTGGGAGAAAGATGAGGTTTTCTCCTTCCGTAAAGATTTACAGCCTCGGAAACCCTGTACAGGGTCGCTATGAGTCGGAACCGACCCCACAGCACATAACAACATACACACACACACACACACACACACACACACACACCTACCTATCTCCTGGTGTGGCACTGTAGGGTAAGGGCTTGGGTTGCTGTATATTAGAGCAGTTTTAGGTTTACAAAAAAATGGTTTTGTAAATATTGAGTTCCCCTGTACCTCCCCCCCTCCCCCCCACGGTTTCTTCTGTTACTCACATGTTGCATTCCTGTACCACACTTGTTACATTGCATGTATTAAGAGTGATACATTGTGACTCACTCAGGCCCATGGCTTGAGGGCTTGACTGTTCGTTCCCTGTGCTGTGAATCTGACGAACACATGTTGTCCTATGTCCATCCTTACAGTGTCTTGCAGAATAGTGTCACCTGTTTGTCCCTCCTCTCTCCAGGAACTCCTGGCAGCTGTATTATTTTAATGCAACACACAAAAAAATATCAGAAATCATGGAAGGAGCTGGTCTGAGCTGTCTCATGCTTCTGGGCTTCTTGGTGTTCGAAGGAACATGGGGACTTTACCAAGCTGTTCTTCCAACCCGTAGTGTTACGTTTGTGCTTTTGAAAAGGGTTTGTGATGGCTCTGCAGACACAGTTGACTGCTAAACTTTTTCAGAAATTAACTGCGTGGCCTTGGGTTTAATTCCCCATCCAGGCTTCCTTTCTTGGGAAGACATGAAGCTGATGTTTTTGAAAGTTTCCGAGTTTAGAGCAAGCATGGATGGCCTGAGGTACTGTGTCTTCGATGTTCCTACCAGTGAGTTGAAAAGACGAGACATCCATCCGGTCTGAGACATCATGGCCTCGACTGGAACCATGGTTCTCAAAGTGTGTTCCCCAGACCGGCAGCATCACCTCCCAACTTGGGGAGGAGAATGCAGCTTCTCGAACCCCATCACAGGCCCTCTGTTGGGGAATGTGGGGCTAGATTGAAGGTTCAGAAGCACCATTCAAGTGAGAGGACTGTCCTGAGGCCGTGGGTGGTTACTGATTGATCATTGATCCTGAATGGCCAGCCAAGCCCTGTGAGAACGGGCATGTTACATCATTGGTGAGTGAAGGCCACAAGACCATATGGTTCAGTCTCAGGTTTTCCCGTTTTGTTGTTGTTATGAGGTGCCTGCTCCTTGTGTAACAGAAGTAAACATTGGGTGGCCCTACGCCATCTTTATGATTGTGGGTGTGTGGTCATCCCTGGCTACGGTGGTTGTTCCAGTCCATCTTTCTTGGAGTACCCCCTTCAGTTTTGCTGACCCTTGATTTGACCACACACACACTGTGTCTTTTTCCAGCAATGGGTCTCCTGACGATGTGTCCAAAAGTCTCACTCTCCTAGCTCCCAGGGAGCCTTCTGGCTGTACTTCCTCCAAGATATTTACCAAGTGTTTCTGACAAACACGTTTTATTTCTCAGCCGTGAAAAGCAGTGCTCAGAAAAACCCGTGGGGACAGGATGATGAAGATGTCTTTGTCACTCCTGAGGACATGCTGGAAGGGGGACTCTCGTGGAAACCACGAATCAAATCTCTTATTTCCTCTCCCTGCAGAAATGCATCCGCTTCAACCCGGACGCGACAGTGTGGGTGGCCAAGCAGAGGGTCTTGTGCACGCTGAACCAGAGCCTGAAGGACGTACTCAACTATGGGCTCTTCCAGCCTGCTAGCAATGGGCGTGATGGCAAGTTTCTAGACGAGGAACGGCTGCTTCGCGAGTACCCGCAGCCCGTGGGCAAGGGCGTGCCTTCGCTGGAGGTAATCCCATCTTCAGTGTTTATCGATGGCTGATTCATTCCTGCGTCTCTGCACAGAATCGGGAGGGGAGACCCAACTCCATAGTTGATTTGGATTATGTTTTGGAGAATTGATTATTATTATTTTTAAACCCACTGCTGTGGAATCTCTCAGACTCACAGTGAGCCAGTAGGACAGATGAAAACCGCCTCAGGAGTTTCCGTCTTTACAGAACCAGACAGCCTCATCTTTCTTCCAAGATGGGTTTGAACCCTGCCAACCTTTCTTCCATTAGTGCGTTTGAACTGCCGACCTTTGGGTTAGCAGTCTATTAACTTAACCACTGTGCCACCAATGGGGGGCTCCTATTGGGAAATTTCCCCCACATCAAAAATTAATAGTTTGGGGTCTTGAAGCTGCACTCCTAATTTTACTGTGGATTGCAGACTTGTGTCATTTCTATACCTCTGCTTTCTCTGGAGGACTGAGGAGTTTATGGGAGAGAAGTTACGGGCTGAACAAACCATGGATTCAATTATTTCATCAGAATGGATGTGGTCTAGAGAGGCAGCACAGATCTGTGTTGGAAGAAGTGCAGCCAGAGTGCTCCTTGGAGGTCAGTATGGCCAGACTTCATCTCTCATACTTCTGACATATTGTCAGGAGGGACCAGTCCCTGGAGAAGGTTATTATGTTTGATAAAGTGCAGGGTCGACGAAAAAGAGGAAGACCCCCCCCCCCCCAATGAGGTGGATTGGCCCAGTGGCGGCAGTGATGGGCTTAAATGTAGCAATGATTGTGAGGTTGGTGCAGGACTGGGTGGTGTTTTATTCTATTATGCATTGTGCCACTGTGAGTCAGTACCGACTCGATGGCATCTAACAGCAACAGCAGTAGGAGGCAGCATGGAGCTTGCTCCTTCTTCCTGAGTTTGTGTCCTTGGTCTCCAGGGATAGGGTGGCCTGGCGGCCTCTCTGAGGTTACAAGAGGTCCAACTTCCTTTCTGCTTCTTGGCCCCGGAGCGGCTACATGATCTGTCATGCATTTGGTTCTTCACATACTGGACGATGTGTCAGGTAGGGCGTTCATACTCAGCACACAGTAAAGACAGACCCGGCCCTTGTCTGTCTGACCCTGCTCGTTCACCCCCAGTTTATAATAGTGCTTCCAGCAGTGCAGATGTACAGTTAGCCAGAAATAGAGCTGAGGCGCTGGGGGTTAAGGCGCTGGACTGCAAAGTCGATTTGAACCGCAAGGTCAGCAGTTCCAGCTCACCAGCCGCTCCTTGAAAACCCTCTCAGGGTCACTATGGGTCGGAACCGACTCGATGGCACTTCACAGCAACGACATAGCTGAGGTGGTTGTAAGCTGTTTTAAATTGACTCCACGTTTGTGGAGCAGAACTGATCTCTAAGGTGTTCGATGGCTGTGACCTTTCAGAAAAAGGTTCCCAGGTCTTTCTTCTGAAGTGCCTCTGCCTGAGTTCGAACCAGCAACCTTTTGGCTAGTTATGAAGCGGTTAACCGTTTGCTCTGGAAATGTGGAAGCCTCTCCTACTGCGTGGCACATTATTATGTTACCAAAACCCTACTGCCATCACGCCAACTCATAGCGACCCTATAGGACTGAACAGAAGTACCCTACAGGGTTTCCTGTAAACCTTTATCGGGGAACAGACTGCCTCACCTTTCTCCTGAGGAACAGTCAGAGGGCTTGAACTGCTGACCTTGTAGTTAGCAGCCCAGTGTTTACCCTGCAGCGCCACCAGGACCACTAGTTACATGATAGTGAAGTGGTTACCAATCGGGTTGCTATCCTCAGGGTCAGCAGTTCGAAACTAGCAGCTGTTCGTTGGGAGAAAGATGAGGCTTTCTGCTCCCATAAAGATTGACAGCCTCAGAAAGCCTGTGCTCTTCAGGCTGCTGTGAGTCAGAAATGACTCCACACAGCACACCACCACTTTGAGTTAGTCTAACAAGAAGATCGGGGAAGTAGCTGGCATTTGAGCCCTCTGAGTGACAGAGATTACCCTGAGGTTACAGAGGCCGGGAACATGAGTTTGGAGCTGAGGTGTGATTCTCACCCACTGGCTCTGTAGTGACTGGAGGTGGAAGGAAGGCACCTGGTTCCTCAGAGCCTGTAGGACCGGGGTGAAGGGGACGGGGAGAGCATCTACGAGGAAGAGAAAGGGCATTATGGAGAACGTGTGTGGTCTGGGTAAGTCACTGTGCTATGCTGGTCTCGGTTTATTCACTGTAAAATGGGCACGCACTGAAAGATGCTTCCCTGGTGGCCAGCTGTGTGCCAGACCTTTCCCAGGCTCATCCAGTGTGCCCAGGTGACCAGAGCCTGGTCACTCTATGCTGTTATTTGCTGTTGAGTTGGCACTAGCAAATCATCATGACCCCACATGTGCAGAGGGGAGCTGCATTCAGTAAGGTTTTCAGGAGTGTGGTCCTTCTGAAACAGACAGCCAGGTCTTTCTTGTGAGGCATCTTTGGGTGGGTTTGAACTGCCAACCTTTCCGTTAGTAGATGAAAGCTTCACCGTTTACACCCTTCTGGGTCTCCTGGCTGTCTCTTTCAGAAGGTGACAGGCTCGAGGACACAGTGACTAGGAGTCCTCTTGGAAGGCAGTGGTATGATCTGAAGATCCCTGACCCCCCTCATGCCCACCCCTGAGAACAAACAAGACAAGGAAAACACCTCATCACCAGGCAGGGTTGTGCTGGGGCTGGTGGACCAGCGAGTGGGAGCCACGGTCCAGGGTGTGTTCCTGAGCTTCTCCATCAGCCCTGCTCACTTGCTCATCAGATACAATGGGAGTGTGGGCTTCCAGATGAGATGGACTCAGCCACGTTGCTGGTCCTGTGTGGCCGGTAGCATGCCACCCACCTCTCGTGCCATACTTGCCAATCTGTATCCCTGAGAGGATTGAGAAGTGAAATGCCGAGCAGTGTGGGACCACTGTGATGCTTCCTCAGCCTGTGAACCATCATTCAGACTGTTCTTCGCTCATCTCTTCGGGCGTCTGTGGTGTTGATCGGAAATGGGCCTGGGGACTGACTTCCGAGGTGGTGCTGTTGTTAGATATTGTCAAGCTGGTTTCGACTCGTCGCAACGCTGTGCACAAGGGATTGAAACACTGCCTGGTCCTGAGCCATCCTCACAGTCATGGGTAAACCTGAGCCCATGACTGCTGCTAATCCACCTTGTTGGGGGTCTTCCTCTTTCTCACTCACCCCCTTCTCCAGGGACCACTCCCTCCTGATAGTTATGTCCAAAGTGTGAGAGTCTCCCCATCCTGGCTTCCAAGGAGCATTCTGGCTGTACTTCTTCCAACACAGATTTATTTGTTCTTCTGGAAGTTCGTGGTACTTTGAATATTCATCAGTGCCATAACGCAGATGCATCAATTCTTGTACAGCCTTCCTTATTTATTGTCCACCTTTTACATGGGTCAAGCACAACTCAGTCCTCAAACTGATTCAAATCTTTGTTCTTGTACACTTTAAAGAGGCCTTGTGCTACAGATTTGCCTAATGCAATACGTTATTTGATTTTTTGACTGCTGCTTCCATGAGTGTTGATGGTTGATCCCAGCAAAATGTAGTCTTTGATAACATCAATCTTTTCTCCATTTATATGGATGTTATTTATTGGTCCAGCAGCGAGGATTTTTATTTTCTTTTTAGCTTGGGATGCAACCCATATTTAAGGCTGTGGCTTTTGATCTTCATCAGTATTTTAAATCTTCTTCACTTTCAGCAAGCAAGGTTCTATCATCTACATAACGTAGGTTGCTGATGAATCTTCCTCCAACCCTGATGCCACGTTCTTTTTCATATAATCCCAACTTCGCAGTTTATTTGCTCAGCATACAGATTGAATAATTGCGGTACACACCTTTATCAAACCATTCAATGTCCCCTTATTCTATTTTTAATCTAGGTATACGTTACTCATGAGCACAATTAAGTGTTCCAGAATACTCATTCTCCACAGTGTTGTTGTTAAGTACCCTCCAATCACTTCCAGCCCATAGTGATCCTGTAAATGTTACGTGTTTGTAGGTCATACAATTAGAATCTTACTTGTGGATCTTTTTTTATATAACTGAAAATAAATGCCCATTGAATAGAATTCCTTTAGACTTTTAAAGGTTGCCTGTTCTGACTGTCCCTGCAGTTGTCCTTGGTGAAGCCAGGGCCAGTGGGCAGGTTGATTACCTGTCCCTGCGAGGTGCAATCGATGAATGCACTTGCTGGTAACGGAAAGGCTGGAGGTTCAAATCCACCCAGAGGCACCTTGGAAGAAAGGTCTGGCAACTTCCCAAGAAATGAGCCATTGAATACCCCATGGAGCCCAGTTCTGCTCTGACCCACACGGAGACTCAATAAATAGGGGTCAAGTCAACAACAGCTATGTTTGGGGGTTGGGGTGGGGAGGTTAGGGCGTAGGCGAGGGATAGACAAGGGTGAAGAGTTTGTTAGTTGGTAGCAACCCCCTTCCAAAACACGGTTGTATTAGTTGAATCTAGGATTTGAGAGTTGGAAATCTTCAAAGGAGCTGGACCCCCTCTTTGGCTCAGAGCGGCTAGTGTGAGCGCTTTGCCCTGGATCCTGGGACGCTGCAGGCCGAGTTTCGCAGAATTCTCGGCTTTCACAGCTGGTTCATTGAGGTACTGAGAATCCAAACCGGGTTTCGGTCTGCACAAACGGAGAACTGTGTCTGCTGTTCAGTTCTGATTTTCTTGGAGCAGCACAAAAGGAGCATTAGGTCATCATTTTGGGAACTCGGATTAGAGTTTCAGCTCACCTACTGCCCTGCAACTTGATATTTTGTTGTGTTTCCTAATCCTTGGAGTGTGAAAGCAACAAGGGAAGAGGGGCAGGGACAATAGCCGTGTTTGAACCCTCATGCTCTGCAGAGACTCTTACATTGCATCCCAGGTCACCTGCCTTGGGAGCTTTGTGTGTCTCTTCCCATTTGACAGATAAGGAAACTGAGGTGCTCAGCCAGCGCAGCAGCAGTAGAACTAGAATTGGGGCAAATGTTTTGACTCAAAATCCAAGTCACTTTTCCTAACGCTTTGTGAGAGTTGGACAGTGAATAAGGAAGACCGTAGAATAATTGATGCATTTGAGTTGTGGTGTTGGAGGAGAATATTGAAAGTACCGTAGACTGCCAAAGAACAAAGAAATCTATGCTGAAAGAGTGCAGCCAGAGTGCACCTTAGAAACCAGGATGGCTAGACTGCGTCTCTCATACTTTGGAAACATTCCCAGAAGGGACCATTCCCCAGAGAAGGACATCATGTTGGGTAAAGTGAAGGGTCCACTCCCCAGAGAAGGACATCATGTTGGGTAAAGTGAAGGGTCAGCTAAAAAAGAGGAAGACCCCCTACGAGATGGAGTGGCACAGTGGCCGCAGTATTGGGCTCAAGTGTAGTATCAGTTGTGAGGATGGCACAGAACTGGGAAATGTTTCATTCTGTTGAGTTGGAACCGACTCAATGGCTCCTCATAACAACAATTGCTCATCCACTCCTGGGTGGTGCAAAAGATTAACACTCCGAGCGGCTCAGACAGGTATTGGAGGTGTGAGTCCCCTCACAGAGGCCTCAGAAGAGAGACTTGGCACTCGCCTTCCCAAGGACCAGCCGTTGCGTTCTCTCTGGAATCCGCTTCCACTCAGGCACACACAGGGCACTGTGGGTCAGGGTTGACGCCGCAGCAGTGGGTTAATGCCAGTTGCAGGTGCCTCCTGAACCCCTTGCCTCGACACATGTTCATTCTAGAAGACTTGGGGTAAGGGGGGATCCCGGTGGACAGGCAGGAGGCTGGGCCGGGTATTAGGCAAAAGACATCCACTGTGACACTGTTGGGGAGTCCTGGTGTGGCGCTGTGGGCTAATGCGTCAGACTGCAAAGCCTGTTTGAACCGAAAGGTCGGCGGTTCAAGCTCACCAGCTGCTCCTCGGAAAACCTATACAGGGTTGCTATGGGTTGGAACTGACTCGATGGCACTTCACAACAGCAATGACACTGTTGGGAAGTCCTGGTGTGGCGCTGTGGGCTAATGCGTCAGACTGCAAAGCCTGTTTGAACTGAATGGTCGGCGGTTCAAGCTTACCAGCTGCTCCTTGGAAACCCTATACAGGGTTGCTATAGGTTGGAACTGACTTGATGGCACTTAACAACAACAACAATGACATTGTTGGGGAGTCCTAGTGTGGCACTGTGGGTTAATGCGCTGGACTGCAAAGTTTGAACCAAAAGGTCAGCGGTTCAAGCTCACCAGTCGCTTCTTGGAAACCCTACACAGAGTCACTATGGGTCAAAACTGACTCCATAGCACTTAACAACAACAATAATGACACCATTCCTTTCTTTTTGAACGCTTTTCTCATGTCTCAGTAGAATGTATGGTCCGCCATCCCTACGCAGCCATATTCAGTTCAAAGGAGACGGCGCTGTTTGGGGGTGATGAACACACCGAATCTGCAGGAGTGAGCTAAGGTGGCCCCAGACGTGGGTTCCTAATGCATGTTGAATCCCACACAGAGTGAGGCTGACCGGAGAGAAGGAAGAGCTGGTGTTTGAAGCAGCGCCTCGTTGGGTAAATGCAGCTCGCTGCCAGCAGGGGCAGGGGTCTCCTAACAGTGAAGACAATCACTTAGGAACCCAGAGGGGAGCACAGACAAGCCTCTCTTTCTGCCCTTGATACTTGTCTTGTTTCTTCTCACAGCTTATTTTAATAAAATGACGGCAGATTTGCGGCAAATGTTATTCTCACAGAGACTTAGGTAGGAATGCGTGTTGTTGGAACCCGGAGCTCTGGCTATAAATCTCAGGACAGACTCACTTTAATTTTCTCCAAACCGTCATGGGAAATACTGACTTGATTCTGCTTCTCTCTCTCCGCCAGTTCCGATACAAGAAGCGAGTGTATAAACAGTCCAATCTGGATGAGAAACAGCTGGCCAAGCTCCACACAAAGGTAGGAGGGGACCGTGCTGTGGATTCAGGGGGTTCACCAGGAAGTGGACGAGTCAGGCTGGGCAGCTGTCCCCCAGGATGCTCGCCATTGCTGCTGCCTCTTCAGAGGGGGGTGGTGGGCTTTGTGCCCTTGGTTCCCACTCATGTGACCGAGTGGAGCCTGCCATATAGGGTTTCCTAGACTTTAACCTTTATGGGAACAGATTGTCTGGTCTTTCTCCCAAGGAATGACTGTTGGGTATGAACCACCAACCTTTTGGTTAACAGTCAAGCGCTTAACCACTGTGCCAGCAAGAAGCCATGACTAGAGATTAACCAAAAACCCCGAAAGTAAACCCACAGCCATTGATCCATTCCAGTCCGTATCGACTCTACAGGACACAGCAGAATTGGTCCATAGCCTTCCCAAGGGTACAGTTGTTAGGGAAGCTGACCGTTGCATCTTTGTCCCTTGGAACATTGGTGGCCTGGTGGGTTTGAACCACCGACCTTAAGGTTAGCAGCCAAGCACTCAACCACTGCGCCACCAGGGCTTCTTCACAAAGAATGGCCAGTGGAACCCTGGAGGCAGTAAGGTCAGAACATGCCCATGTTGTAGACATTGTTCATAAAAGCACATCCATTGTCTTGTTTCTCCCCTCAGACCAACCTGAAGAAATGCATGGACCATATTCAGCATGGCTCAGTGGACAAAGTTGTCAAGATGTTGGATCGCGGCCTTGACCCCAATTTCCACGACCTGGAGACGGGAGGTGGGTGTGATTAGAGAGGGCAAGATATGGCTGGAGAGTAGGTTCGGGCTGCTGGTTCTGTTATTCTGTTCTAGCTGGATGGACTGATGTTTACGTGCATTGGGATTTAAAGCTACTTCTGACTGGTGTGTGAGCCGGTTGTGTCTGGCACATGGCTGGGGGCAGATCATTGCTGTTGATAAATGAATAAGCGAGTGAACTGTGTGTCTCAGTCTCCAGGTATTCCTATAACGGAAACACCAAAAGGGGGCGGCTTTAACAGACAGGAATTCATTTTCTCACAGTTCTGGGCGCCGGCTCTAGAAGGTCTTTGTCTCTCTTCAGTTTCTGTTCCGGGGTCCTTGGTGTTCGTTGTGTGGCCTGGTCTCTGTCTGCCCCCACCTCTGCTTACTTCTCTGGGCCTAAACTGCCCTTTGTATATCTGAAAACATGTTCTACACAAATAGGGTTCTTTAACAAAGAAAACTTGTCCCGATAGGATTATAACCCAGTAAGTATGTAAGGGTTAGAATGTACAGCATCTAATCCGTAGCCCCACCCCACCTGGGAGGGCCACCTTCGGCTTGTCTTCCTCCTTTTCTTGGTGATCTCTGCTTGGTATCGATTGTCTCCTCCTTTCCCCTACTTGTGTATGTCGTCTGCTCCCTTTGTAGTTCTGGTGGTGTACTTGAGCTGTAAACCACAGGGTTGGTGGTTCGAATCCATCAGCTGCTCTGCAGGAGAAAGCTGAGGCTTCTTGTTGTCTCCTGAGACCCTATAAAGGGTCACTACGTGTCAGAACCGACTTGATGGCACTTAACAACAACAACAACAGCAGTGCTATATAGCCTTATTGACATGCCAGAGAAAACCGTATTCCCAATGGGCTAGGATCTGTAGGTGTCGGCTCCAAGTCCTCGATACCCCATAGGACAGAGGAAAACTGCTCCAGGGGTTCCCGGGACTAATCTTTAGGGGAGCAGACTGCCTCGTCTTTCTCCTGAAGAGTGGCTGGGGGGCTGGGATCGCAGACCTTGCAGTTAGCAGCCTGATGCTTAACCCATGGCACCACCAGGGTCCCTTTCCCACAGGTATGGTCCTTGTTGGTATGTGCCGTCGTGTATAGGGTTTCTGAACCCTGTATAGGGTTCCTGAAGAGCCGCTGGTGGGCTTTACACACTCACCTAGTGGACTTCAAGCCATGACTATGTCATGCATGGACTGAGTTACCAAGTGCCAACTTGGGATGGAGGGGGCCCAGCTTCTCGCCCTGGATGTGTAGCCCTCTCCCCACCCCCCACCGCCGACTCACCCCTGCTGCCAGAGCTAATGTTCTGGGAACACACATGTTCATAAACACCTGTGGGTGCTTGCATCTGAGTCTGGGTGGTCAGGCCTGTCCAGGTACATGTGCACACACACAAGACGACCTGGTCCCTTTTTCTGTGGCCCCCTCCTGGTTTTTTTGGAGATGCAGCATCATGAATGTGGGTTCCTCAGCCTCCGTGGAGGTGGACACTGAGGCAGACACGTCCGTGTGGTGGGGCCTGTCTGTGTGCTGGGGGGTGCTGGCGGCCCCAGGAGAGCTTCTGTCCAGTCTGGAGTCAGTGTGGCAACCAAAAAAGAAGCAGATCCCCGGAGGCAGGGTCACCCCCAGTGAGGCCTCTGTGTGTGAGCACTCAGCTATACCTGGAAATACTGGACAGTGAGCGGCTCTGGAACCCACGTTTGGTGGTGGAGGAAAGGGCAGGGATGTGACACCACACGGCTGGACGGGCAGCATCAACATTCCATCCTCAGTGACCGTGGACACTGGTCAGGGGCCAGCGGGTGGCTTATCCGGCAGGGAAGGGTGTGGACTGGGTGAGAAGGAAGCAGGGGCACCGAGTCTCCGGGCAGGGTGGGCACAGGTGAGTGTCCCAGGCCAGCTTGAGCCTCGAGGTGTTCCGAGCAGGCTTCTGTCCCTCCTTCTCCTGGAGGGCAGGGCCTGATGTCCCCTGTGGTAGACAGCTCTCAAACATCTTTGCACACCACAGCCGATGCCACCAAACACTCTCGTCATGTTTCCAGGGTCAGCGGGTGCTTACACACAGGTCTTTCTGGGGGTCAGTCCTGCCCTCAGTGGTCAGTGTCTGCATCTTTGTGGCTCCCACGCTGACTCCAGACTGGACAGAGGCTTTCCTGGGGTCAGTACCCTGCCTCTGCCGTGACCATCTCCAAGTGATTTGGTGGAACTTGGGCCAGATCAGTGGTTGGTCGGTGTACCCCAATCTCTCGCCTCATCCTGACTGGCAAGAGGCAGAGGTCCACTCTGGTTGCCCTCAACTGCCCAGTTTGACCCCTCTAACTGACTCCTTCCCCGCGCCAGCCAGGCTACTTGATGGCCGCCTGCACCAACGTGTTGGCATCATCTTATTTGAAGGGGCTGAGCAGACTGTATTTCTGGAACTTTAAAAAACCCATTGACACAGGTTTGCAGCTGGGCCCTACCTAGAGGTGAACACGGATGTTGTCTTTGTGTCTTGGTTTGTGTACAGATCCTGTTGCTGCTGTTGACAGGTGTCGTCCGTTTGGCTCTGACACACAGCAGCCCTTGTACAACAGAACGAAACACTGCCAGGTCCTGAGCCAACCTCACAATCTTCATTATGTTTGAGCCCATTGTTGCTGACACTGTGCCAAGCCATCTTGTTGGGGGTCTTCCTCTTTTTCTCTAGCCCTCCACTTTACCAAGCATGATGTCCTTCTCCAGGGACTGGTCCCTCCTGATCACATGTCCAGAGTACGTGAGGTGAAGTCCTCCCATGCTACTGCTTCCAAGACAGATTCATGAGCATCGCAGGGAGGTGAACTTACGGATGACAAAGACAGATGTCAGCTTCCACCCATCTGCCAGTCTGCCCTACTGTGGTGGTTAGTGTGAGGCTGGGGGCTATGCCACCGGTATTTTAAACACCAGCACGGTCACTCCTGGTGGACTGATTTCAGTGGAACTTCTAAACTAAGACTAGGAAGAAAGCCCTGGCGAATGACAACCAAAAATCAACCAATGAAAATGCTACAAATTCCAAGTGAGTAGTGTCTGGTACAGAGCTGGAGGATGAGCCCCAGCTTGGAAGGCGCTGGAAATACACAGTGAGAACAACGGGTCTGAGTCCTTCAAGGATGCTGCAGCAGGGTCCAGGCAGTACTCGTTACACTGTACCCGGATCGCCACGACTCAGAGTCCACTTGAAGACACCAACAGTCACAACAGAAAGGACACCAACAGAAGTGTGACCCGGCTCACTTTCCCAGGACCTGGTGGCCCTCAGATATGCCCGTTGGCACTGCCTTCTGTGTATTATGAAGAAGTGCAGCCAGAATGCTCCGTGGAAGCCAGGATGGCCAGACTCGATCTCACGTACTTTGGGCATAGTACGTGTCCCTGTAGAAAGACACCCTGCTTAGTAAATTGATGGTGATGGGTGTGTGTCATTGAGTTGGTTACAATTCATGATGACCTTGTACAGAGTTTCCAGGGCTGTAAATCTTCATGGGAGCTGAAAGCCTTATCTTTCTCCTGCGGAACAGCTGGTAGTTTCAAACTGCTGACCTTGAGGGTAGCAGCCCAATTCGTAACCACTTCGCTACCAGAGCTCGTCTCTTAAATTAGCTGTAAGAAAAGAATGTACCCAGTCCAACAGCTGCGATGTTGGGCATATGGAGTATTAAGAATGGGAAGAATGCTGTGTTATAGCAAACAATGAGAATTCTCAGACATGGACAACCACAGATGGCTCCTTTGTTCGCGCCATAATACGACTGGAGGTCTTCTGAGTCTCTGCCCTACTTCCTGAGCTTCTGCCCACCTGGTATGCCAGACCATCTTTTTTTTGGTCCCTTTCTGTATTCAGCAAATTGTGGTGTTTCTGCTCCACAGCAGTGCAGATGCCCTGTCTTGTTGATGTTGTATCTCTGGGTTCTAGTCCCTGGCATCTAGTAAGATGCCCTTCAAGGCGGTGAGACTGGCATGACATAAAGCGGTAGCCTGCTGTTCTGGTCTTGACCCTGTGGATCGCTCCTGAGAGAAGGGATGGCCGCGGGAGTTTTGCCTGAATCGAAACAGGAGCAGAGCATGGTTTCTTTAACTCAGTGGACAGAGTGGTACAGTGAGTTAGGCGTTGGGCTGCTAACAGCAAGGTTGGCAGTTCAAACCCACCAGCCCCTACAAGGGAGATCAATGAGGAATTCCAGTATACAGCCTCAGAATTCCCAAGAAGTCCTTCTACCTTTTTCTACACAGTTGCTATGACTCAGAACCAACTCGGCGGCACTGGGTTTGATTAGGTTGGGTTTTTGCAGAGCTATTGTGTGGCGCTGTAGGATTGGAGCTGTCGTGTCGCGCTGTAGGATCAGCGCTGGACAGTAAACCATGAGGCTACTCCTCGGAAAAACCCACCAGCTGCTCTTCGGAAACCCTATAGGGGGTCGCTGTGAGTCGGAACTGATTGGATGATACTTAGCAACAACAACGTCATGTTGAAGGGGAGCGCCATGGCTCCATAGGCTAAACACTGGACCATGAACCACAAGGTCTGCAGTTCGAGTCTGCCAGCTGCTCTGCAGGAGAAAGTTGAGGCTTTCTGTTCCTGTGAAGATTGAAGCAGCCTTGGAAACTCTATACAGAACCGCTGTGGGTCAGAACCGACTCAATGGCACTTAACAACAACAGCAATTATTTATGGTCAAGCACAAGACATCTTTCAAGTGTTAAGAACAAGGAGATGAGTTGAGGATTGTGGTGCGCCTGACCTATGACATGGTATTTTCAGTAGCCTCATGCGCATGTCAGAGTCCTGGTGTGACGCTGTGGGCTAATGCGTCAGACTTTTAAGTCATTTGAACTGCAAGGTTGGTGGTTCAGGCTCACCATTCGCTCCTTGGAGACCCTACATAGGGTTGCTATGGGTCGGAATTGACTCGACGGCAATTAGGAACAACGACATCATATACATGTAGAAGTTGGACAGTGAATAAGGAAGACCGTAGAAGAAGCGATGCAGCTGAGTTATGGTGATAGGGAAGGGCATTGAAGGTGCCACACATTGTAAGAGGAACAAACCGATCTGTGCTGGAAGAAGTACAGCCAGAATGACTATTCCTTAGAAGCCAGGATGGTGAGACGTCATCTCTCATACTTTGGACGTGTTTTCATAGAGGGACCGATTCCTGGAAAGAAAGACATCATTCTTGGTAAAGCGGAGGGTCCGTGAAAAAGAGGAAGACCCCCAGTGAGATGGATTGGTACAGTGGCAGCATCAATGGGCTCAAGGGTGGCCACAATTGTGAGGTTGGTGCAGGACTGGACAGTGTTTCGTTCTGTTGGTCATAGGGTCGCTGTGAGTCAGAACAAACTCGATGGCACTTAACAACAATGACAAATCATGTTGAAACCCTGTCTCTGCCTCTATTCTGATGAGCAAGTCACACACACACACACACACACACACACACACACACACACACAGACTGCAAGGCATACTGGGGGTTGACTGGCAGGCGGAAGCTGCCAACCCTGGCTTCCCAGGAAGTTCCTTTTGTGTTTAGCTGTCTTCTCTACGTTTTATCATCATCTGGATGAAAGTTTACAGAGCAAATTGGTTTTTCAGGCAACCATTCATACACACGTTGTTTTTGTGACATCGATGGCTGTTCTTACAATGGAACAATGCTCTTCCCCCTCCCCGCCTGTGTTCCCCGTTTCTGTTCCTCCGTCTTTCCAATCCCTTCCTGCCTTCTGAGTTTTCTCCCTGAGTCAATGCTGGCCTTTATCCCCTAGGACTGACTATTCGAGGAAGTGCGTACCTACCTGGTGTCGTTGTTCCTCTTAGAGGCCTGTCTATGGCTTGGCTGAAAGTTGAGCTTCAGTGAGTGGGGTGGGTGGGTGGGGGGCTGAGTTCAGCTCCACGTCTGAAGGGTGACCATGGGTCATAGTCTTCTTAACTACAGGAAACCTGGCTTTGTTTCTGATTTTGAGTTTTGTTCCATGTTTTTCTGCCACTCCATCCTGGAGGACTCCAGATTCTTCAAGCCCATCGTTGGAGGTCTGCGAAGTAATGAGGGGACTTGACGGCTCATCCCCAGGTGTTGGTTTTAGAGTGTATGTGTTTGTGTCTTCCAGAGACGCCCCTGACCTTAGCCGCCCAGCTGGACGACACCGTGGAAGTGATCAAAGCACTCAGGAATGGCGGTGCACATTTGGACTTCCGTGCCAAAGACGGAATGACCGCCCTGCACAAGGCTGCCCGGATGAGGAACCAAGTTGCGCTAAAGGTAGATGCCAGAGCCTGTCCTACCAGGGGGTGACCTCGCCTCTCATCTAATCCCCCATCCCATGCTTCCTGATACAGCTGGTGAGCAGTGGTCCATCTTTCCCAACCTTAATCCTTGTTTGTTACGTTTAGAACTCACTGCTTACAAAAGTTGTCTCAGTCAGAGGGCCTATGCTTTCAGCCAGCGATGCCAGTGCTGAAACCTAACCCCAACCACAGGAGGATCCCACAAACCCAGCCTCAGGCATGTGGCCAAGCTGCCTGCAACTGCCTCTGAGGGTTGGGGACCCAGTCCCACGGGTGTGGATTATAAACCTCCTCTTCCCTGGCCATCGTCCCCAGGACCAGCTTTGTCTGCCTCACAATGTATTTCTTTGTTATTGAAAAAGTTATACTATGGTATGATCCATGCAACACAACTGTGCCATTTGTACTTTGAAAACAATGTACAATTTAGTGCATTTAGTACATTTCAGTGTTGTGTGACCCGCACCAGTATCTGTCTTCAAGGTTTTTCATCCCTGTGAGCAATAACTCCCAATAACTGAAAGCAGTATTGTTGTTGTTAGGTACCATGTGGTCAGTGGTGTCTCATAGCAACGCAGTGCACGGCAGAGCGAAACTCGACCTGGTCCTGCCATCCTTATGAGTGCTGCTACCTTTAAAGCCATTGCTGCTGCCAAGCCCACCTTGCCAATCCATCATCTCTTTGGGGGTCTTCCCCTTTATCACCGAGCCTCTACTTTACCGAGCGTAATGTCCTTCTCCTGGGGCTGGTCCCTCCTGATGGTATTACTGACATATGAGAGACGAAGTCTCACCATCCTGCCTTCTGAGGGGCTTTCTGGCTGCACTTCTTCCAAGACAGATTGGTTTGTTATTTTTGCAGCCCATGATACTTTTAATATTCTTTTCCAACACCATGATTCAAATGCACTGATTCTTCTAAGGTCTTCCTTACTCATTGTCCAGCTTTCGTGTACATATGAGGTGATTAAGAATACCACGGCTTGGCACAGGCACGCGTTCATCCACCAACTGACATCTTTGCTCTTGAACACTTTAAAGAGGTCTTTGGCAGCAGATTTGTCCAATGCTAATGCATTCAACTGCTTCAAGAGGTAGCATATGATCAAGAGCCAATGATACTGAAGGAGGAAGTCCAAGGTGCATTGAAGGAATTGGCAGAGAACAAGGCACCAGGAATTGATGGAATAAAAATTGAAATCTTTCAAGCAAGTGAGGCAGCACAAGAGGCACTCACTC
>NW_006408558.1:14231362-14235130 GCF_000296735.1 Chrysochloris asiatica
TTCATTATAACAATTGTCTTTGTCTTTAGCTTATTCTATGAAATTTTCTATTCAGTCCGTTAACTTCCTCATTTCTTCCACTAGCTTTAGCTTCTCTGCACTCAAGAGCAAGTGTCAGAGGACCTTTTGACATTCATTTTGTTCGTTTCCTTCTTTCCTGTCTTTTTAATGACCTTTTGCTTTCTTCATGTAGGATGTTCTTGGTGGCATCTCACAGTTCTGGTCTTCCGTCGTTAGTGTCTAATGCATCAAATCTCTTCTTGACATGATCTCGAACTTCAGGTGGGATAGATCCATCGTCATATTTTGGCTGACATGGACTTTTAATATTTTTTCAGCTTCAGCCTGAACTTGTATATGAGCAATTAATGGTCTGTTCCACAGTCTCTCCCTGGCCTTGTTTTGGCTGATGAAATCAAAGTTTTTCCACCATCTCTTCATACAGATGTAGTCAATTTGATTCTTGTGTATTCCATCTAGTAATCTCCATGTGTTCTTTAAAAAAGGCATTTGCAGTGAAGAAGTCCTTGATCCTGTAGAATTCTATCATGTAATCCCCAGCATCATGTCTGTCACCAAGGCCATATTTTCTAACTACTGATCCTTCCTCTTTGTTTGTAACCTTTGCATTCCAATCACCAGTAATTATCAATACATCTTGATTGCATGTTTGATCAATTTCACACTGAAGACGGTGGTAGACTTCTTCCATGTCATCATCACTGGCTTTAGCGTGTAGTGTATGGATACTGTCCTATCACAGACAGCGTTGTGCTTGAAGATAGAAGAACATCTTTAACTGTGACTTTTGATGGCTATGACATGAGTCCGCTTCCATTTGTCATTCCCGGCATAGTAAACCATGTGATCGTCTGATTCAAAATGCCCAATACCAGTCCATTTCAGCTTACAGATGCCTAAGATACCTATGTGTATGCATTCCACTTCATTTTTAGCAACTTCCAAAGTGTTTCTGGGTGTACAGTTCTTCCATTTCATGTGCAGTTATTAACAAACATTTGCAGCTCTTTCTCCTCATTGTAAGTTTTGCTCTATCAGCCAATGCTTTGCTCTATCAGCCATTTCATTAGGCTGAGTCTTGCTTGTGGAGGAATCGCTTTCTCGTTCACATTTTGAGCGCCTTCTATCCTGTGGGGTTCATCTTCTGGTGCTGTATGTTCATGCCATTCCGTTTCTATTCCTAACGCTTTCATTGTCTAGCACCATATTTGGCAATGTCCACTGCCATTCATAAGGGTTTCAGTGGCTGCACATTCAGAAGTTGTCTGAATCTCCTTCTTCCTTGTGTGAGTCTAGAAGCTTCACTGAAATCTGTGCACCATGGGTGACCTTGCTGGTGTTTTAAATACCAGTGGTGTAGCATCCAGCTTCCCAGATACACGGAAGCCACCACAGTGTGACAGACTGACAGACGAGTGGTGGAGTTGGGAGCATATATTCATTCATGTTGAGAACACATTGATTCTATTTAGAGCAAATATAGCCAAGCACTGCCTAAAGTGTCATACACACACCCCCTTCTCTTGTTCGTGCTTCTCAGATCAATATTTTAACCATCGTTAGAATGGGAACAGTCACCTAGTTCCATTCGAAGCTGGGTCCCTGTTTGTTAGCTTTGGATAAGGACTAGCTTCTAAGCAAACAGGCCCTGGGATGGTAAATCATGCACTCCCATTCAATGTGCTTATCGGGATCAGGGACCACCATGGGGATTCGTGTCAAAGCCAGAATGATAAGATTATAGGCCACCTGCCCGTTGTGCTAATTACCATAGTTAAAAGTTAACAAGGGTGATTCAAAAATTAGCTGCACTGTGGCTGTAGAATTTATTTTAATCAACTTTTAGAAAAGACAAATACGTCATTTTTTGCTGTAATCTCCTTGCTTCTCAATACACTTTGTTCATCTGTCAGCAAGAGTTTATATACATTTTAAAAATGTTTTATTGTGAATTATGTGATACTTTACATGGGAGAACATTAGTTTTACATCATCCTATTGTATATCATTTCATTGCCATAATTACAATCCCCTCCATGCATCATCAACCAACCAAAGGGTATACACTAAAAGCCTGCCCCTAGGTCATCAGCACACAGCCCCTCTCCCTCTCTGGGTCTAAAGTCCCCAGCTGCTCCATCTCTCCACATCATTGTCGCTGCCTCTATCTCAGACATCACTGCTTCTCTTGGTAGGGTCCCAGTTTCTGCTCTTCTCCCTTGATGGTCCCAGGGACCTCTGCTCCTAGACTGCAAAGTTAATCACTCCCCTCCTTGCTACAAAACATCTACCTTTACATTTCTAACCCTCACAATCAGTCATGATAACAATTATTCACTATTGTATCACAAGAGACCTATCCACATCTCCTTTCATCAGCCCCGCCTAGACAGATTGGATACTACTCAGTGGAGATTCTACCTTCCTCCATGCCCTCTGGATCTAAGTTCCCTCTTGAAAGCTTGTAAGCCAGTAACTTCTTCCCTTTGTAGCCCCTTCCCCCCTACTTTGGGTAGCCAATGTCCAAGTTGCCCATCCCTGTCTACTCTGTGTATGGAGGGGGTGGGAATGATCCTCGCTGTAAAGATTTGTTCCCTCTTTTGAGCTATTGCATCCATAGGTGTAGGTCAAGTTCATCAAGTTGTATCAGATTACTCTTTTTTCCTCTTCTAATTGAGCTCTCATCATCCAATCATTGAAGCCAGGTCAAGTGGGGAGTTTATATTCTTAAAAAAAATATATTTTAGGCTGAGCTACAAGCCACAAGTGCACTACTGTCTTCACTCTCTCATTAGAGGTGAATCTTCATCCTCGAAGGGCTGCTTCCAGAAGACCAAACAAATGAAGAATCCAATGGCGCAAGATCAGGATTGTAGGGAGGATGCTATAACACCTCAAAAGGAAGTTTTTGCGGAGTGTCAACAGTGTGGGCAGAGGTGTGTGGATGTGCATTGTCACACACGATCACAATGCCCATGGAGTTTAGGCTTTAGCTCTTCAGTGAGCATGTCAGTGTAAGGAGTGTTGTTGACTGTTGAACCTCTTTCCTGGTAGTGTTCCAATACTGGTCCTTGAAAATCCCAAAAACCTGTCAACATCAATTTTCTAGCTGAAGGTTGACTTTTTAACTTGTTCTTGGCCGGGGATTGAGGATGTTTCCATTCCATACTCTGCCGTTTACTCTCAGCTCAGAATAATGAATCCATGTGTCATTAACAGTAACGATTTTTTTAAAGAAACTTTTACCTTTCTTAGTGTATCAGTCCAAGTTTTGTTTGCAGACGTCCAGACGCTTCTGTTTATGCTCTTTTGTGAATTGATTTGGTACGCATCTCGCACAAACTTTTTTAAACCAGAGCCGTGGCTGATTTGCAAATGATTTGCCACATCATCCACTGTCACTCACGTGTTCAACAGAATCATGTCACGTGCACACTCAGTGTTGTCATCAGCTGTGGAAATGGACGGGCATTTTCAAGAACTGGAATGTGATCCTCACAGTATGAATGCTGTTTGTAAAAAAGTATCATCGAACACCAAACAAGCCCCTGTATGTTGTATTGGGTAGTGGCCTTCCTAAAAAAGATTTTTCTCTTTATTTGTCTGTGGTGTTTGTTAATTGGACTCAATTCCTCCAGGACACTGGACCCAAGCTTTGGGGTAACATAACTATGAATGCATTTTGATCTCTATATTAATTTGCCTATTCTAGATATTTATATACCACCAGTCCTCTGTCAGTCTGTC
>NW_006408558.1:14235790-14245090 GCF_000296735.1 Chrysochloris asiatica
TAGGGTTTCCAAGGAGCAGCTGGTGAGCTTGAACCGCTGACCTTGCAGTTCAAATGGCTTTGCAGTCTGGCGCATTAACCCATGGAGCCATACCAGGACTCCATCCTAGGCATTAGTGAGCTGAAATGGACTGGTATTGGCCATTTTGAATCTGACAACCACCTGGTTTATTATGCCAGGAATGACACATTGAAGGGGAATGGTGTTGCATTCTCTGTCAAAAAGAACATATCCAGATCAGTTATGAGGTACAACACTGTCTGTGATAGGATAATATCCATGCGCCTACAGGGAAGACCAGTTAACACCACTATTATTCAAATTTACACACCAACCACTAAAGCCAGTGATAATGAAATTGAAGAATTCTACCAACTCCTTCAACCTGAAATTGATCAAACATGCAATCAAGATGTATTGATAATTATTGGAAATTGTAATGAAAAGGTTAGAAACAAAGAGGAAAGATCAGTAGTTAGAAAATAATGACCTTGGTAATAGATACGATGCTGGATATCGCATGATAGAATTTTGCAAGACTAATGATTAGTTCATTTCGAATACCTTTTTTAGATAGAGTGAAAGATGACTATGCACATGGACCTTATCAGATGGAATACACAGAAATCAAATTGACTGTATCTATGGAAAGAGAAGGTGAAAAAGCTCCATATCACCAGCCAGAATAAGGCCAGGGGCAGACTGTGGAACAGACCATCAATTGCTCATATGCAAATTCAGGCTGAAGCCGAAGAAAATGAAAACCAATCCATGAGAGAGAGCCAAAATATGATATTGGGTATATCCCACCTGAATTTAGAGATCATCTGAAGAACAGATTTGATATATTAGACACTAAAGACTGAAGACCAGAAGAGTTATGAGATGTCATCAGGAACATCATATAGAAGAAAGCAAAAGGTCATTAAGAAGACAAGAAAAGAGGAAAAGATCTAAGCGGGTGTCAGAAGAGACTCTGAAACTTGCTCTCCTGCTTAGAGATGCTAAAGCAAATGGAAGAAGTCAGGAGGTTAAAAGAGCTGAAGAAAAATTTTCAAAGGACACCTCAAGAAGACCCAGCCAAGCATGATAATGTACAAAGACCTGGAATTACAAAAACAAAAAGGGAAGGACACGCTCAGCATTTCTCAAGCTGAGAGAACCAAGACAAAATTCAAGCCTCTACCTGTGGTATTGAAGGATTCTCTGGGCAAATGATTGAGCGATGCAGAAAGCGTCCTAAGAAAATGGGAGAAATATACTGAGTCACTGTACTACAAAGAAATTGTTGATGTTCAGCCATTTCAGGAGGTAGTATATGATCAAGATCCAATGATCCTGAAGGAAGAAGTCCAAGGTGCATTGAAGGCATTGGCAAAGAACAAGGCAGCAGGAATTCATGGAATAGAAATTGGAATAGTTCTACAAAGTGAGGCAACACTGGAGAAAGTCACTTATCTATGCCATGAAATTTCTATGACAGCTATCTGGCCAACTGATTGGAAGAGATCCTTATTTGTGCCCATTTCCAAAGAGAAATGACCCAATGGCATGCGGGAATCATTGGACAATCTCTTTGATATCCCATGCGAGTGAAGTCTTACTAATAAAAGTAATACAGAAACGGCTGCAACCATACATTGACAGAGAACTTCCAGAAGTTTTTGATTCAGAAGAAGACGTGGAACGAGCGAGATCATTGCTGATATCTGATGGATCTTTGCTGAAAGCAGAGACTACCAGAAAGATGTTTACCTGTGCTTTATTGACTACACAAAGGCTTATGATGGTGTGGATCATGACAAGCTATGGGCAACATTGTGAAGTATGAGTATTCCGGAACTCTTAATTGTGCTCATGAGGAATCTGTACATGGACCAAGAGGCAGTTGTTCAAACAGAACATGGGAACACTGAATGATTTAAAATTAAGAAAAGTGTGCGACAGGGTCGTATTATTAAATCTGTATACTGAACAAATAATCCAATAAACTGACTTATTTGAAGAAAAACATGGCATCAAGATTGGAGGAAGACTCATTAACAACCTGCGATATGCAGATGATGCAACCTTGCTTGCTGAAAGTGAAGACGACTTTAAATACTGCTGATGAAGATCAAAGACCACAGTATGGATTGCGTCTCAATGTAAAGAAATGTAATTGCATCTCAATGTTAAGAAAACAAAAATCCTCATCAGTGGACCAATAAACAGCATCCTTATCAATGGAGAAAAGGTTGAAGATGTCAAAGACTTCATTTTGTTTGTATCAACCATCAACACTCAGGTAAGCAGCAGTCAAGAAATCAAAAGGCATTTTGAATTAGGCAAATTTGTTGCAGAAGACCTTTTTAAAGTGTTGAAGAGCAAAGATGTCAGCTTGAGGACTAAGGTGCGCCTGATTTAAGCCATGGTGTTTTTAATTAACTCATGGTGGTGGTGGTTATGTGCCATGGAGTTGGTTTTGACTCATAATGACCCTGTACAGGGTTTCTGAGGCTGTAAATCTTTACAGGAGCAGAACGCCTCATCTTTCTCCCGTGGAACAGCTGGTAGTTTCAAACTGCTGACTCTGAGGTTAGCAGCCTGATTCGTAATCACTATACTACCAGAGCGCCTTAATAATTTCATATGCATGCAAAATCTAGACAGGAATAAAGAAGATTGTAGAAGAATTGATGCATTTGAGTTCTGGTGTTGGAAGAGAATGTTGAAAGTGCCATGGGCTGCCAAAAGAACCAACAGATCTGTGTTGGAAAAAGTACAGCCAGAGTGCTCCTTGGAGACCAAGATGGCCAAACTTCGTCTCTTGTACTTAGGACATGTTGTCAGGAGGGGCCAGCCACTGGAGAAGGATATCATGTTTGGTAAGGTGGAGGGTCAGAGAAAAAGAGGAAGACCCCCCCCACCCCACCCCTCCCAGCGAGTTGGATTGGCAAAGTGGCAGCATCAGTGGGCTCAAGTGTGGCAACAATTGTGAGGTTGGCCCAGGACCGGGCAGTGTTTCATTCTGTTGTGCATAAGGTCACTGTAAGTCAGTACTGACTCGATGACACCTAAGAACAATAGGAAGATATTTACATACGTGGGGCCATGCAATGTCTGTCTGTGTCAGCCTTATTTTACTCAAGAGCGTGTTTTCAAAGTTCTTCCGTGTTGTGCCATATAGCAGTTTCTTTTCCCTTGATGTCTGAGTCATAGTCCCCTGTATGGGTGGTCCACATTTTGTGTATTCTGTATTGATGGAGACTTGGGTTGTCACCACCTTTTGGCTCTTGTGGCTCATCTGGCTGTGAACATTGGTGGCAAGTATACAGGGCCTCTTGTCCTGTAGGGAGAGTATTTATGGATTATCTTCGATTAATGGTGAATGCCCCAAGCCCATGCTCTGTTGGGCTTCTGGGGAAGCTGCAGGTTGACCTAAAAGATGAGGACGTCTTTCTGAAGTCATGGGTTTCTCAACTTCATGTCAATTTCACGTTGTCGATTGTCATTTTCAGAAAGTGATCTGATGACCTTTCTTCTAGAGTGCTTCAAAAAGTTAATGGAAGAATGGAATGAAGAGATAATGGAAATTTTCCATGAACTTTTTGAAGCCCCCATGTATGGGTATTTGATTTTTCAAGAAAGGTGTCAGGGTGTCAAACGAACCTTGTGATGACTTTTTAGGGTGCACGTAGATCTCAAACCTCTGCTTCCTTCATCCATTTAAATGTCGGCCTTGGTGTTGTTGGGTTCCAGGACTGTGTCCCTGGTATGATATGTATCATGCGGCCATGAGAAGTCAGAATGTCACAGGGACGTGTCTGTGGAACACCCCTGCTAATCCTGCCCATGACACCATTTGTTATTTCCGGCCAAGAAATGTCAATGTCTGAAATTAAAACAAAGCAGACTGTCAGAGGAGAACATGCCCCATGGGTTTATCAGCAGTTGGTTCTCAAAATACATCACCAGGTTGTTTTTTGAGGTGCCTCTACGGATGTTGAACTGCTAGTGTTGTTTAGCAGCCTTTGTGTTAACCATTGGTGCCTGTCTAAAGTTACCCTAAAACTCCAAACGCACTGCCCCTGAGTTGATGTGGAGTCATAGCGACCCCACAGCACAGGGTAGAACTGCTCCTTCACATGCCTGAAACTGTCAGTCTTTAAGGGAGCAGACAGCCTCATCTTTCTCTTACACACGAACTGGTGGGTTCCAATCACTGACCCCGTGGTTAGTAGCCCAACACTTAACCCACCGAACCACCAGGGCTCCTTGTCTAAAGTTCCCATGATTCTGACTCATAGAAACCCTATGTAAGGTTTCAGAGACTGTAGATCTGTCCCGGAGCAGATAGCTTCATCTTTCACCCATAGAGTGGCTGTTGTTGGAACCGACTCATAGCAAGCAACTGTATGCATCACACAATGAAACACTGCCCAGTCCTACACCAATCTCCCAATCAGTACCATGCTAAAGCCCATTACTGCTGCCACTGTGCCAAGCCATCTCGTTAGGGGTCTTCCAGTAGTCTGGTCCTCGTCTTCATGTTTCAATGTTCAATTAGCTGGTGCTCACTGACAGTGTTTCTCTGCTATTCATGAGTTTCCCAGTGACTAAATATTTGGACGGAACCCTCTCCTTCTTCCTTGTCTGTCTTAGTCTGGGAGCTTCACTGAAACCTGTCCACCGTGGGTGACCCAGCTGGTACTTAAAATACCTGTGGCATAGCTTCCAGAATCACAGCCACATGCAAACCACCACAGAACAACAGACTGGCAGACGAGTCGTGGATGGAGTGGGTTTGAACTGTTAACCTTGTGGTTAGCAGCTTGACACGTACCTCATAGCATTTGTTGTTGTTGTTAAGTGCCACCGAGACCCTCTTATTTCTGGCCCGAAAGAGCACTGAAAGAGCAGGGGGATCCCAGGGTTTGGGTCAGCTCTGGCTTGCTGAAGGGTGAGTTCAAGGGGCTGGAAGTCCAAGTTCAGAGCGTGGCTCCATGGGGAGACCTTTCCTCATCTGATTCAGCTTCCCAGAATGGCCGAGATGCATCGGCCATGCTTGTCTGTCCTCACCCCCGTGTGTGTTTCTATGTCTTGTCTTCTCAGAGATAACTCAAAAGCTATCATTAGTGTTAATCCGCTGGGCTGCAAGGTGGGTTTGAACCACAAGTTTGGCTGTTCAAGCTCACCAGCTGCTCCTTAGAAACCCTATACAGGGTCGCTATGAGTTGGAACTGACTTCACAGCACTTAACAGCGATAACAACATTCTGGTGTGGCGCTGTGGAATAATGCACTGGACCACAAGGTTGGTTTGAATCGTAAAATTATTAATAGTTTAAGTCACCGGCCGCTCCTTGGAAACCCTACACAGGGTCGCTGTGAGTCAGAACGAACTCAAAAATACTTAACAGTAACAATTCTGGTAGAAGTCATTGGTCTTGCAAAATCTATCCTGTGATCTCCAGCATCATTTCTATCACCAAGGCCATATTTTCCTCTTTATTTTCCTTTCTCTTTATTTCCAACCTTTGCATTCCTATCACCGGTAATGATCAATACATCTTGATTGCATGTTTAATGAATTTCAGACTGAAGAAGATGGTAGAATTCTTCTATTTCATCCTCACTGGCTTTAGGGGTTGGTGCGTACATTTGAATAATAGTGGTATTACCCAGTCTCCCTTGTAAGGAGCTCTGGTAGCTTAGTGGTTACGAATCGGGCTGCGAACCTTAAGGTCAGCGGTTCGAAACTACCAGCCGCTCCGCGGGAGAAAGATAAGGCTTTCTACTCCCGTAAGGATTTACACCCTCGGAAACCCTGTACAGGGTCGCTATGGGTCGGAACCGACTCGACGGCACTTAACAACAACAACAACCCAGTCTCCCTTGTAGATAGATGGATACTATCCTATCACAGACAGTGTTGTACTTCAAAGTAGATCCTGATATGCTCTTTTTGATGATGAATGTGATGCCATTTCTATTCAATTTGTCATTCCTACATAGTAAACCATGTGATTGTCAGATTCAAAATGGTGAATGCCAGTCCGTTTCAGCTCACTTCCTGGTGTGGTGCTATGGGTTAATGAGCTGAATTCCAACGCTGGCGGTTCAAGCTCACCAGCCTCTCCTTGGAAACCCTGTACAGGGTATCTGTGAGTTGGAATTGACTTGATGGCACTTAACAAGAACAATGCATAGGATACCAACCTTTATGGGTTCCATTTCATTTTGACAACTTCCAGTTTTCTTAGATTCATACTTCGTACATTTCATGTTACAATTATTAATGGATGTTTGTAGCTGTGTCTCCTTATTTTGAGTCGTGCCACATCAAATGAAGGGCCTGAGGGCTTTACTTCATTTGTGTCATCACCGTCAACTGTACTTTGAGGAGGCAGCTCTTCCCCAGTCGACTTCCAATCTCCAGGACTCATCTTCCGGCAGTCTATCGGACCCTATTCTGGTGCTCTTCGTCATGTTTCAGTATTCAGTATTCTGGTGCTGACTCGGTTCCACTGCTATTCATGAGGTTTTCAGTGGATAAACATTCAGAAGTCGTCCGTGTCTCCCTCTTCCTAGTCTGTCTTAGTCCGGAAGCTCAGCTGAAACCTGTCCGCCATGGATGTTCCCTGCTGGCATTCAAAATACCGTTTGCAAAGCTTCCAGAATCACAGCAACACGCAAGCCTCCACAGTACGACAAACCAACAAACAAATGTTGGAAGAAATGCAATCAGAGTGCTCCTTAGAAGCCAGGATGGTAACACTGCATCTCTCATACTTTGGATATAGTATCAGGACGGACCAGTTTGTGGAGAAGGACATCATGCTTTGGTAAAATACAAGGGCAGCGAAAAAGAGGAAGACCGTTAACGAGATGGATTGGCACAGTGGCAGCAGCAATGGGCTCAAGTGTGGCAACAAGAGTGAGAATGGCACAGGACCAGGTGGTGTTTCATTCTCTTGTGCACGGGGTTGGTTGCCCTGAGTCAGAGTCAACTGTACGGCATCGAACAACAACTACAACAACAACAACAACACTCTGGTAGAAGGATCCGTGGTGACACCATGGCTTAGATACTGGGCTGCTGACTATATGGCCCTTGGGTCCAACCCTTCAGCTGCTCCGCAGAAGGAAGATGAGGGCGTGTGCTCCCCTGGAGATTCATGATCTCAGAGAGCCCCAAGAGGGCTGCAGTGAGTCTGATTCAACTCGGGTTGCTAACCACACAGTTGGTGATTCAAACCCACCGATGGCTCCTTGGGTCACTGTGAGGATGAACAGTCCACACGGTACTTGGCCAACAACAAAAATGAACTCATTAACATAACATAAAAGCTTAATTTCTAAGCATCATGCATCATTACAATGATCACAATTATCGGCACGCCTATTAAGATTTTCTTTGTTTTTGGTAATTTTTTTTATTGTTGTTGTTGTTGTCAAGTGCCGTTGAGTCGATTCCGACCCATAGCAACCCTGAGCTTGAACCGCCAACCTTGCAGTTCAAATGGCATTGCAGTCTGGCGCATTAACCCCCAGCGGCACACCAGGACTCCATGAAAGTTTACAGAGCACTGTGGTTTTGCAATCAACAGTTTATACACATTTTGTTTTATGACATTGGGTACAGTCCTCTCGGTGTAACAGCGCTCTTCCCACGGCTTCCCGGGGCTCCCCATTTCTCCTTGCTCCTCGTTCCTGCTCCTTCCTACCTTTCTGAGCAAAGTCTGCCCTTTGGGTTGCCTATGGCTGATTGTTCTGAGGAGCATGTTCCTGCTGGGTGGTGGTGGTCACTTTACAGACCTGTCTGTTGTTGGCCTGTAAGTTGATCCCTGGGGCTGGGTTCCATTCCAGGCTTGAAGGGTGTTTGGGGTTAGGATTTCAACACTTGTTTTTTGGGATGCAGTCAGATCCACCACAGATAGCAATAACCTTTCTTTCTTCTCTAGACACTTTTAGAACTTGGGGCGTCACCTGATTACAAGGACAGCTATGGCCTGACCCCGCTTTACCACACTGCCATCGTCGGAGGGGACCCTTACTGCTGTGAGCTGCTACTGCATGAACATGCCACGGTGTGCTGCAGAGACGAGAATGGCTGGCACGAAATCCACCAGGTACCTGGAGCTTTGCCCTGGGCTCTGTTGGTCCATGTGCCCCCAGGGGCGGTCAGTACAACCCCAGGTGTGATCCAGACCCCAGAGCACCCCAAAACCAGGAGTTTTTTGTTACCAGTTATCAGCTTTTACAAATATGAATCTTTCCACACAACAGACATTTCTGACATCTCTAGAAACAGTTGGAAGGTGCTATAGATTGAACTGTGTTTCCCCAAAATATCAGTTGGAAACTTTACCTGTATAGATGCGTGACCCTGTTTGGTAATAGTGGATGGGTAACCTGAATCATCAACCTTGTGGTTCAAACCTACTTTTCAGTCTAGCGCATTAACCCACAGTGCCACACCAGGATTCCCAGTAAGGTCATATCCATATTTCCAGTTTCCTGTTGCCTTTGAGTCAACCCTGATTCATGGTATCACATGTGTCAGAGTAGAACTGTGCCCACAGGGTTCTCAGTGAATGATTTTCATAAGTAAATCGCACTCATGGTGCCCCGTGTGTATCAGAGTAGAACTGTGCCCCACAGGGTTCTCAGTGAATGATTTTCATAAGTAGATTCCACTCATGGTGCCCCCGTGTGTGTCAGAGTAGAACTGTGCCCACAGGGTTCTCAGTGGATGATTTTCATAAGTAGATCGCACTCATGGCGCCCCCGTGTATGTCAGAGTAGAACTGCGCCCACAGTGTTCTCAGTGGATGATTCTTCATAAGTAGATTCCACTCATGGTGCCCCCGTGTGTGTCAGAGTAGAACTGTGCCCCACAGGATTCTCAGTGGATGAGTTTTCGTAAGTAGATTCCCCTCATGGTGCCCTGTGTGTGTCAGCATAGAACTGTGCCCCACCGTGTTCTCAGTGGATGATTTTTCATAAGTAGATTCCACTCTTGGTGCCCCGTGTGTGTCAGAGTAGAACTGCGCCCACAGTGTTCTCAGTGGATGATTTTTCATAAGTAGATCCCACTCATGGTGCCCCCATGTGTGTCAGAGTAGAACTATGCCCACCGTGTTCTCAGTGGATGATTTTTCATAAGTAGATTCCCCTCATGGTGTCCTGTGTGTGTCAGCATAGAACTGTGCCCCACAGTGTTCTCAGTGGATGATTTTCCATAAGTAGATCCCACTCATGGTGCCCCTTGTGTGAGTCAGAGGAGAACTGTGCCCACAGGGTTCTCAGTGGATGA
>NW_006408558.1:14245240-14255947 GCF_000296735.1 Chrysochloris asiatica
GCTTTCTTCTGTGTTACCTCAGAGTGGATTTGAAATTCCAACCTTCCTGTTAGTAGCCAAGCACTTAATCATCTGTGGCAGCTTGGCACACGCTCGTGTGGGCATGCCCTAGTCACTTATGAGTAAATTAAAGAATGACAGAGTCTCTGTGACAAAGAGCCCCCAAGTGGAGATGTTAAAGAAACACCATGACTGCACCTGGGGACAGGGACCGAGGGAGAGCCTTCCCTGAGAGGCGCGTCCTGACTTCTCACTCCCAGCCTCCTGGACCGTGAGAACAGAAATGCCTGTACTTTCAGCCACCACGGGCTGGGTTTCTGTCACAGAGGCACCAGGAGGTAGGAGGGTAGACCGCCTGTTGCAGTTTGCATGGCTGTTCTCAGGCAGAGTTGAGGGGTGAATACCCCCTTTGAAGGGGCAGGAGCTCCCAGGCCCCCACCATCCAGATACGCCCCCCCTACACACACACACACAGAGGAGGGTGGACGTGTGCTCGTAAGCATAGTGGTCCTGCGAGATGCCAGCATTCTGAGAGCATGTGCTCCAGACCCCATGGTTGGGCAGTGAGTTCCTGAGAATCCCCCTGGAACCCCCCCTCCCCCCGATGACTCCAGGAAAGAGCCTGCCATGGAATAGCTGCAGGTGCGGTAGGGTGAGGGTCACTGTCCCCAGGGGCTGGAGGGCAAGGAGGGAACCCAGAGCTCCGGTCCTGTTACCCAGGGGTCAGGTCTTTTCAGAGAGAACTGCCCTAGCTCTGTCTTCTGCTGCCCTCCCATTGGCTGAGCCCTGTAGAGCCAGCCAATCAGGGCGCCCCATGATGCAGCCTAAGGCTGGTTCCTGGGCAGAGAAGGGGTCATCCATGAGTCTAGGGTAGCTGACTGGGACACCTGCCTGAAGATCAAGGGTGGGGGTGGTCTGAGGAGGCACAAGTTCTAACAGTTCCTTCAGGTGATCTTTGAGTAACAAGGAGGCTTCTCACCCCATGGTCACCTGTGGGCTTCTCTTGCCGTAACCACCTGAAGTCCCTGCTGGAGATGGAACTATGACCTGCAGACCTGTCCCTGAGGTGTGATCGCGTTTGCACATAGGTTTCTTTGTGGTGTGGATGAGGCCGTGGCACCACTGAGTTGTTACAGGAGCTGATTGGGCACTGACAAGGTAGATACCACGTGAGAGTTGTCAGCAGGCAACAGACCACAAGGAGGGAATCGTGCACCTGCGTCCCTCAGGTGGACTTTACGCCACCTGCAGTATGTGCGAATTAATATCTGCTCCTTAAAACAGCCCTGTCAGCTCTGGGGGGGTTTCCGTCACAGCAGGACTTGTGACTGAAGCTGTCCGTGGCCCCACCTCCCTGGACCCATGCACCCTTGCCTGAGGCCAAGGCAAGGGGTCCCACATGCTAGCCAAGTGCAGTCCGTGTGTGTGTTAGTGTGTGCTCTGTGTGGTATGTTTTATCAGTGTGTGTTGTGTATTCTGCATGTGGTACATGTCTGTATTAGTGGGTGTTCCATGTGTTGTGTTGTCTGTTCTCTGTGAGTGTGGTATGTGTCTGTGTGTGAATGTGTGGGTGATATGTATTCTATTTCTGTGTTCTGTGTGTTGTGTGTTCTCTCTGTGTGTGTGGTATGTGTCTGTATCAGTGTGTGTTGTGTATTCTGCATGTCATATGTGTCTGTATTGGTGGGTGTTCCATGTGTTGTGTTGTCTGTTCTCTGTGTGTGGGGTATATGTCTATATCAGTGTGTGTTCTGTGTGTTGTATTGTCTGGTCTTTGTGTGTGTGGTATGTGTCTGGATCTGTGTGTAGTCCATATGTTGTGTTGTGAGTTCTTTTTGTGGTACATGTCTGTACCAGTGTGTGTTCTCCATGTGTGCGGTACGTGTCTGTATCTGTGTGTAGTCCATATGTGTGTTTTCAGTTCTGTGTGTGGTGTGTGTGTGTGTACTACTGTGTGTTTTCTGTTTTGTGTTGTGTATTCTGTGTGTGGTACATGTCTGTACCAGCGTGTATTCTCTGTGTGTGCGGTACGTGTCTGTGTCTGTGTGTAGTCCATATGTTGTGTTTTGAGTTCTGTGTGTGTGTGTGTGGCACGTGTCTATACCAGCATGTGCTCTGTGTGTTGTGCTTTGAGTTCTGTGTGTGATGTGTGTCTGTCCCCATGTGTTCTCCGTGTGTTGTGTTGTGAGTTCTGTGTGTGATACGTGTCTGTCCCCATGTGTTCTCCATGTGTTGTGTTGTGAGTTCCATGTGTGTGTGGTACGTGTCTGCACCAGTGTGTGTTCTCTGTGTGTGCGGGTACGTGTTTATACCTGTGTGTGTTACGTGTGTTGTGCTGTGAGTTCTGTGTGTGTGTGTGTGTGTTTGGAGCTGGGCAGCTTTCCTAGGGCTGTGGACTCCTGGCTCTGCACCCCTGGCCCACTGCAGTCCCAGCTAAGTGCCTGCCCTCTAGTGTTTGCTTGTCCCTCCTGCAGGTTGGGAGAGCCCTCCTTCCCAGTCTGAAGACTGTTTGCCCTCCTGCAGGGACCTGAGCTGGAAGTGCTGTTGTTACCCTGGGCTGCCTTCCACCTCCTGGACGTCCTCCTAGCTTCCTCTTTGCCTCCAGCAGCCACTGCCCCAGAAGCTGCCTGGGGTCCTCCTTTGTTTCCTTGTATCACCCTGGATTTCTGTCTCCAGCCCAGAAGGGATGTGAGAGTTCCCAAGACTACACAGCCAGCATTGCCTGGGTCATTTCTGCTCCAGGCTTTTAGACCAAGCACTCCAGGTCCTCAGTCTCTCTCCACTCCTGGTGGAAAGAAACCCAGGGTAGGAGGGTTTGGGGTGCGCCCAGGTGGACCATTGCTCTGATCCCCCTTGGAATTCTCACATTTGTGATTCTTTGTCTAAGAGTCCGTCCACTTATTCACGACATAAGTTGTGCTCTGGCCCCCGTGCCCAGAGCTCCCTCAGTTGCCTGGCCTCTGATCTTTCAAGGGTTCTCCCCAGTTGCTTCTGATTTAGTTGCAGTTCCTGTGTGCTTTCCAAGCTGCCGCTGTCTTGTCCGACTGCCTTGAAGACTTCACAGTTGACTCCACTGGGCAGCAGATTTGAGCTCTTACCGTCTGCAAATCCCCTTTGCCACTGCCCTCCAAACCCAGCCGACTGCCACTGAGTTGATTTTGTGTCGCAGTGACACTATAGGACAATGTCACGCTGCACATAGGGGTTCAGTGGTGTCACCTTCAGGGAAGCAGCCTGCCACATCTCTGCCACAAAGTGACTGCTGTGTTCCAACTGCCCAACGTTCGGTTAGCGGCTGAGTTCTTAACCACTGTGCTGCTAGAGACCTGCCTTGCAAAGCACCTGGTCACCACGGAAGTCTCAGAAAATTCAGAGAAACAAAGAGAAAAGAGTAAAACCACCCACAATGCAAGCCCACTTAGGTCAGGTTTAGGGGAAAGCTGTGGCTTCTTTGCAAAGATTCTTAACACCTGCAGTGAATTCTGACACCAGCCACCCAGAGTTAGGGGAGATTCCAATGGTGAAGCACACAGTCCCCATAAAACTGCTCCACCTCAGACTCCAGCCTCAAGCTCGGGGGCCCAGGCCACCCATATGTCTGACCTACTGACTGCACCTCGGGGTGTCCCCGTTCCCTGCCAGGGTTCCACAGTTTGCTACCGCGGAGTTCAGGCAAACACAGTATTTGTGATTACAATCTTATTGTAGTTCATGGTTGAAATCAGGAACAGTCAAAGGGAGGGAGGCAGAGGAGGACATCTGGGGGTCCCAAACATGGGGTACACTGTGTCATGGATGAGGACTAAAGGTGGGCTTCCACGTCTCTGGCATTGGTAGAGGGGTCATCAGTCATGGTGGGCTGAGTGTCGCCTACAGACGAAGACACTTAACCTCCGTGAGCCTGGGGTCCTCACCAGGAGCGATCACACCTTGGGTTCCACGTTGCTCCTTTGCTCCTGGCCACTGTCCTGCCCCCAACCCAGCACATGTCAGGAGCGCCCACGCATCGCTGGTCCCCACTGTCAGAGCTACAGGAATGAGCTGTGCCCAGTTGTTAGAGGGTCTGCTCTGTCCTGGGGGTCCCTGAGTGGTGCACATTATGAGCACACTTCGTTACTAACTGAAAGGCTGGAGGTTCAAGGTCACCCAGATGTACTTTAGCAGAAAGGCGTGGTATCTGCTTCCAAGAAATCAACCATTGTAAACCCTAGGGAGCCCAGCTCTGTTCTGACACGTGTGGGGTCTCTGTGAGTCAGGACCAATTTGATGGCAGCTGGGATTTGGCTCTGTATCCACCTGGGAGGTTGTTCTGTGCAGCCCAGCCTCAGCGATTCGGGTCAATCACAAACCAGGGACTATCAGAGCATAGCAAGTTAGGTGAATCGTTTAGTTCCCCCATGCATATGAGAGGTGTTGACACTACGTTGTATTGACACTACAGAGCCCTGGCGTGGCACTGTAGGCTAAGCATTGGACTGCGAACCACAAGGACCACAGTTCAAACCCACCCGCCCTTCTCAGAAACCCTATACAGAGTTGCTATGTGTTGTGACCAACTCGACGGCATGTAACAGCAACAGCCACATAGTCTGTTAAGGACACCTGGTGGTGCTGTGGGTCAGGCACTGGGCTGCTAACCACACGGTTCTCAGTGCAAAGCCACTAGGAGGCTGCCGCTCCCATGAGGATTTATTGGGAGGGTCTCCGTGAGTTGTAATCCACTCAGTGGCAGCGGCAGTCTATGAAGTATGCAAGAGCATGAGGAAAACGTTTGAAATAAAATCTCGTGAGAATGTCCAAAGTGTGGCGCAGGAACTTGAAGTGAGCATGTGCGGTTGCAAAGGGAGCTGCAGGTGGACTTGCTTGGTGGAAGATTGTCACAAACCATCAGCTTATAGAAAAGTACAGTATCTACAGAGCTCAATAAAACAAGGTACAATGTGTGGTGCACCCACAGCCCCCAGGTCACCAGTGTGTGCCCCTGAGGCCCACAGCACCTGTCTCTTCCATGAGCCCGGACTCCTTGGGGCCGGTGGTGGGGGACAGGGGTTCTGAGGGACAGAGAGCAGCAGAGATGGAAACCAAGAGGGTGGAGAGGCCAGAAATTCCGATCTGCGTGAATGATACCCACGGCATCTCAGAGAATCTGCAGATTCCCAGAAACCATAAAAGCAATGAACTCAACAGGGAAAGTAAGCAAACACCGTTGCTTTGGGTTTCCAATTGCAGCTCTTTTTCCTCTTGGGCCCTCTGTCAGTTGGTCCTTCTGTGGTGGCTTTTGTGTTGCTGGGATGCTGGAAGCTTCGCTGAAACCCTGGTGGGCAGGGTTCAGCTGAGCTTCCAGACTGAGACAGACTAGGAAGAAGGTCCTAGCAGCCTACTTGGAAAAACGGTTGTGGTGGTTGTTAACTGTCGTCAAGTTGGTTCCGACTCAGAGCGACCCTATCGATATAGGTTTTCCACAGAGCAGCTGGTGGGTTTGAACTGCTGACCTTTGTGGTTCCCAGTCCAGTGCTGACCCTACAGTGCCTCACCAGGATTCAGAGCATTGTCCAGCACGTTTCCTTTGGACACATCCTCAAGAGGGATCTGTCGCTGGAGAAGGGGATGCCTCCGGGGAGATGGACGCACACAATCGCGCAGTGATGGATTTGAACATGCAGCTGATCTTGAGATGACGCAGGACTGACGGGGGGGTGATGCTTACCTCATTGTACATAAAGTTGTCAGGAGTTGGTGTTCACACGAAAGCAGCTGTCTGTCTGTATATCTATGTATGTATGTCTCTATGTATGTATGTATGTATCTGTCTATATGTTTATGTGTCTATGATCTGTCTGTGTCTACGATCTGTCATCTATGTATTTATCTATGTATCTACAATGTATCTATCTTTATCTATTTGTCTATGTATCTGTCATCTATCTACCTCTCTGTTTATCTATCTATCTATCTATCTATCTATCTATCTATCTATCTATTTGTTGTTGTTAAGTGCCATCAAGTCAGTTCCGACCCATAGCGACCCTGAATAGGGTTTCCAAGGCTGTAAATCTTTACGGGAGCAGAACGCCTCATCTTTCTCCCGCGGAGCAGCTGGTAGTTTCGAACTGCTGACCTTCCGGTTCACAGCCCGATTCGTAACCACTACGCTACCAGAGCTCCATCTATCTATCTATCATCTTCCTTATCTACCTGTCTATCATCTATGTATCTATCTATTATCTGTGTATCTATCTCCCTGTCTACCTCTGTCTACCATCTATGTATCTGTGTATATATCTACTTGTCTACCTGTTTGTCTATTGTCTATGCATTTATCTTATCTATTTATCTATCTATCTATCTATTATCTGTATATCTAGCTATCGACCAGTCTACCTGTCTGTCACCTATGTAACTATCTACCTGTCTTACTACCTGTGTATCTATCTATCTATCTATCTATCTATCTATCTATCTATCTATCTTTCATCTTCCTTGTCTGTCTGTCATCTGTGTGTGTATTATCTATGATCTGTCTATCTTCCTGTCTACCTCTGTCTATCATCTATATATCTGTGTATCTATCTACTTGTCTACCTGTCTGTCTGTTGTCTATGCATTTATCTCATCTATCTGTCTATCTGTCCATCTATCTATATTGTTGTTGTTGTTGTTATGTGCCATCGAGTCGGTTCCGACCCATAGCGACCCTGTATAGGGTTTCCGAGGGTGTAAGTCTTTACGGGAGTAGAAAGCCTCATCTTTCTCCCGCGGAGCAGCTGGTAGTTTCGAACCGCTGACCTTCAGGTTCGCAGCCTGATTTGTAACCACTATGCTACCAGAGCTCCTTTCTATCTATATTATATCTATCTATATTATATCTATTATTTATCTATCTATCTATCTATCTAATCTATCCATCCATCCATCCATGTAACTTCCTTTTGGAACAAAAGCAAGACGTATTTTGTATTTCAGCATCATTTGCTGGATACCAGTTGACCTAAACTAACACAAACATCCCTGACCACTTTCTGGTTGCCACCTCAGTCTGCTCTCTCATGCGATGCCTGACCCATCAGTGTACCTTGCCTTCACCTCCCCACGGGTCGACCACACGGCTCACAGCTGCCTCTGAGGACAGCACCATCCAGGGCCACCAGTAGCCATCATAAGCCACACCAAGGGTATTGGCCTGTGAGCAAAAGCTGCCTGCACCCCAACTTAGTTTGCGCTGCCAGGCGTCTGCTCTTTGACTGTAATGTGCCCACTCAGGTTAGCGATCCACATGCTTCAGGAGAAAGGTCTACATGTACTTTGAGTCTCGTAGTGTCGGTGGCCCCGTCCCAAAGATCCCTGCTGTTTGGCTGCCCGTACAGTCACCTCTGCGTCACTCAATAATCAATGGAAAAAGGACTGAAGTTGCCAAGGATTTCGTTTTGGCTACATCCACAGTCAACACTCAGGAAATCAAATGACATTGGGCACATCTGCTGCAAAAGACCTCTTGCACTATGTTTGAGGACTCAGATGCGCCTGGCCCAAGCCTTGGTGTTTTCATTCGCCTCGTATGCGTGTGAAAGCTGGATGATGAATAAGGAAGAAGAATCTATGCCTTTGAATTACGGGGTTGGCGAAAAATATTGAAAGTACCATGGACTGCCAGATGAAACAGCTGTCCTGGGTAAAGTACAGCCTTCGGCCGAGGATGGTGAGACTTGGTCTCGTGTACTTTGGACGAGTTGTCAGGAGGGACCAGTCCCCGAAGAAAAACGTCATGCTTGGTAAAGTGGAGGGTCAGTATTAAGGTCTCTGTGACTCAGGACCAACAACAACAGCAGGAGGTACTATTACCTTTGCTGTGAGGTTAGGGATTTATCGTGAGTGTCCAGCAGATGGCAGCAAAGTGCTTGAAGGAAAAACCAAAGTAAACCCACTGGCCAGGCATTCATTCCACACGTCGAGACCATGTATAGCACAAAGTAGATTAGGAGTTTAGAGACAGCCTCACACGTCTCCTGCGGAACAGCTGGTGGGTTTGAATCGCTTACTTTGTGATTAGCAGCGCAATGCTTGGAGAAGGAGACCCTTGTTTCTAATCCACACTGAGGTGGGTGATTAGTGGGAAGCAGGTGTTCGTGTTACGTGTAACTGAAGTGAACTCAGAATTCTGGCAGGGGGGCTTTCTAATTACACACGAGATCTGGGGAGAGCATGTATGGGGTGAGTCCCAGAACAACTTTCCAAAAAAGCCTCTCTGGGAGTGGTTACAATGCAGGAGAGTTTGGTTGGCTCACTTTAACAATTGCCATGAAGTGGGTTCAGATCTCTGTGGACCTCATGCATGTCAGAATAGAAATGTGCTCCACAGTGTTTCCAATGACTGCTTTTGGGGAAGCGCATCACCAGGACGTTCTTCCAACACACCTCTGGGTGGACTTGAACCTTCATCCTTCATGCTAGTAATGAACCACAAACTCTTTGTATCATCCAGGGAGCTACAAGAGTTGTTTAGAAGGGGTTTGGATTTTCTTTTCTGTTCTTTTTTTCTCATCTTGCATTTCATGCATTCGCTGTCCTTCTGTTGAACCATACCACGCTTTTGAAAACCATTGTAAAGGACTAACGTTGTTTATCCAGGTGGGTGGGGGATCCATGTCTTACTTGCTGGATCTTTTCATAGCTGCTCAGACCACTGTAGACTCGTAGGTGCTGTAGGATCAGCACTGAACTTCCAACCACAAAGTTGGCAGTTCAAGCCCACCAGCTGCTCCTTGGAAACCTTATACGGGGTCACTATGAGTCGGAACCGACTCAACGGCACTAAACAACAACACCCGGCCACTGTATCATGCTAGTCCTGGGTTTTGTTAATTTCTCATTGTGACTCCCTTTTTAATTTTCCAAGTGTATACAAGATGTGCAAGAATACGGTAGAAACCTCCTGTAGACCCTGTTCTCAGACACAGCCCCCCAGTTCTGCCAGTGGTCTCCCAAACACACTGCCACCGAATCGACTCCGGACTAGAACTGGCCCAGGTTGTGAATCTACGGGAGCGGACCACCCCATCTGTCTCCCATGAAGCGGCTACTAGGTTTGAGCTGCCAATCTTTTCATTAGTAGCTGAATGCTTAACCATCGCCTCACCAAAATGAACCTGGTACTGTGGGGTCAGTTCTGACTCAGAGCAACCCTACATGGCAGAGTAGAACTGCCCCATGGGATTCCCAAGACTGTCATCTTTATGTCCCCAGACTGCCCTATCTGTCTCTCGAGGAGCAGCTGGTAGATTTGAACCGCTGACATTTCTGTGATCAGCAGAGCGCTTTAGTGATTGGGCGATCTGGCTCCTTAATCACCTCCCTCCCTCACTGCTGTCCCTTGACTAGCGATTCGGAAGTAGTTTGTCACTCTTTCTTCCTAGTCTGTCTTTGTTTTGTAGCTCATCTGAAACCTGTTCCCCATGGGTGACCCTGCTGGTTATTTAAAACACCGGTGGCATAGCCCTCAGAATCACAGCAACTCAGACCACCATAGCACGACAGACAGATGAGTGGTGGCCGTTTGGGTTTGTCTATACTGTCTCTTTAAATTTCTAGGTCAATCTTGATACAATCCTGATATAATCAAGGTACAATCAAGATGCAGAAGCAGCAGTCAAGAGATCAGACGACGTATTGCACTGGGCAAATCTGCTGCACAGGAACTTTTTAAAGTGTTGAAGAGCAGAGATGTCAGCTTGAGGACTAAGGAGCACCTGACCCAAGCCATGGTGTTTTCAATAGCCTCATATGGATGCGAAAGCTGGACAGTGAATAAGGAAGATCGTAGAAGAATTGATGCCTTTGAGTTGTGGTGTTGGAGGAGAATACTGAAAGTGCCATGGACTGCTAAAAAACCAATAGATCTGTTTTGGAGGAAGTGCAGCCAGAGTGCTCCTTGGAGGCCAGGATGGCTAAGCTTCGTCTCGCCTACTTTGGACATATTGTCCGGAGAGAACAGTCGCTGGAGAAGGATGTCATGCTGGGTCAGAGAAAAAGAGGAAGACCCCCAACGAGATGGATCGGCCAGGTGGCATCATTGATGGACTCAAGTGTGGCAGCGGTAGTGAGGTTGGCCCAGGATTGGACATTGTTTCGTTCTGCTGTGCATGGGGTTGCTATGAGTCGGTTCCGACTCGATGGCACCTGACAACAACAACAAGGGTCTCTCCAGCTGTCCTTGATCCCCGTGACCTTGCGCTTTGAAGATTCCTGTTTTGTAGGATGTTCCTCCCTCTGGGGTTGTTGCTCGTTGGTCGTTGTCCCATGCATTTGGAGCAGAAATGTTGTAAAAGTGATGATGTCTTCTTGTCATCCCCTGGGTCCCGTCCGCTAACTCATGATGACCGCTTGCCCCGCTCCTGAGGAATCACATGCTGACCATTCAAGCAAGGTGGTCTCTGCCACGCTTCCCCACACTAGGTGCTCCTTTGCCCTTGGCAATCGGGAGCAGAAAGCCTCATCTTTCTCCCACAGAGCAGCTGGTAGTTTCAAACTGCTGACCTTGAGGTTCACAGCCTGATTCGTAACCACTACGCTACCAGAGGACTAGATAAAATCCCGTTTCTTTAAGTTTGGGCTCCCGCTGCCTGAATTCAATTGTACTAGGGTCATTGCTAGAAGGAATACCCAGAGTAACTGTGCTAAAAAGAATTTGTTGATGTTCAACCATCTCAAAAG
>NW_006408558.1:14256047-14263458 GCF_000296735.1 Chrysochloris asiatica
TCTCCCACAGAGCAGCTGGTAGTTTCAAACTGCTGACCTTGAGGTTCACAGCCTGATTCGTAACCACTATGCTACCAGAGGACTAGATAAAATCCTGTTTCTATAAGTTTGGGCTCCCTCTGCCTGAATTCAATTGTACTAGGGTCATTGCTAGAAGGAATACCCAGAGTAACTGTGCTAAAAAGAATTTGTTGATGTTCAACCATCTCAAAAGGTAGCATATGAACAAGAATCATTCAACGTCGAGGGAAGAAATCCAAGCTGCACTGAAGGCATTGGTGACCAACAATGCACCAGGAATTGATGGAATATAAATGGAAGTGTTTCAACAAACTGATACGTCACTGGAAACATTCACTCATCTCTGCCAAGAAATTTGGAAGAAAATTGACCAATCGATTGGAAGAGTTCCATATTTGTGTACATTCCTAAGAAAGGTGACCCAACGGAATGTGGAAATCATCAGACAATATCATTGATATCACTTGCAAGTACGATTTTGCTGAAGATAATTTTAAAAATGGCTATAGCGGTACATCAACAGGGAGCTGCCAGAATTCAAGGTAGATTCAGAAGAGGCTGTGGAGACAGTAAGAACTGGCTCCTGTCCCTTTGCTGGTTTGCCCTGTTCCCCTGTGTGTAGGTTACTCTCACCATCTGGCCACTTGGTGTCTTATTTGGACTTCCTTCATCCCTGCTTCGTCCCCCTCCCTGCAGGCTGCCCTCTGACCCTTCCAGGGCATCCTTTCCCTTATGTATATATATACTTCATCCGTAAACAACCAGGGATTAAAAAGAGAATATCGAAGGTGGTACTTTTAAAGGAATGTTACTGTTAGAACGAAGATGGTGGAATTCTGGGCAACTTTGGGGTTGCTTTGTTGTAACATTTTCCCACACTTTTCTGGTTTTCTTTGTCTTAGACAATAGGTTTGGAGAAAGAAGAAATGAAGGGGAACAAGGCCCTTGAGTATACCCTTCCCCAGCCATCTGCTCGGAGTTACAGCTCTGAGCCTCTCTTCACTTGGGTCCTGTCTTGACCCTCGGCAAGGAGAGAGCAAAGTCATCCCGTGGGGGGAATTGGAAGTCTTGTAACTTCAGATTAAGTGGGGAGAGGGGAGTAATGAGTCTGAATTAATGCTTTATGGTAATGTACTCCTTCTCCTTGGTTACTACAGAGCAAATACGTTCATCTGCAGCAACGCCTTGCTTACTGGGATCGCTGTGGGGAGGGGTTACTACCCCGGGTTCCTTCTATCATGAGGAGTAGAAGTCCCAACTCGACGGGTTTAAGGGGGGAAATATGTTGAGTCTTCATATTTCTGACAAATCTCGGGGGTAGTTGTAGCTTAGACATAAGTTTTTGAGTTGTGACATGATTTTCAAAAGCTCTGGGTCAGGGAGCTCGAACATTGTCATCTTGGCTGTGTGTGTGTGCCCCCCTCTGTCTCTGTGTCTATCTCTCTGTGTATCTGTCTGTGTCTTTGTGTATCTGTTACACTGTATATATATGTATATATTTCTCAGTGTCTTTGTTTTTCTTTCTGTGTCTGTCTGTGTTTGTGTTTATCTGTATCTCTCCAGGTGGGTCTCTTTGTCTCTTTCTTTCTGTGTGTCTGTCTCGATTTTTGATTCTTTGTTCCCTTTCTCTCTCTGTTTTCGTCTGTGACTTTGTCTCTGTTTCTGTGTGTCTCTTTGCCTCCATTTTTATCATTTCTTTCTGTGCTTGTCTCTGTGTGTCTCTTTATATCTTTCTCTGTGTCTCTCTGTCTCTTTGTCTATATCTCTCTCTATGTCTCTGTGACTTTGTCTCTATCTCTCTGTGTGTCTTTGTCTCTGTGTCTTTTTCTATCTCTCTGTCTCTGTGTCTTTGTCTCTCTCTCTCTTTCTGTGTGTCTCTCTGTCTGTCTCATTTTCTCCCACGTTGGTGGCCCCAGCAGTCTCAGGGTGTTCTGCAAACCTGGATCTTCATGCCTACACTAGGGTGGTCTGGACTCCCCATGCCATGCCTGAGGTTGAAATGGAGCCTGCTGGGGACTCAGGTCTCTGTCTAGCACCCTCTGCAGGAACAGAGTTGGGATAGGGTCTCCCTAAAGCTGGGAGAATGGGCGCCCCCCCCCCCCCGAAGGAAAACATAGACTCTATTTCCAGAAAGCCAGGCAGAGACGGGGCAGGTAGAAGCAACACTAGCCATCCACAGTTAGGTTCTGCTTTGCCCACTGATGGGATTGCACAGTCGTGTGTCCGTTTTTCCCAAGCTCATCCGATGACTAGTTTAAAGATCTTCCTTGTCATCTTCCCGCAGTCTTACTGGATGAGGTGGAGTGCGGTCCCACAGACTTTGTGAACGAAGATGAACATCAGTCAGTCTCCATGGACTGAAATGCTTGGTTCATGAGGGCTTGTCCTGTTAGGTCCTCTTACTCTTCATTCAGCAGCTGAGGCTGGCCTGTCTCCCTTCCCACTGGGACCCCATCCCAAGCAGCCTTATTGTAGGGCAGTGGGTCTCCCTGCTTTTGGGGGTGCCAGGTCACCTGGGAGTGCTGTTGGTGAGCGTGGAGTGTCGATGGTGTCAGAGTTGGGCTGGGGGGGGGGCATCAGTTATCCATGAGCGTGGGCAGAGAGGGCTTGCGCACAGTGGAACCGTTGTCAGGCTAACATCACATGTAATCCTCCCAAAAGCTGTGGGAGGTTGTGTTGCTCCTGCTTGCAGGTGAGGATGTAGGCTCAGAGGTGACAGCTCTGACCTATGGAAGAGCCTGCCTTGGATCCAGAACCATCTGTCCCTGGCCCTGTGGGTCATGAACCACACATACCATCTCCACAAAGGGGATCGGAGGAGGGAGCCCCACATTGTGGACCCTCCCCTGCTGCCAGCCAACTCTGCAGAGGGTGGGCTGTTTTCATGCCCCCTCACCTGCCTGTTCTCATGCCCCCTCCCCTGGTGATAACGAGGCTGAAGGTGAGGACCCCTGCCTTGCATTCATGCCCCCTCCCCTGGTGATAATGAGGCTGGAGGTGAGGACCCCTGACTCGCATTCATGCCCTCTCCCCTGGTGATAACGAGGCTGAAGGTGAGGACCCCTGCCTTGCATTCATGCCTCCTCCCCTGGTGATAACGAGGCTGAAGGTGAGGACCCCTGACTTGCATTTCATGGCTGGTTAGAGAGTCAGGAGCAGGGATAGTCCTTGGGGGCCTCTCTGGACTTCTAGGCCCCCTGATCTGAAGGGAAGGGATTTGGAGCCCAAATCGAGCAGCGAGCATGGGCCCCCAAACCTGTCCTAAGGCCTGGGTTCTGGCAGCCACCCTGAGACGGGAAATGTTCCTAGTCTCCTGGAGTTGCTCTTACACATCTTCACAAGGTGGGGGCTTTACAGACAGACAGAGCCCCCCAGTCCGGAGGCTAGCATCTAAATCCGGGAGTTGGTCACTTCGATCCTTCTGGGGGTCTCTCTCCCTGACCCAGGTGCTTGGCATCCTGAACCGCCTGTTGGTGCATCTGCCACCACTGTCACATGGGGTCTGCCTCCCCCCGTGTGACCCCCACCTCCATGTCTGTTCCTGGCTTTATCAAGACTCCGTTCATATAGGAGTCCTGGTGTGGCGCTGTGGGATAAGCACTGGACTGCTGACCACAAGGTTGGCAGTTCAAACCTACCAGCCCCTCCTACGCAGGGTCACTATGAGTCAGAACGGACTGCGCAGTCCCTAACACAACAGCATATACAGCATTAGGAGTCATGTTAGCTCATTTAGGCAAGGCCACATTCACAGGTACTGACGAGCTCTTAGGACTTCAGTATGTCTTCGGGAACACCATTTCATAGATCACAGGGGTTTTGGTGGCAGGTTGTTTGTGGTGGGTTGCGGGTGGCCCTGGACTTGTGCTCGCCATGCATTGGGCCCCCCGATCCACAGCTCACCCTCTGTGTTTCAGGCCTGCCGCTACGGACACGTTCAGCATCTAGAGCATCTGCTGTTTTACGGGGCGGACATGGGGGCCCAGAACGCCTCAGGGAACACAGCCCTGCACATCTGTGCCCTCTACAACCAGGTGAGTGTGCCCCCGTCCCACCCTGTCATGCTCCCACACTGCATCCAGCACCCTGCAGGTGTCCTCTCAGGTGACACTCACCTGAATTCTCAGGTGAGGAGTCTCCCCCCTTTCAGGAAGAGGAAGCTGAACCTCCTCCGGGCAGAAGGTGGGTCTAGAATCAGAGCTAGGGTCGGAACATGATTTCTGTGGGAGTCCACTCTCAGTGCCCCCCGATGCCCCTTCTCCAGAAGAGACGTTAGGATAGGAACAACCAAGGGTTCTCAGCGTATGCCCGCCCTCTGCAGCCGAGGGTGCAAACTGCTCTATTTTAGGGCATCTCCTAGCACCCCAACATTGGCTCTCTACCTGGAGGAGAATGTGAAATGGTTATGGGGGTGATAGAATGGGAAGGTCCTGGTGGACAGGTACAGTAGCCTTGAGAATTAGTTGGGCACTTAACCAACCATTCATATGCCCGGGAGATTCCCCCGTTCCTCAAACACGACCCCAAGGCATAGTGAGTTCCTGTGCAAAGTCAAAGATATGAGATCCAGGGAGTCTGGGGTGGGGGGTTAGGGAAGCAGTGAGGGGTGTGGCATGGGACTGCTCTCCAGATGCATGGACCCTAAATGGAAGACGGAGCAATGCCGTGCACTGTGGGCTCCGGAAGCTTCCCAGCTGCAGGAGGGAGACAGAAAGTGCTGCTGGAGCAGGGATGGAAGGGGTCTGGGATGTGGGCACGTCTTCAGGGTGGTGATCGAGATCAAGAAAATGGCTGGACACCAGAATGTCTTCTCCCTCCTCTTGTTTATCCATCTCTCCCTCTGAGGTCAAGGATCTTGAAGTGTGGAGGGTGGTGGTGTGTGGTCTGGAGGTGGGCTGCCTCACCTGGTGGACAGAGGGGAGACCGAGGAGGTGGGTCTCTGATGGAAGCGCCCAGGTTCAGTGAACTCTGCCCCTCCTCCATCTGCGTTAGCTAACTCTGATCGGTGATTCCATTCCATTGTCCCATCTTGGTCTCCTTGGTCTTTGGGGTGAGATCTTGAGTCCATGTCCTTTCCTAGCTCTTTCCACTGCTCCATCACCAGCTCAGTACCCTTCAGCCTCTCTGAATTCCTCCCTTTACTTCTAGCTCTTAAAGGTTCTTAGATTCTCTGTTCTGGAAAACTCCTATTCATCCTTCAAGACCCAACTCAGATGCCCCTCCCTCAGCTGTGCCTTCCTTTGAGACTCCGCTGTTTCTTTCCTCCTGTAGTCCTTTGATAGAACTTGTGAGGAACAAGTCATTATTAGGCCCTACCTGTTTTCCATGGCACCCCTTGTGCCTGGTACAGGGAAGCAGCTCTCTTCGTTGGGGATGGAGTAACCTTTCTGTGTGGCTTCAAAGACTCTTTTGTGGAGTTGCTGGTTTGATTGTGTTGATGTGTTCGAAAATTGAAAACACCGTGAATGAGAGGATGCAGTGACTTGGTTGCCTTACAAAAAACGCACGTGATGAGGTTTGCTGTGGCTGGTAAAGCATCTGGAAGAGCATCTGCTTCTTAATTGCTGAGTTAGATGGGGAAAAACAGTCCTTAATTTTCCCCAGTAGATTTCAAGCTTGTTTTATCATGGAAAAAAAGAAAGAGAAATAGGAGAAGTATGTTTTCCATCATTTGACATTCTTGTGGGTAAGTTGGTTTTTGAAAGAGTTGGTGACATCCCCTTAGAAAAGGTAATCTGTAACCTGGGAGTTCTGATGGCGCAGCGGATTACATGTTGGGTTGCTAACCGCAAGGTCAGCTGTTCAAATTCACCAGCCGCTCCACGGGAGAAACATGAGACTTTCTGTTGCTGTGAAGATTCACAGCCTCTCGGAAATGCTCTAAAGGGTGGCAGTGAGTGAGAGCCAACTGGGTGTCACACAACCACCCACCACCAATCTGAGGCACCCGAGGGGGCTTTCAAAATGTTGTCGGTCAATTCCGTTATCTTTGCATTCAGTTTCTCCCACGAGCTTTATGAAGCCCCCTCGTGTATAGGAGTCTCTGGGTGATGCAAATGGTTAACCTGCCTGGCCACTCACCCAAAGATTGGAGGTTCGAGTCTATCCAGAGGCCCGTTAGAAGAAAGTCCTGATGATCTCCTTCTGAAAACTCAGCTGTTGAAATCCCAGTAGAATCCCTGGCAAACATGGCGTCTCAGAATCTGGAGTTGACTGCCTTGGATTATTTTGTTTGTGTGTTTTGGAGTTAGCTAGGGGTCTGGATTTGACTCAGTTTCACTCTTTGTTCTCCATGTTTGTTCCCACCCCTTAGCTGACATGTCTAGGAGGGTCCAGAGCTGACCTGCATCTTCTCCCCAGAGTTATCTTAGACTAGGATGCTGATCCTTTTCTGCAGGTGACAAGTTGATGACTATTTCAGTCTTTGAAAGCCACACAGACTCTGTCGAGACTACTCTCCATTGTGTTTGTGTTGTGATAGTGTTGTGTACAGGCTCAGAAACCCTATGAAGCAGTTCAGATCTATCTTCTTAATCAACTTGACAGTGTGGGTTTGGCTCCTCTGAGTCTACCGTTCTTTGTTGGTGAGTCTTCTAGCACTTGAGCTTTTCTCAGCAGGGATGCTGCAGACATTTTGGGTTGGAGACAGTCTTACGTTACCCAGGACTGTTCTGGATATGACAAGACATTTAGCTTCCCCAGCATCTGGGCACTCAATTCTGGAAATGTTCCCCAGTCACTGTGCATCAAGACTACTACTTCTGCTACACAATGCTGCCTCCACTTTCAACACGTAGACTTGGGTCACAGGATCCTCATGGTGATCATGGTTTTGTTCATGGCGATGGTGAAGCTGATTGAGGTTGATGGTAACAGTGTTGTTTCTGATGGTGTCGGTGATGCTCCTGCTGCTGATGACTTGATGGCTACGGTGGGGATGCTGATGGTGATGATGACAATGCTGATGGTGAAGATGTTGTTGCCAATGGTGATGATGCTGATGACTTGATGGCTGTGGTGGGGATGCGGATGGTGATGATGACAATGGTGATGAGGATGAAGATGATGGTAAAAATGTTGCTACTAATGGTGAAGGTGATGATGATGATGGCTTTGATGGTTATGGTGGGAATGAGGATGGTGATGATGACTTTGGTGGTCATGGTGGGATGAGGATGATGAGGATGGTGATGATGATTTTGGGTGTAGAGATGAGGATGGTGATGATGAGGATGGTGGTGATGAGGATGGTGATGGTGAGGATGGTGGTGATGAGGATGGTGGTGATGAGGATGGTGATGATGAGGATGGTGGTGATGAGGATGGTGGTGATGAGGATGGTGGTGATGAGGATGGTGGTGGTGAGGATGGTGGTGGTGAGGATGGTGGT
>NW_006408558.1:14264138-14286413 GCF_000296735.1 Chrysochloris asiatica
TGATGAGGATGATGGTGACCCTGCTGATGATGTTGCTACTCCCTCTTCTGCTGCTTTGCCTCAGCAGTCCTCTCCTTATGAAATCTAAAAACTTCCAGGTCTGTAGTTGTTGTTGTTGTTGTTGTTAAGTGCCATTGAGGCTCATCCAGATTTATGGATCAATAGATGTGTTGTTTTTTAAAATCATTTTTTAACATATGATTTTATTTGTTGTTGCTGACAATGATATACACAGGAAAACGTACACCAATTCAACCGTTTCTCTGTGTACTGTTTGGTGAGTTGATGTTCTTCAAGTTGTGTGACTCACTCCCTTACTCTCGGGGTCGCCCACACCCCCACACCCCCTCTGTGAACACAAACTCACTGCCCACTAAGCTCTCATTCTTTCTGGTTGCTGTTGTCAGTTTGATCCCAAATCGATCATTCTGAAACCAGTACGATACTCAAGGTTGGCGTTTTCCAAAACTAAATAATTAAAAGCTCGACTATTGTTTGGTTTTAAAAACACTTTAAGTGATATGTATTGAAGTTCAAAGATTCTCTGAGGACTATAGTTTCTGGAGTAACAAACATACCCTTTAAGTATCCAAGGGTGTCTGGAGTCTATGAGAATTTGAAATTCTGTTCTGCATTCCCCCCTCCCCCTTTGATCAGGATTCTTCTATGGGATCTTTGATCAAAATGTTCAGTCCGGGTAGCTGGCATCAAGTTCTTCTGGTCTCGGAAAAGGAGGCCGCTGTTCATGAAGAGGGTAGGGAGTTAACCACGCAACCCATGTTCCCTCCTGCTCCCGACTCTCCCTCCTCTGTTGTACTGTGATGGGAATATTTTCTCTCCTTGAAATCAACTCATTAGGACTTTGATTGTAAGCAGCAAATTGTGTCTAATCTGCTGATTCCCTGAGCCTCTAACTGGCTTGCTGAGAGCCCCAGAGGGAAGAAAGCAGTCCAGGTTTGTGTTTCTACCCTGGGTAATGAACAGAGTGAAGGAAGTTTTAAGTGTCAGAGGTTATGAGGCTGGGAGATGACAACAACAACAACAACAATAAGAGAATGACAAAAGCTCCTCTGGAAACCGGTCTCCTGATTCTATTGAAAGTCAAGGTATGAAGGGCCTGTGTGTTTTCCATGCATATATCTATCTGGGCCCTCTATGGGGACCATAGACTGCTTGTGGGCTTGTTGGCTGCCCTCATAATGGGGACCCAGATCTCATTATTATTTTCACCAAACGGGGTCCGCAGGGTCTTTCTCTTGGGTACCCCAACAAAGCCATTGGTGAGTACTGTTGGCTACCCTCCCATTTTACAGCTTGGAAGACTGAGGCTTAGTCCCAGATTTCTCAAAGTCAGGCTTCCAGCTCATGCCTTCTGATGTCCTAGCTCAATGCTGGCTTTGGGGGGCACTTTCCTGAGGCTTTTGAGTATGGGGGAGTAGGGCTCCACGGTGCCAACCTCATGCTGGCCACGCCCCTGTTCTGTGGTTATGAATCGGGCTGCAAACCGCAAGGTCAGCAGTTCGAAACTACTAGCTGTTCTGTGGGAGAAAGATGAGGCTTTCTGCTCCCGTAAAGATTTACAGCCTCGGAAACCCTGTACAGGGTCGCTATGAGTCGGAACCGACTCCACGGCACTTCACAACAACAAACCAGTGAGTCAGCGCCAGAGTGGCCCTGTGTTCAGCAGAATGAGACAGCGTCCAGTCCTGCTCCAGCCTCACGGTTGTTGCTTCATTTGATGTTATTGTGACAGCTTTGTACCAGTCCGTGTGGCTGAAGGTGTGCCTCCATTCTGCGGACCCCCTACATTGCAAAGCCTGATGCCTTCTTCCAGGGACTGGTCCAATGTCCATGAGAACAAGTCCTGCGATCTTTCCCCCTGAGGGGTATTCCATCTGTACCTCTTCTGGACGCTTGTTGGTGATGGCAGCGGTAGACGACATCTAATCAGCTCTGACCTATAGCAACCCCATGCACAACAGATCGCAACCCCCCCTGGTTCTGTGCCACCCTCACAATTGTTACGCTTGATCCCTTTGGTGCTGCCACTGGGCCAATCCATCTCATTGGGGGTCTTCCTCTTTTTCACTGACCCTCCACTTTATCAAACATGATGTCTTTCTCCAGCGACTGGTCCCTCCTGATAATATGTCCGAAGTATGGAAGACGAAGGCTGGCCACCCAGCCTTCCAAGGAGCATGTTGGCTGTACTTCATCCAACAAGGAGTTGTTTGTTCTTCTGGCAGTCCATGGTACTTTTAATATTCTTCTCCAACATCATAACTCAAAATGCATCAATTCTTCTACTGTCTTCCTTAATTCACTGTCCAACTTTCATGTGCATTTCAGACTACTGAAAATACCATGGCTTTGGTCAGGCGCACCTTAGTCCTCAAGCTGACATCTTTGCTCTTCAACACTTTAAAATGGTCTTATGCAGCAGATTTGCCTGATGCAATACGTCTTCTGATTTCTTGCCTGCTGCTTCCGTGAGTGTTGATGGTTGATCTGAGCAAAACGAAGTCTTTGACAACTTCAATCTTTTCTCCATTGATATGGATGTTGTTTATTGGTCCACTGGTGAGAAATTTTGTTTTCTTTACATTGAGATGCAACCCATACTGAATGAAGACTGTGGTCTTACATCTTCATCAGTCAGTATTTTAAGTCCTCTTCACTTTCAGCAAGCAAAGTTGGATCATCTGCATATTGCAGGTTGTTAATGAGTCTTCCTCCAATCCTGATGCCATGTTTTTCTTCATAGAACCCAGCTTCTTGGATAATTTGTTAGAAGCCGCAAACCAAGGCTTTAGTAGGACTGTGCTTCCTCTGAAGGTTCTAGAGAATTCCTCCATGCTTCCTCAATGTCTGGTGGTTTCCAGCAGTCCTTGGTGTCCCTTGGTTGTGGCAGCGTCACTCCAGTCTCCAACTGTTGTTACGTGGTGTTCTCCCTGTGTCTGTTTGTATTTTACATCTTATAAGAACACCCCCTGGCTGGCCCTAGGGTCCACCCTACTCCACATGACCTCGTCTTCACTTGACCACATCTACGTAGATCTCATCTCCAAAGAAGGTCACGTTCAAAATTACTAAGGATGAAGATGGGAGCCTTTCTCTTTGGGAGGGGCACAGTTCTCCTCAGGACATCACACTGTGTGCCATGGTCCATCAGAGTGTGGCTTCTTCAACCTCAGTGCACACTTTGGGGTGTCAGTCTGTGAGGAGGGTTTACATGTGGAGCTGGTTCCAGCCTTGCAGTGTTGGCATCAGCGTTCCTACTCATTATACTTCACCATGTGACTCCTTCTTGGACTTGCATTTACCTGTTGTTGTTGTTAAGTGCCGTCGAGTCGATTCTGACCCATAGTGACCCTGTATAGAGTTTCCAAGGAGCAGCTGGTGAGCTTGAACCACTGACCTTGCAGTTCAAACTGACTTTGCAGTCTGACGCATTAGCCCGCTGCTCCACACCAGGACTCCCTAGACAGGCTCGTTTCCAAGGGTAATTGACTGGGAGGAACCCCTGACGGACTAATTGGGAGTGTTTAGTAATTCATGTCCGGAACATTTCAGTCGAAGTAAAAGAGCTTGATTGGAGCCGGAACTCAATCCCAATTAAAATCCCGGTTCCAACATCCACACACTGACATTGTGGGCAAAGCAGTAACCAGCATCTCTGCATTCAACCTTCCTTCCTTCACTTTCACGGATGGATCCCATTTGCTTATCAAAGCTCTGCATGCTCTTCTCCCTTCAAAAGCTCCCTTGGCTGAGCCTCACTCCAGCTTCAATGCCTTGGCTGAACCTCAATGCCTTCACGTCTCATTCCCGCCGCCTGCCCGACACCTTCCAGTCAGATTCCCATGCCCTTTTGCTGTTGGCTGGTCACTTGGGACCCCCCCCACATGACATTCCCGCAGTCATGCCTCTGTCCTCATTGGTAATGGGCTGACTTTTGTGTTCCCTATTGGAGTCCCCATGGCTGTAACTGAGTGGGACCTTGTTTAAAGTACAGATGTGGAGACAGGGAGGCTGGCATGGGATCTTACATAATGTCTGACCGCCATCTACTGGTTTCCCTGGTAAAGAGAACTACGCGGACAGGAGGGCTTTAGGGTACGGTGGCCCAGGCCATCTGTTGGTGTTCCTATAAAAGGAAAGAAGACACGAAGAGAAGTGCGAAGCTTCCTCGACAAGCCTGGGGCCACTTGGGCCACCTGAGGGAGAGAGGAAGGGAGAGATGGCTCCTTTCCACCCGATTCAGACAGCTTATCTCCAGAAGGAACAGGAACAGAGAGAACATTTCTGTTTCTATGGACCACCAGCCTGTGGTCCCGGGAAACAACCACACCATTCAGCCCCTCCTCTCTTGGGCCCCTCCTGTCTTCGCTTCCATGGTTCAGGCTCCTGGTTAGCACGTTACCTGCCGGGTGACCTGGGCAGGCCTGTCAGTGCCTGTAAATGCCATCTTGCAGATTCCAGTGACCTCCCCGCTGACCTGTCGCTGGACTCTAGAAGGAGCTGTGTTCTGGCCACATCCCTGTCTGGAGCACATGCAAGCATCTGAAGCTCCAAGCTCTCCCCAGTCCGCAGATACCCCCTTTCTGTTGTCTGCACCCTGCAATCCCAGCAGCCCTTCTGTCTCTGTCGTCACTAATGTCCACTTCTGGTCAGCTTCTGCATCATCCTTCTCCCCTCTCCTCTCCCACACTTCCTGTGCTGGCAGCTGCCCACACACATGCGCACAAAGACACATGCACACGCTAACTAGCAGTCACACACAGTGTAAACAAACACTCACAGACACAAATACCATACTCAAGCATACTCACCTACATGCACACATACATTCCCTCACATATGCACACATATGTGGAGAATTGCAAAAGTTGGTGAGAAAATGCTTTTGTCTTTTGAATCCATTATCTTTTTGAGCGTCTTGTACACATACACACATCACATTGCATGCTACATATAGACACTTGTACATACACTCACACATGCCATGAACAAATATACACAGACTCACACACATCCACGCACCACACACACTACAGACATCCACATGCACACACAGACTTAAACAAGTCTGAGGACATTTTCCATTATGTTTTCATTCCATTTTCCACAAACACATGTGTACATGTGCGCACACCCCATGAACACACACACACACATTCATAAACATACACTTACAGGCATATGCAATACCACACACACACAACCACATGTGTACATGTGTGCACATCCCATGTACACATGCACACCCTCTCACGTTCATAAACATATGTTTACAGACCCATGCAATACCACACACACAACCACACGTGTACATGTGTGCACATCCCATGTATACACACACCCTCACATATTCATAAACATATGCTTACAGACATGTGCAATGCTACACACACACAACCGCATATTGCATGTGTGCGCACCCATGTACATGTGCACACCTCCTCTCTCACACACACATCCATAAACATACACTTACAGGCATATGCACGTACCATGCACTCATACACAACCACATATGTACATGAGTGCACTCCCCGTGTAGACACATACACATGCTCACTCATGCACATGTGCACACACCAAGCACACATATGCACATTGCACATCCCACATAGACACCCTGATTCCACACATGTACTTTGGAATATCCACACATATGCACACATACGTACACACATGAGCACTCATCCATCCCCCCTCATGCTCACATGCACGCTCACAACACTGATATGCACAGAGGTTTAACAATGATGAAGCCCCAGAGCCTGTGACCCTGTGGTTTGGAATTAGCTGTCAGGACGGATCTCACTTGGAGTCTGGTGAATGTCGTGCGCTTGGTCGTGTGTCCCGAGGGTCAGCTGACACTGACCTGTGCATAGTTGTTGCTGGTGGCTGAGGGCACGAGTTTTCGGGGAGTGCCTGGATCCCGCCCTGCGTGGGTCGAGCAGCAACGTCTGATGATGATTTGTCCCCAGCTGTTTTTAGGAAATAAATGTCCTTAGAGGTTTCAGTCTTGGGAGTCCTCTGGGGGTAACTCTACTCGGTCCTATAGGGTTTCTGTGAGTCGGTAATGAGTTTGGTTTGGGTGCGATGATAGAGCTTTTCAGAGAATGTCCCTGTGGAGAAATCAGGAGCATTTAGGAGGGATTTCCAGGGTGCGGCTCTAGTGTTCTGAATTTGGATTGTCCAGGAATGCTCAAACTAGGTGGTTCTTCTAAGCCACATGCTCATACCCTGAAGCTGGGTCAGGGAGCAGGTGGGGCCCACTGCAAATCCAGCCCCAGCCTTCAGCCAGGATGGGCCCCTTTAGAGTTTTCTCTCCCTTCCTGCCCCCCAGGGATCCTCTGCTCCCTTCTTTCCTACCTGCCTCAGGTGTCCCCAGTGATAACCTGCCCCTGGGTGTCCCCAGTGATAACCTACTGAAATTCTCTAGTCTCCTAGCTATGGCACCCACACATGTGTCCAAGTAGAACTGGGCTTCACAGGGTTTTCAGTGGCTGATCTTTCAAAAGCAGATCACCAGGCCTTTATTCCAAGGCACCCTTGGGTGGGTTTGAACCTGCTACCTCTACACTTGGCCATCAAGTGTGCACAGGGTTTCCTCCGGGTCTCCTGGCCCCCCTTTACTCTCTCTCCTCTCCACTGCTTCTGTTCACTTTGTCAACAGGAACATTTCGCTCAGTACCACACAACAATACTGATACACTGATTAACCCCCCTGTGCTGTAGGATACACACTAGACTGCTAACCACAAGGCTGTCAGTTCAAACCCATCAGCTACTTCCCGGGAGGAAGGAAGAGACTTTCTGCTCCCTTAAAGATGCGCAGACTTGGAAACCCTGCTCAGGGTTGCTCTGACTCAGAGTTGACTCAGTGGTTTGCTTTGTTTTTTAAGAAACAGATCCAGGACAGTTCAAGGGCAGAGCGAGGGTTCACCAGCTGAATCCTGGAAACTGGGCAGACATTGAGACAGAATCTGGGAAACCCCTTCCTCCTTTTGTCTGTTTCTCCAACTTTGAGGGAAGGGGCTGCATTTAGCAACCCCCCCCACACACACATACACACCTTGGCAGTGGTGAGCTCCTCAGACACTCCTTATTTTCACTTCCTTGGTGTGTACAGGGCGCAGTGGACTGTCATCACTGTGGAGAGGAAGCCCCTTTGGGTCCATGGCCAAGGCCTCAGGGACTGGGCAGGCCCAGCTGACTCATCCCACTCTGCCAGACCTCAGCAGTGCACCTGACGTGTCTTCTTCATGAGTGAATGTAGTCTCTGCGTTCCCGGGTTCTCTCTGCATTTAAGTATAAAATCAAATAAGAAACAGGTTGTTGTCAAGTCCACTCAACTCCTGGTGGCCCCACGTGTGTCGGACGAGGGCTGTGCTCCTCAGGGCTTTCCAGTGGCTGATTTTTCAGAAGAAGATTGCCAGGTCTTTCTTCCTAGGTGCCTCTGGGTGGGCTTGAACCACCAACCTTTCAGGTAACAGCCGAACGCTCAACTTTCGCATCACTCGAGGACCACACCCTGTGTTTCTAAAGCATGTAAGCCCTGTGTTGAGAGGGAGTTCTCACGTACTCAGTCCAGTGGGTTCTAGTGCATTCAAGGGTTGTGATGAAATCATTCTCTGGACGTCTTCATTACCCCGAGAGTTTCTCTCTGTTTTCTCCGAGGCTCTCCTTCCCAAGCCTTCTAGAAGCCAAACCAAACCCACGGCCGCTGAATCGATTCCTCCTGATAGCAACTCTGCAGAGCAGAGAAACAACTGCCTCCAGAGGGCAGCCTGGATCACATCCTTTCCACCGACCTTGAGATTAGCCGCCCAGTGCTTAACCCACTGTGCCAGCAGGAATCTCTTCCCAGGCCTTGGTCATCCCTAATCTGTCTCCTGTCTTTACAACAAGTACACTGTTATTAGCCTAGACCCCTTCCCTTCCACTCGGGCAGTGATTTCCACTCTGGTCATGGGTGGAGTCTCGGACCTGTTGTTTCAAATAGTTCCCCAGATGGAAATCTTTGGTGAGTTATTTAATTTATACCTTCCTACAGCAAATATATGTCAAGTGTCAGGACGGTGATTATAACCCTGCTCTAGATCCCCTTTGCTCCCTGCTCTAGATCATCTGTTCCCTAGATCACCCCTGCTCTAGATCATCTGTTTTCTAGATTACCTCTGCTCTAGATCATCTGCACTATAAATCACCCCCGCTCTAGATCATCTACCCTCTAGATCACACCTGCTCTCAATCATCTGTTCCCTAGATCACCTCTGCTCTTGATCACCCCTGCCCGAGATCATCTAGCCACTAGATCACCTCTGCTCTAGATAACTCCTGCCCTAGGTCATCTGTTCCCTAGATCACCTCTACTCTAGATCATTTACCCTCTAGATCCCCTCTGCTCTTGATCACCCCGCTCTAGAGCATCTGTTTTCTAGATCACGCCTGCTCTCAATCATCTGTTCCCTAGATCACCTCTGCTCTTGATCACCCCTGCCCGAGATCACCTAGCCTCTAAATCACCTCTGCTCTAGATCATCTCGTCTCTAGATTACCTAAATCACCTCTGCTCCAGGTCATCTCCACTCTAAATCACTGCTGCTCTCGATCATCTGTACCCTAGATCACCTCTTCTCTAGGTCATCTCTTCTGTAGATCATTTAGGCTCTAAATCACTTCTACCTTAGATCACCTCTGCTCTGGATCATCTGTTTCCTTGATCACGTCTTCTCTAGATCACCCCTACTGTAGAGCATCTGTTCTCTAGATTACTTCTGTAGATCACCCCTGTTCTAAAGCATCTCTTCTCTTGGTTACCTCTGCGCTATGTCATCTTGACTCTAGGTCACCTCTATTCTAGCTCATCAAAACTCTAGACCACCTCTGCTCAAAACCATGTGTTGTCTAGATCAAGTGTACCATGCTAGATGCCCTCTACTCTGGACCACTATTCCTCTAAATCACTCACCTCTACTCTAGATGGTGAAGCCACTTGGCTATACCCAGTGCAGACATTTGGAACCTGCATTTGGAAGCCATTTACACGCAGACCCCTGTAGGAGACGTGTCCCTGACCCACGAGCAGGCTGCCTGAAACTACACAATATACAAGCATCAGTGCACACTGATTATTTTTAGTGCTCTTGGGAAAACATGATCATTCTAAAAAACCCAACTGCATTTATGAGCAATTCTTCTGTTTTATTTTGTAGCTGTCTGTTCCTGCCCATCTTATTGCATGAACTTCTTTGCTGTAAGAGGATTGTCAAAAGGGGTGTCTTTGAAGAACAGAAATAGTTGTTCTCACATATCAGGGGGCTCAAAGTTGGAATTCAGGGCACCAGCTGCAGGGCGAGGCTCGCTCACTGTGGGTTCATATTCTGTAGCCCCCCGCATTCCTTGGTCACCTTCACTTGACCTCTGTCGTCCCTCATTTGTCCTTCTTGTTCTGGGTCTGATCTGCTCCTTATTATGCGGCAGGTTTGGGACCCGCCAGACACGGCTGTAGCCTCATTACATCGCAAGGGAAACCCTATACCCACACAGGGCTGCATCCGCAGGTACAGCGATTAGGATTCCAGCCTACATATCAGAGGGACACAATCCCATCCATAGCAGCCCCACAGACAAATAGTAGATATTCAATAAGTAGATAAAGAACAGATTTATTTTCACTGTGAAAATGCATGATGGTGGTGTGCGGTGGGGTCAGTTCTGACTCATGTTGTTGTTGTTGTGTGCCGTCGAGTCGGTTCTGACCCATAGCGACCCTGTACAGGGTTTCCGAGGGTGTAAATCCTTACGGGAGTAGAAAGCCTCATCTTTCTCCCGCGGAGCGGCTGGTAGTTTCGAACCACTGACCTTAAGGTTCGCAGCCCGATTCGTAACCACTACGCTACCAGAGCTCCATAGCCACCCTTTATAGGGTTTCCAAGGCTGAACATCTTTATGGGAACAGAAAGCCTCATCTTTCTCCTGCTTAACTGTTGGTAGTTTCGAACAGCTGACTTTAAGATTAGCAGTCCAACTCATAACCACTACGCTACCAGAGCTCCTTGTGAAAATACCTAAGAAGAACACCGTCTATGCGGGATGGGTTAGAAGGTACTTCATGGATGCAGTGAGGAAGAAAGATCTTCCAGAGTGGACAGTGAAAGGGTGAGGGTCTCTGCGACTGCAGCCTCATTGTCACTACACAGACTGACGTATGCAAAGTGCCCGGCTGTCAGAAGACTGACGCACTAGAAGGTGGTCCCTGAAGGCCTAATGTGACACGTGGTTCAGCACTCGTTTACCTTCGTCACTGCACCGGGTGATAGGCACCACCGTCCTCAGTGGAGCCTGCCTGCTTCTGGGATGCTGAGATAGACTAGGAAGAAAGGCCTGGCTATCTACTTCCAAAACTCAGCCCATGAAAACTGTGTGGATCGCAAAGTCTGACTGGCAGCCTACCTTGAGGACGATGCGGGACTGGGCGGCATTTTGTTCCATTGGCAAGGGGGCGAGGGTGACCATGAGTTGGGCGCTGACTGGAAGGTAGCTTAGCCAACAGCAACACTGGTGTATCGTAGTCAAAGCACAAATAACGTGGAACCTTCTGGAAGGCAGGATTTGTTTTTGTTTTGTTCGCTACTCTTTCCTCAGCACTTAGAACTCTACATGATATGTGTTAAGCACTTAACTGACATTGTTGTTAAGTGCCATCGAGTGGATTCTGACCCATAGCGACCCTGTATAGGGTTTCCAAGGAGCAGCTGGTGAGTTTGAACCACTGACCTTGCAGTTCAAACTGACTTTGCATTCTGACATATTCGACCACAGCGCCACACCAGGACTCCAACTAACATTAGTTTAATACACAAGAAATTAATACTGCCCGTTTAAAAACATGTTTTTTAATTTAAAAAAAAATGCTGTTGCTGTTAATGTGCTGTTGAGTTGGCTCCGACTCTTAGCGATTCTGTATAGGATTTCTGAGGAGCGGCTGGTAGTTTTGAACTGCTGACCTTGCACTTAAAAAATAGATCCTTCGTAGTTTCTCCCCTAAAGAGCCCAGTGGGTTAGGCTGCTAGCTGCAAGGTCAGCAGTTCAAACCCACCAGCTGCTCCTCTGAAAGATAAGTCTGTCTGTCCCTATAAAGATCACATACTCTATATAGATTCTGAGACAGAATCAACTCGATGACAGTGGATTTGGTTTAGCTTTACTCTCTCTCTAATCCCGTTTCAACATGGGAAAAGTTAATACTCTTAACAGGTGTTTAGTCTCAGAAACATATTTCTGTGTTTCTATGATATGCACTAAACTTTTCAAACATAAATGGGCTTGGTTTTGGCATGGGATGCTGTAGTAAATTCTTGGGTATATTGGCCGCATAGGCAAATGTTGTTGTCATGTGCCGTGGAGTCGGTTCCGACTCATAGTGACCCTGTACAGGGTTTCCGAGGCTGTAAATCTTTACGGGAGCAGAAAGCCTCATCTTTCTCCCGCGGAACAGCTGGTAGTTTCGAGCTGCTGACTTTGTGGTTCACAGCCCTATTCGTAACCACTACGCTATATGTAAATACACGTGTAGAAATATCCTCTGTCACACTGACATGTTTCATGGGTGTAGTCTCCTCCTCCTTCACACATCTCTCTCGCTTGCCTGTCTGCCTATGCATCTGTTACTGTTAACTGTTATGGAGTCGGTTCCAACTCATAGTGACCCTTTTAGGGTTTCTGAGGAGTGGTTGGGGGATTTGAACTACTGACCCTGCAATTAGCAGTCCAGTGCTACACCCAAACTCCGTCTATGCAGGATTGTATGGTGGTGGTGGTGGTGGTGTGCCGTGGAGTCGGTTCCAGCTCTAAAGACCCTGTACAGGGTTTCCGAGGCTGTAAGTTTTTACAGGAGCAGAAAGCTTCATCTTTCTCTCGCGGAACAGCTGGTAGTTTCAAACTACTGACCTTGAGGTTAGCAGCCAGATTCATAACCACTACAGTACCAGAGCCCCGTTATGCAGAATTATATATCTAACAGTATTTTTCTCTTGCCATATCTCTTGTGTCTCCCGTTTACCTTCATCATTTTTCCTGGCCTCCTTATTGTATATTGTCTTCCCCCTCACCCAACTTGATCAGTGTCCACTGGACAGCTAGCTGCAAGGTCAGCAGTTCAAACCCTCCTGCAGCTCTTCAGGAACCCTATACAGGGTCACTATGAGTCAGAACTGACTCAATGTCACTGAACACCAACAACCCTCTCATCAGTGCTTTACCCTGCCTCACCCTCCCATCCCTAAGTCTTCACTGATCATCTAACAGAAAGAAACCCATCGTTTCTCACATGGCATTTCTGGGTCCCTGATTTCCAGTGGTCTAGGTAGCCTCTCGGAGTCCTGGTGTGGCGCTGTGGGTTAATGCGCCAGACTGCAAAGCTGTTTGAACTGCAAGGTTGGTGGTTTAAGCTCACCACCCGCTCCTTGGAAACCCTATACAGGGTCGCTATGGATCAGAACCGACTTGATGGCACTTAACAACAAGGCAGCCTCTAAGGTGCTCTGGTAGCGTAGTGGTTATGAGTTAGGCTGCTAACCTCAAGGTCAGCAGTTCAAAACTACCAGCCGTTCCGCGGGAGAAAGATGAGGCTCTCTGCTCCCATAAAGATTTACAGCCTCGGAAACCCTGTACAGGGTCGTTATGAGTCAGAACCGACTCCACGGCACAGAACCACCACCACCAGCACCAGGCAGCTTCTGAGCCATTCCCCGAGGTGTGTCTCTCTGCCCTTGTCTTCACAGTTAAGTTCTGCTTCTCACCTTGCAGGACAGCTGTGCCAGGGTGCTGCTGTTTCGAGGCGGAAACAAGGAATTAAAAAACTACAACAGCCAGACTCCATTCCAGGTAAGGAGTGTTGTCAAGAACGAGAGGTGCTCGTCTTGAGTTATCACGGGAGATGATTTTGAGAGTCTGCACGTTGTCTTTAAACATATCATGCGAGCTTGGCTCCTTCTGTTGTGAAGGTTTTCCTGATTTATTTTGTGTTCGGGGGCCGTCCCCATGTACCTCCGTTTCTGGGTGCTGAAACTGCTGATCCAACTCAGCTTCCTTCCTTGCTCGATCGATCTGCATGAATAACGCAGACGTTCAGCTATGGAGATATTCAAGAAAGCAGCTTTGGAAAACAATGAAGACGTAGAAGCTGACATGATGCAGCTGTGGGAAATGCTGCCTTTTCTTACCTGTCCTTTGAGTGGGAATCGTCATGAGTCTCAGGGGGAGATGGTTTGTCATAGGTCAGGAAGCCTTCAGGGTGTGCAGTCTTGGGATGGACAAACAACAGCACACAAAACCCTGCCTGGGCATGGGGTTCCATGTGGAACCCACAAACCAGGGTTGCTGGTCGGCTCATCCAGTTTTGATGCTGTTAACTAGAGGATTTCAAGTGCTCTTTCGTTACTGTGTTTCTGCTACATGCTGTGAGTTATAGAAATGCATTTGGTACTAAACACAGCCAGATAGAGCCACTTGGTTTGAAAATTGATACAACCCTGTATCTTTTTTGTTTTGTTTTTTAATGAGAGAGTAAACATTTGTTAGTATTACATTTATTTTATATGCCAAGTTCTGTCTGTCTGGGTGATTTACATGAATTTTTTTGAATCCTCATGAAACATTTATAATGTAGAAAGTTTATCTCCATTTCACAAATTGGTAAACAGAGACAAAGAATGATTCATTCAATGTCATACAGGAAGTAACCATTGAAGCTGAAACCAAATCTTATCAAAGTGACCCCAGAGCCAACACTCTTTCTGTTTTGGGCTGTTGTTATTCATGTACAATGCAGTAAAAACACATTTTATTTTGGTTTATAGTTCTGTGAGTATTAACACTGGTTTGTTGTTACAAGGGGCCATGGAATCGGTTCTGACGCTCAGTGACGTCTCATGCACAACAGAACGAGACACCACCAGGTCCTGAGCCACCCTCACACCTGTTGTTAAACTTGAGCCCACTGCGGCTGTCACTGTGTCAATCCATTTCACAGGGGGTCTTCCCTCTTTGTCTCTAACACTCCACGTTTTGTTGTTAGGTGCCATCGGGTCAGTACCGAGTTACAACAGAATGAAACACTGCCCGATCCTGGGCCAACCTCACTACTGTTGCCATGCTTAAGTCCATCGATGCTGCCACTTGGCTAATCCATCTCGTTAGGGGGTCTTCCTCTTTTTCTCTGACCCTCCACCTTACCAAACATGGTATCCTTCTCCAGTGACTGGTTCCTCCTGACAGTATGAGAGACGAAGTTTGGCCATCCTGGACTCCAGGGGGCGCTCTGGCTGCACTTCTTCCAGAACGGATCTATTGGTTCTTTTGGCAGTCCATACACCCACTGTTCTTAGTTGGAATTCATTTTTTACCTCTTATTAACTTGAAAAAACAAAACCAAAAAACTGTCGACTTCAAATCCTGGTGCCCTTCTGTGTGTTAGGGAGAACTGAGCATCCATAGGGTGCTCAGTGGCTGCTGACCTTTTGGAAGTACATCACCAGGTCTTTCTCTTGCAGTACCTCTGGTTGGACTCAAACCACCAATCTTAGGTTAGCTGCTAAATGTGTTGAGAGGGGACCTTTAATTTCACGTTGACCTCCACTAGCTCGTCTCGTAGGTATCACTAGTAGGAAAGGGGCCTGACTTGTCGAAAAATGAATGTGTTCAGTCCAAAAATTGGCCCCTAGACCTTTCATAACCTCTGCTAAACACTTTACTTAGCTTTTCAATAGGGGCAGCCTTGGATTTAATCTCGAATCTTACGATTTGCCAATGTTTATTATAGAATGGGTTGGAAAAATTATTTCCTTCTTTGCCAATGGATTTATTAGGGTTATAGCTACTGTCCAAGAAAATTGCCTCTTCAAAGTGGTGTTACAAGGGATTTGTGGCTTCCTTCTAATTTGTGGTGGCTCTTCCTTTTCCCCTTGGGCGTTAGCTACGGGTTGATGGCTTGGTTTAGCCTGTTTGCTTGTTTGCCACTAAATAGTCTATGTTCAGCACTTATATCTTCACTAGTTTACTGTGGAGTCTGGAGATGGTGCAAACAATGAACACATCTGGTTTCTAGTTGAAAGATAAAAGGGTCATGTCCACTCAGAAGCCCTTTGGAAGAAAGTTCTGTTCATCTACTTCCAAAAAGTCAGCCAATGAAAATATTACAAACCACAGTTGTACCCGGATGCACGCAGGATCTCTGTGGGTCAGAGTTGATTCGACAACACCTGGTCTTGTTAGCTGTAGCTTTTCTTTTTCTTTTAATAAAAGTAAGAAAGGTTGCTTTAAGTTACCTAGAAAAGCAGCAGTGAATATCCTATGATTGGAGGTAAACTATTGAATAATCCTAAGCAGCTGTTTCCGACTTTTCAGGGAAGTGGCTTGTAGCGGATGGTCCAGGGAAGTGGGTGGGGAATGGCCCAAATGCAGGAAAGAAAAACAGTGTTAGTGGCCCGTGTCCTTCCTGGTCTCCACAGGATGGACACACTTCTTTGTATGCAAGTACTGGCAGAAAGCCGTAATATGCCCTCACCGCAGCAAAAACGCACCAGCAAAATTCCGATGCCAACGGCACTCAAGACACCGCAAAAGGTTCTGGGAGAAAGTGAGGCAGAGTGCCTTTGAATAGGACCTGGTGTCAGCAAACGTTGCCCATGGAGTTGGTGGACACGAAGCCGTTGTACTTTGGCATGCTCACAATGAGCTCCAATTGCACAAGTTGGGGGCTGGTCCCCTCTGACATCTCCACTGCCTCATGTTTTAATAATACGCAGAGACTTGCATCACTCCACGGACGCTTGCCTGTCAAATGTCCCCAGCGTTCCCTTTTCATTTCATTCTTCCCTTCCCACTTGTAAAAAATGCATCATTTTCTACAGCGTTCGTGTGGAGGTGATGACACCCTGGGTTGTGCAAAGGGATGCGAGTGTGCTCACTTGTGTGAAAATGTTAGGGATGTGCAGACGCTGTTGTGCACTCGGGCCATTTCTAAGATATCTTGGCATGTTTGATAGAGTTCATCTTCTCAAAGTGTGGTCCCTGGACCAGCAACATCAACAAGACCTAGGAACTTGAGAGAAAGGCAAGATTTCAGGCTTCATTCCTGACGTACTGAATCGGGAACTTGGAAGAGCATCAGACTGTCTGTATTCTAACAAGCCCTCCAGAGAGTCTGATTGTTGTTGTTGTTAGGTGCCATCGAGTCAGTACCTACCCATAGCAACCCAATGCACAACAGAACAAAACACTGCCCTGTCTTGGGCCAACCTCACAATAGTTGCCACGCTTGAGCCCATTGATGCTGCCACTGTGCCAATCCATCTCGTTGGGGGTCTTCCTCATTTTCTGTGACCCTCCATTTACCAAGCATGATGTCCTTCTTCAGAGACTGGTCCTTCCTTGTTGTTGGACGCCGTATGGCAATCTTGTGTGTAGCCACAGGAAGGTCTGTCCCTGACCTTGTTTTGGCTGATGATATGGAGTTTTTCCACCGTCTCTTTCCCCAGATGTAGTCAGTTTGATTTCTGTGTATTCCATCTGGTGAGGCCCATGTGTATAGTTGGCTTTTATATTGTTTTAAAAAGGTATTTGCAATGAAGAAGTCATGGGTCTTGCAAGATTCTATCATATGATCTCCAGCATTCTTCCTATCACCAAGGCCATATTTTCCAACTACTGATCCTTCCTCTTTGTTTTCAATCATTGTATTCCAATCACCAGTAATTAGCAGTACACATCTTGAGTACATGTTTCATCAATTTCTGACTGAACAAATTGGTAGAATTCTTCAGTTTCATCCTCACTGGCTTTAATGGTTGGTCCATAAACTTGAATAATAGTGGCATTAACCGGTCCTTCTTGTAGGTGTGTGGGATGTTATCCTACCACAGATAGGTTTGTATTTCAAGACCGATCTTGATATGTTCTTCTTGATAATGAGTGTGACGCCATTCCTCTTCAATTTGTCATTCCCGGCAACCCACGTGGTTGTCAGATTCAAAATGGCCAATACCAGTCCATTTCAGCTCACTAATGCCTAAGATATCAATATTTACTCATTCCATTTCATTTTTGACAGTTTCTGATTTTCCTAGATCCATACTTCATACATTCCATGTTCTGATTATTAACAGATGTTCACAGCTGTTTCTCCTCATTTTGAGTTGTGCTTCATCAGCAAATGAAGAAGGTCTGAAAACTTTACTCCATTCGCATCCTCACCATCACTCTAGTCTGAGGAGGCAACTCTTCCCCAGTTGCATTTTGACTGCCTTCCACTCTGAGGGGCTCATCTTCCAACACTCTATCTGACAGTATTCTGGTGTTCTTCATCATGTTTTGATATTCAATACTCTGGTGCTATCTGACAGTGTTCCACTGCCCTCCATAAGGTTTTCAGTGACTAAGTATTTGGAAATAATCTGTCTCTCCTTCCTAGTCTGTCTTTGTCTGGAAGCTCAGTTGAAACCTACCCACCGTGGGTGACCCACCTGGTATATAAAATACCATGGCATAACTCTCAGAATCACAGCAACGTACAAGCCACCACAGTACGACAGACTGACAGAGAAGTGCTGGATGCAAAACGCTTAGGCAGAGCTGGGGGGATTGTCACCTGGCTGTGTTTATGCACAACAAGGGGAGACTTGTTACAATTTACAGCTCCCTCGGAACTTAGCAGTGCATTAATTACAGGAGGTAGAAAAGCAAATTAAACACATGGCTGTTGTTCACTCCAGGGAAATATCATCATAATTCACTGCCTATCTCAGTGATGGGTAGGATTCGGATCGCTTTAATAATGTAGACTGCAGGATAATTTCCCCAGAACCTGGGACACACCTGTCTTGGGCTGTATGGTAAGTGAACAAAACCCTCATCGTCCCTGGAAGGAAATCTGTAAGTTTAAACAGAAAGCAATCAAGAGAGACCATTCGAGACTCTAGTGAGGAACCAGATAGTGCTCTGGGCTTTTCATTGGCTGATTTTTAGAAGCAGCTTGCCAGGACTTTCTTCCTGCTCTACCAGTTATCACACAGGTAACACGGGACCAGGCAACATTTTGTTCTGTCACACCCAAGGTCACCGTGAATGGGAGGTGACTGAACAACATTTAGAAACAGGGCGTGTTGTCGTTGTTAGGTGCCATGGCAACCTTGTATGTGGCAGAATGAAACATTGCCTGGTGCCATCTTCACAATGGTTGGTACGTTTGAGTGGATGGTGATTCTGACTTTGGGCATCTTTCACTTTAAACACAGGTCCCATTGTACACTCTAGGTAATGTGTCTTCTCAAGAGAACATCAGATGATTGTCCTTTCCACCACCACCACCTTGGCTCCATAAACTATTCATCCTCAGGTTCCAAGTTCCTCAAAGGCTGTCCTCCTCGCTGTCTATGGACAGGACTGATGGAGGTCACCCTGGGCATACAGTGGACTCCCACACCTGTGTCTCAGGCCCACAGAGATCTTACTGAGCCCACACTTCCATAGCATCTCCCCCGACCTCCCTGTTCTGTATCAAGTACAACAGACATGCTTGCCCCAGGGCCTTTGCACATGCAATCAGCTCTGTGAATAGAAGAATTCCTCTTCATAGTCTGTAGTTCATTCCCCAACTAACTCACTCCAAGAGAGGTCCTTTTCACAGGCCTAACCCAGTAGTACCTTGTCATCATTGTTCCTGGATACTCTCGAGTTGGCTCAGATGCTTAAATTTAATGGAATAAAAAGTTGTCTGATCCTGTGCCATCCGCACACTCCTTGGTTGAGCCCATCCACTGTCCATGTGTGTCATTGGGGGGTCTTCCTCTTTTTCCTCAGTGTGCTGAAAATGTCAATCTCAGGCACCAGTTTCACAGCTGAGCTATGAAATCAGAATCGAAATTTCAGTCTGACTCCAAAAGTGTTTTCTTCCCATTGGTCCCTTCCATTCTATCATCAGCCCCTCGGACGTCTGGAAGTCAAACAAGTCAGATTCAGAAGAGGATCTGAAAGGAGGAATATTGCTGACGTCCGATGGATGAAAGCAGACAATACCAGAAAGACGTTTACTTGTGCTTTATTGGCAATGCAAAGGCTTTCAACTGTGTGGATCATGACAAGCTATTGTTAACATTGTGGAGAATGAGCATTCCAGAACACTTAATTGTGCTCATGAGGAATCTGTCCATCAACCAGGTGGTAGTCATTTGAGCAGAACAAGGGGACACTGAATGGTTTAAAATCAGGAAAGGTTTGCACCAGGGCTGTATTCTTTCACCATACTTATTCAATCTGTATGCTGAGCAAAGAATCTGAATATCTGAGTTACATGAAGAAGAACGTGACATCAGGATTGAAGGAAGACTCTTTAACAGCCTGAGCTCTGGTAGCATAGTGGTTACGAATCGGGCTGCGGACCTTAAGGCCAGCAGTTCGAAACTACCAGCTGCTCCGCAGGAGAAAGATGAGGCGTTCTGCTCCCATAAAGATTTATAGCCCTCGGAACCCCTGTACAGGGTCGCTATGGGTCGGAACCGACTCGACGGCACTTAACAACAACAACAATATGCAGATGATACAACCTTGCTTACTGAAAGTAAAGAGGACTTAAAATATGTACTGATGAAGATCAAAGAGCACAGTCTGAGGTATGAGTTGTTCCTCAATGCAAATAAAACAAAAATCTTCATCACTGGACCAGTAAATAACATCCATATAAATGGAGAAAAGATTAAAGTTGTCAAAAACTTCATTTTGCTTGGATCCCCCATAAACATTCATGGACGCAGCACTCAAGAAACCAAATGACATATTACATTAAGCAAAATCTACTACAGAAGACCCTTTCAAAGTGTTCAAAAACAAAGATGTCAGCTTGACAACTAAGGTGCACCTGGCCCCAGCCATGGCATTTTCAGTAACTTCATATGCATGTAAAAGTTGGACACTGAATAAGGAAGACCACAGAAGAATTGATGCATAGGAGTTATGGTGTAGAAGACTGTTCAAGCTGCCATGGATTTCTAGAACAAACAGATCTGTGTTGAAAGCAGTACAGCCAGAAGGCTCCTTAGAAGCAAAGAAAGCCAGATTTCATCTCTCATACTTTGGATATGTTATCAGGAAAGACCAGTCCCTAGAGGAGGGCATTGTGTTTGCTAAAGTAGAGGGTCAGCGAAAAAAGGAAGACCCCCAATGAGATGGATTCTCACAGGGGAAGCAGCAAAGGAGGTGTTTTGTTCTGTTGTGCACATGGTAGTTTTGAGTCAGAACCCGCTCAATGGCACCTAAGAACAACACAGCTGTAAGAAAATGGATCATTGTACACTGAAGCCACCCACTGTGGTACTTGTGTTTCAGCAACATGAGAAGACTCAGGTGTGGGGCTAACGGTGTGGGGTCCTCATTACCCATCGGAATTCCAGTTCAAGGTCGAGATCGAGCCTCTGGCCACCTGCCGCAGGCCCAGCCCATAGCTGATTGGCTAATTCAGACCCAATCAGATTTGGTGCCCCGGGAAATTAGCGTTGGGGCAGGAAATCTGCAGGTGCGTTCAGATCAAAATCATCTAGGGTCTCACAGAAGAAAGCCACCAAGAATCAAGGAGCACCTAGGGTTACCGACAAGGACGGAATCCACAAGGCAGAGAACTGATTTCAAACTCCCAGCCTCCAGAGCTTCGAGAAAACACATTTCTGTTCTCCACAGCCCTCCACATTCGGTGTTCGTGTTAACAGCAGTGCTGTGAGCTCAGACATCTTTGTGACCTTTCCCTTCCGGCAAAAGCATTCCTACCATGGATCTCCTTTGCTGATGTGGTTGTTAGAAACCCCACGCCCGTCAGCAAGCAAAGGCCGACACACATGGCATACTTCTTAGCTTCTGCTCTTCAAGACATCTACCACCTCTCACGCTGGCTTCAGGACCCTTGTTTTTGAAAGTAATTCTTCTCAAGCCTTTTGAAAATAGACTTCAGAGAGCTGACATTTATGGGTGGATATTTGTTTAAGAAACACCAGTCTGCAGTGACTTTGATATGCGTTAGTGCGAGGCTTTAGCCACGGGGACCTGGGAGCAGTGGCCACTTGTGGCTTGTCTGGTGTCACTGGCATGGGAGTTGGTGAGAAGTGGTCCCAATTGGAAATAAGCCACAAGCTCTCTGTGATGGACACCTCCCAATACCTATTATGTTTGGAACATTCCACGACACTGGCTCCTGCCCAAGATGCCATTCACATGACAAAGAACGGATGGTATAGAGACTTGTTCTGACTTCCAAACTTCTTCAAGCTGTTTTCTTTTGGAGACCTCTTGGGCCCTGCAAAGTCATCTTTCCAAACAAAGTTGGTGGCTTTCTCATTTCTGTAACCCACAGTCCCAGCATGGGGCCCACCACAAGTAAGCAAAACACTGCAGCTCCTCAGACAAGATGTAATGCCCATACGGAATAGAATCATTTGTGGTTTTGAAGGTCTTAGAAAGGTCACCCTGACACATGGGGGCCTCCTGGGGTGGACTCAGGGCAGAGTTGCGATGACTTTGCGCCTAAAGATGTGACTTTGACCTAGAACTTAGCCCAGCTAATCATGTGATCAAAAGGAGCCCTGGATGTGCAGTGGCTGCTAAACCAAAGGTTGATAGTTCGAAGGCGTCAGACGCTCAATGGAGAAAGGAAGACGGTCGGTTTCTTAAAGACTGACGGCCTTGGGAACGCTGTGAAGCAATTCTACACTGCCCTATGTGGGTTGTATGAGTCGGAATGGACTCCACAGCACTGGGGTTTTAGTTCTGCTGTTGGGGCAGGTACTCATTGAAGATTTCATCTGTCCAGCTACTGGGGTGTGCAGGGCCCTAGGGATACTCATGAGTAAGTAGCTAGCACAGTGCTCGCTCCGCCCTGAGGGCTCCCTGTTCCAGTCCCCTCTCTCCACCCTGCCTTCCTCATTCCAAACTTCCCACACCATCGCTTTGTTTATATCTCTGTCCCTGCCAAATGGGGGCACCTCAAGGACAGAGCCAGGTTTGGGCACTAATGCCCAGTTGTTGGATTGATGGCCGAGGATGGGAGGTCAAATGGGGTCATTGCCCTGGTTACTTCTGTGCTCCTCATCCTCACTTGGGACAAGCTGATCCTTCTGCCCAACGAGGAAATCCCTGTGGTAACTGCAGTCACTTATCCATCAGGGTTTAGGGTACAGGAAGGCGAGTCAGTTCCAACACTGCTCCCCGCTTCCCAAG
>NW_006408558.1:14303558-14324326 GCF_000296735.1 Chrysochloris asiatica
GGAAAATTTCTCCCAGAAGCTCTTCAACTATCTCCTCTGTGGACTTCTGTGAATATTCCTGTTCTGGAATGCCAATAATTCTTAACTTGTACCTTTTCATGTTATCTAGCCAGCATGAATCTTTGACTCTCTTCAGATTTTTTTATTCCATTTTTTGCTTGCTCTTCTATCTTAGCAGTATTGAGAGATTTGTCTTCCAGCTTGCTAGTTCTGGCTTCCAACTCTTCTATTCTGCTCCTTTCCCCTTCAGTGTATTGTCCATTTCTGATATTTTATCATTAATCATCTGGACCTCTTTTTGCAAATTTTGAATTATTTGCATTGCTGTATCAATCTTGTTTGATCGCTCTTATAGTACTTTCCTGACTTCTTCCGTGTTTTCCTCCACTTCTTTTCGCATCATCTGAATTTGTTTCCATATCATTCTTCTTAATTCTTTCTCAGGCAAATCTAAAACCTGCTCTGCCTCTTCTAGGGAGCCTTTGTCTGGCTCCAGCTCATTTGTCTCAGTTACTCTTTTTTGTTTTGGGACATGTTTTGAGATCTTTTGTTGTGTTTGTTTGTCATTTCCAGTAGTTATGTGAGTTTTTTAATGCTTAAATAGATATTTGTTCTTGTGTTATTAAGCTTACTGGGTGTCTCCTGATGGATATGATGAGGAGATAGGCTTCCCTTTTCACATGTAATGTTTAGCAGCTGCTATTCACTCTTATCTCAATGGTGCAATATTGTGGGGTATGCTTGTAGCTTGGCTATATGGCCACTATTGCTGTCTCTTCTTGGGTTATGTAGGGAGAAAAAGCTACCACCTCCAGTACAAATGTGTGATCAAAAGAACCAAAAACAGAAACAATATAAAAGCAGAGGCAAAAACCACCACTTTGAAATAAAAATAAAACTGTGGCCGATTGTCCAGTCGCCTTGCTACACATGCAGTGTGTGTGTACCATAGAGGCCTCCAGTAGTGGTTGGGGATGTTCGCTTGCTCAAGCCCCTCCTCTAATCCCCACTGTAGAGCTACGCAGATAGATATTGAGAAGTTAATGGGAGAAAGATTGTCTACTATTTTTGTCTCTAAAGATGTTAGGTATCTGTGTGTGCACAGCGTAATTCTTCAGAGAGTTGAGTCTGTTTACGTTGTGGTTTTACAGATTGTTCATATGGTTTGCCTGGCAGTCCTGACGGGCCTTTTTTTTTCTTGCTAGATATGATAGAGTAAAGGGTCCTGCACAACTTAATTTTAGGGTTGTGACCTGAGGCCGACATCAAAAACAGCCACCAAGCTCTTTCTCTCTGTGCCATGGAAAAACTGTGGGCTCAGTTATGGACTTTTTTTGGGGGGATATGCACCCACCCTCCTCAAGGCTTCCGGGCTGGGCAAAGAAGGTGCGACAGGGAAGAGAAGGAAAAAATGTGTAGAATCCCCCACACCTACTTTTGCAACTGCCACTGCACTGCTTTTAGTGTGGGTTCCCTGTGCCGGTCTGGCTGTAGCCTTGCCTTCTGAACCCTGCCCGTCTTGAGCAATTCCTAACTCACAATGTTGTCCTTTATATCATGATTTTTCCCACTTGAATGTGTGGGAAACTGATGCTTTGTACCTTGTACTAGATCCAGAGCTCTGGTGTTGTTCCATGAATGTAGCTTCTCTGGGTTTTCAGTCCCTCCCCCACAGAGCCTTTCCTACCTGGCTGTCTCTGCTGCCCACCAAACCGGAACTCCTCAGGGATCATTTTGATTTGCGATTTGATGACTATTTCAGGGCAATAGTTTGAAAAGTCCTGGTGTGACACTGTAGGATTAGTTGTTGTTGTTGTTAAGTGCCATCAAGCCAGTTCCGACCCATAGCGACCCTGTGCAGGCTTTCTGAGGAGCAGCTGGTGAACTTGAACTGCCGACCTTGAGATTCAAACTGACTTTGCAGTCCAGTGCAATAACCCACAGCGCTTAAGTACTGGACTGCTAACCATGAAGTTGGTTCAAATCCACAAGCCGCTCCTCGGAAATCCTATACAGGGTAGCTATGAGTCAAAACCAACTTGATGGCATTTGACAACAACAGAATTGCCCTGAGATGGTTTTTAAATCTTGAATCAAAAATGTCCCTGATGTCCTCTTTAACCCAAACAAGGAGGCCATGTAGCTTCATGCTTTCAGAGTTGGCCTGCTAATCATAATATCAGCGGTTCAAAACTACCAGGTGCTCTGCTGGAGAATGATGAGGCAGCCTGGTCTATAAAGACGGTCTCAGAAACCTCTAGGAGCAGGTCCCCCGAGTCCTGTAGCATCGCTGTGGGCAGGAGTTCTCCTGACTGCCATCTACTCAGGTAGATCACCAGACCTTTCTTCTGCTGATCTGCTGAGGGGGTTCAAAGCACTGGCCTTTCAGTTAACAGCAGAATGCTCAACAACTGTATCTCCAGGGTGTCCTTTTTCTTTAGATACAATGGGGTTTTGATACAAAAATGACTGCATCTGGAGATGAATATTTCATGTAGTTCTTGTTACAGACAATGAACCTGTTTCCTCAAAGAAACTTCGCCTCGGTTCGTAAGATTTCCAAGAGACGGGTCTCTGCCACTGGGTATGAGCAGGACTTTTGTTAAGAGCCAGGTGTTGGCAAAACGTTTCCTTTTCTTCCAGGACACTACGGTTCCAGCTTGAAAATGTTTCCGCCCCTTGCCAGTAGGAACTCCAGTGCCAGAGAGATTAGGGTAAAAGGAAGTTTAGAGCAGGTTTAGGAACAGGGGTACTGTTGTTGCAAGAGAGAGACTCACGCTTTTAAGAAATCGTTTGTTATGATAATCTTGAAATTGCCAGGGTTTCTTCAGACTTAAAAATGGATGGTGTTTTTCATTCCTTTTGAAAAGTGTTATGAGAGTGATTTTCATTTTGGAAAAATAGGAGGGTAGCCGAGAGCGTGTGTCTATGCGGAAGAGAGGCGGACTCCTTGAAACCAGCATCATTGTTCTTCCAACTCACAGTGACACTAGTGTGACGGAGTAGAATGGCCCCATAGGGTTTCCATAGCTGTGGAACATAAAAGGAACCCCGAGGAGAGGGACTGACACAGTGGCTGTGGTCAGGGGCTCAAACATAGCAAAAATTGTGAGGATGGCGCAGGACTGGGAGGTGTTTCGTTCTTCTGTATTTAGAGCGGCGGTGAGTCCAACAACAGCAACTAACCATCATTACAGGACGCGAGATCACCAGGCCTTTCTTCTGCAGTGCAGCTGGGCAGGTTAGAACCACCAATCTTTCCAGTTGCAGCCAAGCTTTGTGACAGGGAGTCCTGGAGAGGGTCTTTTGCAGAGAGCTCCCTGCTCTCCCCGAACTCCCACCCACTCATTATATACTTATGTGCTGTGTTGTATCTGCTGTTCCTTGCTGTCCACCCAGGTCCAGTGTACACCGTTGCTCCATCTGTTTGAATACATTGTAGTACCCACTGTGTTCACCACTCGTGTGTCCGTCTGTTTGAATACATTGTATTCAATACATTGTACCCACTGTATGTCTCAAGAGTCTTCTTCCAGGCGCTGTATTAGACATGGTCTGATGTGGTCCAGGTGGGCAAGGAAGCGCAGGCATATTGTATGCCTCACATTGCATATCCTTGGGGAGCCTGCGAAGGCCTTATTTGAATAATCCTGCTGGCTAGGAGGAAACTGAAGTCTGCTACTTAGAGACCAGCAGGTTCTGTGCCCGTCCAGTGAAAAGAAGAATTGTTTGATTAGAGGACCTTATCCATAGAGTGTATGGAGAGGGGGCTCATGAACAGACTATCGATGGCCCTTCTGGTTTCGCCAGCTGTCAATAAATATGTTAATAAATATGGAGTCTTAATTTCAGATGACCACAAATGCCCTTCAGACATCGTTTGCACTCTACGTGTCTTTTTTTTAATTTAGTTTTTATTGTGAATTGAGTGAAAGTTTACAGGGCAGATCATCAGCTTTACATTCAATAAATCATTACAATGTTTCATTACAATGATTATTATCCCCTCCATGTACCATCAGTTAACAGTATTTCTCTCTATTTATTTTAGCTCTCTCTCTTTTTTTAAAAAACACTCAGGCATATATAATAATTTAAACCACCAAAGAGCACATTCTGCAAGTCTGCCTTCTGGCCGCCAGCTCTCAGTTCCTCTCTTCCCATGACTGTGGAGACTGTGGAGACCTCAGCTGCTCCCTCTCTTCATGTCCCCATCTCTGCCTCCATCTCTGGTGTCGCTGCTTCTCTGGATAAGGTCTCACATTCCACTTGTGCTCTTCTCCCTTGATGGTTGAACTCTATGTGTCTTAATGGCAATGCCACATCCTCAAGAACTCACCTTCCCTTTGCTTGAACTCCTTTAGAGATGGGGAACTCATTACCTATCTTGGATCATCTTTGTTGCTTTGACTTTGCCCATCCCTGAGCTGGTCCCCATCAATCCCACCTTGGCCCAAATCTGTCAGCACCCCGCTACCTCTGACATTTCTTCAGTCAGCCACACCAGGCAGTGAAGCGATCTGTAGCACGTAGCTAAAGGGACGCTGTATGTGGGCTGTTTAATTGTGAAGTCTTTTCCAGAGACGGAGTTCAGACTCTTCATGAATATTTAAATACAATTCAGAGTCAGTGCTCAAGCACTCCTATTTGTCTTAGCAGAGGGGAAGTATTAGTGTTTATAAAATAGATACAAAGAAGCTCTTTGTATCCATGTGTTTCTTTGGAGCCTATTTTCTCTGCTGGGGCCCTAATTTTTTTCTTTTCTGAAACCAAGAAGTGAACCTATTGAGAAACAGTAACAAGCATGTGATGTATGCACACCGGAGATTCTTCTTGCTGTAGCACATAGCAGAGACTCTGATACTGAGGCTGCTCTCTGCCTTTGGGTTTGAAGCAAGTGAAAGAAATTGACCAGGAGACAGTAGTGAGGGAGGGTGGAGGACAAGGACTAGATGCGTCCTTTTTCCCTAAACAGGTCAGACCAAGGGTACTCAAGACCCTTCTCTGTGCACATACCTTAGTTTCCAGGGACACCGTAAAAAAATGACCACTGGGTGGTTGGCTGTGAAGAACAGAAATCGAATTAAGGGAGTCAAGTCTAGGGGAAGATCTTTTGTCTGTCTCTTTTTATTTGGGTGAAAGTTTACAGAGCACATTGGTTTTTCCATCCAGCAATTCATACACGTTTTGTTTTGTTACATTAATTTTGATCCTTACAATGGGATAACAAGCTCTCATCCTATTTCCTCCCTCCTGGGGTCTCCACCTCATTCCTTCTGTGCTCCCTCCCTGGGCGACCACTGCCCTTTCAATCTCATTGTTTGTTTTAGGGAGTGTGCACCTCTCTGGGGTCTTTGTTCACCTATAGTCCTGTCTGTTGCTTGGCTGAGCCGGGGGGGGGGGGGTGACTTGAAGGGTTAAAGGGTATGACTCTCCATATGATAAACACTGGACTGTGAGCTGCAAAGTCCGAGTTTGGAGTCCACCTACCACTCCCTGGGAGAAAGATGAGGCTTTCTGCACCCACAAAGATTTACAACCTAGGAACCCCTATACAGGGTCTCTACAAGTGAGCAGCAACTCGATGGCACTTAGTAATAACAAGGGTCATGGTCTCATTTCCACCAGTAAGCCTGGTCTGTATGATTTTGAGTTTTGTTCCATATTTTTTCCCACTCATCCAGGACTTCCTATTGTCATCCCTTTCAGAGTGGTCCGCAGTGCTCGCTGGGCACCGTCTAGTTGTTCTGATCTCAGGTGCCCAAGGTTCCCATGGTCCTCTAGTCTCCTGAGCTAGATGACTCTATGTATCTATGATTTTCTTCTTTTTTCTTTGTTCCTGGCCGGGAGAGAGCGATAGTTGCCACTTAGTCTGTATCTCCTTCCTCTTCTAGTCACTCTTGGTCATCCTTCTGCTCCTAGACTTGTAGATGGCTCTTCCCCCGCGTGCGTCTCTTTTGCTCTTGTTAGAAGACAACACTTAGACGTAATGAGAGTTAAGACCCACCCTACACATGATTTGGAATGGACTTGACAGCAGCTGATTTCAGGAGGCTCTAGGTGGTGCAAAAGTTTACCAGGCTCAGTTTATCTGCTAACCAGAAGGCTGGTGGTTTGAGTTCACCCCGAGGTACCTTGGAAGAAAGGCCTGGAGGTAGACTTAAAAAAAAAGTCAGTCGTTGAAAACCCTGTGGAGCACAGGTTTGCCGTGCATCGGAATGGACAGTGGTACTGATAGAGGTACTGGCCAGTAGGCCCTCCTCCAAATAACCATCACAAACCCCAGTATCCAAAGGGTGTTGTTTTTACAGGGTCCTAGGTTTGTCCTTGCACATTTGTTTTGGGGTCACAATGCATCCCCTAATAGCATGGCTGGGTGGTAGAAGCAGACACTGTCTACATGGCCAGGCAAGCAGAGCAAGTCAGGTGCCCCCACGTTCACATAACATCCAGGGAACATCCTCCCCACCCTGCAATTATCCAGCACCTTTCTCCACTGGGGCAGAGCCGCTGGCCATTTCGCCGGTGGGTTTGTGTTTATATGGAAACCACCGCGCCACGTCTAAGAAACTGGCTTTCCCGCCAATACATTGATTGATAAGATTCCTAATTTGTGGATCCTCCTGGACTGGGGTACAGGAGCCAGAGGGAGACCAAAGGAGATTGCTGTGAATGTGCTGATTCCTTATTCTCTCTGGGAAAGTGCCCAGGTGGTTCCTGACACCCACGGGTGCCCTATTCTCGAGCTTTCAAAGGGGTTACTTCATTTTGATAACAATGCCTGATGCTTCTTAGCTCGGAGTCAATGTCTTGTTGAAATATTTATTCCACAAATGCACCGAAGGCTTGGGTCACCCGTTGAAGCGTCACCTTTGTATATCACCTTTGTAGTAGCTTTTGCGTTCAGAAACTGTGGCATCACATCTAAGTTAGTGGGTCATTGTGAGACCCCTCTGGTCTGCGGACAGTCCTGGACACCTGTGTGTGTAGCTTGACCCATTGGTAGAATCACCCAGAGATACACAGCCTGTGATTGCTGTTGGGTGTGTTGAGTTGATTTCCATGCACAATAACCCCGTGTGACTGACTCATCGGATTTGCAAGTTTGTTATCTTTATTGGAGTAGACCACTGGATCTTTTTTCCAAGCTCTGGGTGGGCTTGAACCACTCATCTTTCGGAGAACAGTGAAGAGTTTAAACGTTGCACCTTAGGATTCCTTGAGTAGCAGCCTGCCAGTGGGCACAGCTGTTCAACTGCTTCCACATGGAATTTGTCCTCCTCTGAGCCGAGTGGAGGAGGACCAGCAGGATGGTGAGTGGGCAGAGGACAGAAACAGTGGTGACAAGACACTCTTCTTGTCCTCAAAGCCTTAGGTTCGGAGGGTAGAGCCTGACTCCTGAGTTGCTTTGAGAGATACCATTGAGGGGAAGAGGCTGTGGTCCAGGTGAACAGGATGCTACAAGAAAAAGTCACTATCTAAATGGAAGACAACACACAGAGGACCGCAGTATGTGCACATCTCAGGTGAGGGAAGGTGGCCTTTTTAGAATCTTGCTGTCGATAAGGGCATCACTTGGAGGTGGTCACTCCTGGGTTTGGCTGGCCAGGCTATCCTCTTGATGGAATAGAAAACACTTGGGCATGAAGACAAGGATTTCCACGACTGGACGGCACCTAGCCGTGATAGCAGCACTATGTTCCCTGTAGCCTCTAGGGACCGCCTGCTACGGTGTTTCGCTTGGTTGTTTTTGATTAATGCTTTTTTTAAATGACCACATGGACTTTTGCCCCATTCCTCCACAAGTTCTGTCTCGAAAGCAGAGCTCCTGGGTTGTTGGCGTCACAGACGATGAAAACAGGGGTGGGGCTCAGCATGAAGCCATCAGTAATGCCGGTGCTGCTCAGTCCTTCTGTGTGGATCAGTGACACCAGGACTGTTGGCGAGGAACGCTGTCCCACTTACATCTTTGAATGGATGCAGGACTCCCACTGACCTCCCCCCACAGAGCTGCTGCATCTGCAGATGCAGTTCCTTCCTGGGGTCAATTCTAGTCACAGCAGATGAGTGGACACCCAGGCAGTCTAGCAATTGCTTTGTTTTCCTGCCTCAGGGTTCTCGTGGCAAATCTATTTCAAATGTGGATTGCCTTGAGATGGCGACTAGAAGAAACTTTAATCGTGAATCTTACTGGAAACCGGCTGGGATATTGACAGCTGTGTGCTGTGAGAGGTGACCTGCCCCATGCCCCTCCACACACACACACACTCTCACAGTGGTGTTTGCTCATCAGTTTCCCTTTCATTGGTGTTCTCTGTTTCCTCGTAGAAATCTGGGAGCCCTGGTGTGGCGCTGTAGCACTGGACCGCAAGGTTGATGTGGAATGCAAGGTGGTGGTTCAAACCTACCAGATTCTCCAAACCCTATACAGAGTCACTATGAGTCAAACCAACTCAACAGCAGTTAACAATAACAGCAATAAAATCTAAGCAATGTTAAGGGGTTCCAAGGGGACCCTGGTGGTGCAGTGGTAAAGTACTGGTTACTAATCAGAATGTGGGTGCTTGGAAACCACCCAAAGGTTGTGTGGAAGAAATACCTGGCAATCAGTTCCCATAAAGATCCCCCCAAACCCAAACCCAGTGCCATCAAGTTCATTCCCACCCATGCCACCCTACAGGGCAGAGTCGAACGGCTGCAGAATAATAGGGACAGACTATCTCCTCTTTCTCCCATGGAGACAGAGAGGCTGGTGGGTTTGAACTGTTGACTTTGCTGTTAGTAGCCCAACACTTAAGTCCAACTTTGCCCCCAAGGCCCTTTCTATCATATGGGGTCACTATGGGTCAGAATCAACTCCACAGCACCCCAAAACAGCAAAAGGGGGGCATTGAGAGTCATTAAAGGTGGCAGAATCATCTGGAAGGAATGAGGAGAATTACCACACAGTTGGGAGAACGTCATCCACGTCACTGAACAATACTTGTAGAAGTTGCAGAGATGGTGTCTGGTTTGCTATTTTTCTTTTCACTGCAATGATTTTTTTTTTTTTTTTAAATAAAGATAAAGGGACTCAACGCCATTACCAGGCATCTGAGGTCCATACCTCCATCCTCCCATCCCCACGTGCCCACACACACGCTGCATCTGGACCTCAGGGAACGGATGTCAGGGACCTTCCGCCGATCCTGCAGCCACTCTCTGTCCTCTTGGGCCCGACCCGGCCTGCCCACCTTCTCCCAGGTCCCTGGGGCCCAGCCCAACCTCCAGGCAGGTTTTCAGGCACGCATACTTGGAGGGTAGCAGTGTTTTCAAAACCTGGCTTCAGAGCTCGGGGGATGCCACAGGGAGCTATACCTCTTTTAGGTGATGCTGTGGTAAAGTTCTGTAGGGACCCTAATGGGGTTTCAGAGGAGCAGGTGGTGACTTAGAACCACCAGTCTTGAAGTTCAAACCACCCATTCGGTCCAGTGCTATCCTACAGCGCCACACCAGGGCTCATTTTCAGTGACACAGGTGAGTCATTATGTCACCATCCAAGTTCCTGTGACTCGTACTCCATCAGGGTCCAGAGATCATTCCACGTAAGAGCGTGGCAGGGAGCAGGGTGACTGAGTGAGTGAGTGAGTGAGTGAGTGAGTGAGTGAGTGAGTGAGCATACGGTGTTGGCAAGATGTAGGCACGGGGTATGTGTGAAACTATGAATTTGTGAGTTTGAAGAGGTACACAGGTGTGGTTGTGTAAGTGATTGTGCATCTGTGTGTGGGGGGGTGCATGTGTGAGACTGAGTGAGTGTGAGTTTGGGGAGAGGTCAGCAGTTGTGGTTGTGTATGTGAGTGTGTGTCTAGGTGTGGGGGGGGCATGTGCAGTAGATGTGAGTATATATGAGACTGAGTGTGAGTTTGGGGAGGTTGCAGGTGTGGTTGTGTTTTTGAGGCTGTGGACAGATGTGAGTGTGTGTGTGAGTGCATGTGTGTGTTGGGGAGATGTGGGCAGGAGGCATGTGTCTCTGTGCGCCTGTGAGGGTATCTTAGTGAGCATGTGTCTGTCTGTCTGTCTGTCTGTATGACCATTGACAGGATCAGGCTCTTCTGGTCTCCACCAACTTCACGTCCCAGAAACACACAGGGCCTTTGAGCCTCTATCCACCCCGTGCCATGTTGACCTCCGGCTCTATTCTTACTCCATCCTCCATCCTCCATCCTCCATCCTCCATCCTCCATCCTCCATCCTCCATCCTCCATCCTCCATCCTCCATCCTAAGGAGCTATTCCCACAACCCCCTGACCTTTCCAGGACAGCACCCGGGAGTGTTAACCTTGGCTGAGAGCATAACAATCCCTGTCTGCCCCTACCCCAGGAGCCGTGGATGGATGGTACTGGAGAAATCTTTCATCCTGGTGGATTCATGGGATGAAGATTTCACCAGTTTATAGGGGCTTCGGGCAAACCATCATCAAAGAAGGGTCTTCAGCATATTCCTTGCAGAATCTGTAGACCTCTCTCAATATCCAGCTCTCAGAAAGAAGAACCACACATGTTGGGGAGAAGGAATAACATACATGTGTGTTTGTATGTGTGTGTGTGTTTGTGCAGGTCAAGTCACCTGTTGAGGGTACCACTGAATGATGGGATCTCGATCTGTGTCACTGTCCCGTCACCCCACACAGACCCCGTCCACCATTGTGTTGAAGTCCCATCTGCCATCTTAACGCTTCTCAGGTTCCTTGGCCACCGTCACACAGTTGTGCAATTACTGTCATGATTTCGCCCCAAGACTTTTCCATCCAAAGTCTGTGCCCACCAAGAAGCAGCCCTTCCTGTCCACCTCTGGCAATCAGTAATAAACTGCACTCTGTGCACTGGCCTCTTCTAGATGTTTCGTATCGGTGGGATCGTACACTCTTTGTTCCCCCGTGTCTGGCTCCTTCCCCTCCACACACTGTGTTCAAGGCCCACCCACGCGGTTCCCAGTCTCAGAGCTTCCTGTCTCCTTGTGGCTGAGGAAGAACCACATTGTGTTCATCCATCACCTGTGCATGGACCCTTGGGTTGTCTCCACCTCTAGGGTCTTGTGAAGAGCGATGCAGCAACCACTGGGTGTGCACGTGCTTGGGATTACTGGGTCATGTGGTCGTTCTTGGGAGCCCTGGTAGAGCTGCAGGTACAGTGTTGGGTTACCAATCAAAAGATTTGTAGTTCAAACCCACCAGCCTCTCTCCAGAAAGATGAATCCATCCATTCCTATAAAGATTTGTAGCCTCGGGAACCCTGTGGAGTGATTCTACACTGTCCTGTAGCATCATTGTGAATGGGATTGGGTCATTCTACACTTAACTCTTTACAATCTGCATTCTTATTTTTGATCGTGCATCTGACTCTTCCTTGGATGCCCAGCACCCTCCCGACAAGCGTTTTCCGGGATCTGAGGAGGGCTGCGTGTGGTAGCATTAGACATGTGCACCAGACGTAGAGACCTTCCGAAAGGGCAGAATGATCAGCCCAGTACTGAGGCCATTTTCCCCAAACTTGGGTTTGCATCCCCCTGCCAAAACTCGGCAGATCAACTGCCTAGCAGTTATTATTAGCTGATTGTCTCCAACACCTGGCCACAGATAGCACCAGGAATTGAAACAGGAAGAATTAGTGTCAGCCCCCAGCACGTAGCTGCTAAGGGATTTGGGGTGTGGTGGGGGCTGTGCATTGCAGTCTTCAGACATGCACGGGGAAACTGTGGAGCCGCTGCCATCGTGCATGTTGGAGCTGAGATTCGCAGCAGCAGCCGAATGTCTTGAAGGGACCCAGTTCTGTGTTTTGAATAAGACATTCCTGTTTTGACGGGTGGTATGCCAGCCCCTGAAGACCAACTTGCCGGGCGAGCAAGCCGTACACAGAAACCATCTGCAAGGGAGCGGCAAGCCAGCCTCTGAGAACGGACCAAAGAATAACCCACAAAATACTGGGGTTCCGATGAAGGAAACAGAAGCCTAAATGCAGCTTGTAGTGAATCCAGGGCATTCCCCCAGAAGGGTCTTAATGTTCAGGGTTAAAAGCTTATAGCCACTGGATTTGCATCCTATTAAAGTGCTCAGATTCACTTCCAATCTGCTTCCAGGCCAGTTGGTGTTGGAAAGCTTCTCTCTGACATCAGTTTTCATCATGCCCCCCTGAAAGTGCCAGGAGTGGGCAGTTTGGAGGTGGAGGGGTCCCTCTCTACAATCCTGGCATGTGAGCACCAAGCCCTTAGCTTGGGCTCATTCTCTTGGTTATAATCAGCTTGTGCCTACAAGGGAGGCAGACAGTTATTAAGCCTCCAGGAACTGGGCTGTTGGCCTCAGCCAGGTGACCTTGGTTGGCCTTCTCCAAGGTCCTGAACACCACATGGCTGCAGCCTGTGGTCGTTTGTTCAAAGAGCTTGAGAACCCGAATTGTAAACCCGCAGCTGCCACTGTTTTCTCTGTTTGACAAGGTAAATGTGCTAAATCAAAAAAGATGATTAATTTAAAAGCAATAAATACTCCCACCGATGCGCTGGTACAAATTTCCCAGTACCAGCTGTTTTCCCCGATGAAATGTGGTCGGTATTACCTGAACAATTAGGGGGGCCATGGAGTTAATGCTGAGCTGGGGTTTCAGAGTAAGAATGGCAAGGAACCTCTGAGCCACAAACAGAGCCCAGCTGGACGAACCTGCAGACACACGTGGCCAGAGCGTGGCCAGTCCCTCCTCCCAGTCTACTCTGTTGTTTGCCATATTATGGCCAAGTAAGCAAACAACTGTCACTTAAACCTCCTTTTTAAAGTGTATGATTCAAGTGGTATTCATTCTGTTCCCCCGTTCCTAAACTTCTTCGTCACGCACCCCAAAGAGAAACTCAAGAAACCCTGGTGACCCACTGGTTAAGCATTCAGCTGATAATCAAAATGTCAGTGGTTCAAATCGACCAGCCACACCAGCTTCCATAATATATCTCTTTGGAAACCCTATGGGACAGTTCTGCCCTGTTACAGGGTTGCTGTAAGTCAAGTCACTGACAATAGATTTGTTTTTCTTTTTAATCAGAAACTCGGTGTCCCTTCTTTAAGCAGCGAGTCCCCTCTGCCCCCTTCCTGTCTCTGTGCACTTGCCTCGTCGAACTCTTTCATTGAAGGGTCCTTTTGTGTCTGATGTATTTCATTAGTATGATGTTTTCATGAACCCTTCATGTTTCAGCATGAGGACTTTGTTGCTCTGCATGGCTTAGTAGTGCTAAATGGTGTGGCTGGACCACACATTGTAGAGCCATTATCTGTTGAGCTCTTGGATTGTTATCACTGTCTAGCTGTTGAAAGTAGTACTGCGGCGTGCGTTGGTGGGCATATGACTGCTTGTATCCCTGCTTTCAGCTATATACACTTAGGAGCGGGATTGCTGGCTCAGATGGTAGAAGAATAGCCCAAATGGAGGTCTGGTGAGGCATTGTAAGATTAGCACTGGACTGCTAGCCGCAAGGTCTGCAGTTCAAATCCAGAAGCCCCTACTCAGAAACCCTATTCAGGGTCACTATGAGTTAGCTGCAACAGTACATTGACAGGGAACGTCCCGAAATTCAAGTCAGATTCAGAAGAGGACATGGAATGAGGGATATCTTTGCTGGTGTCAGATGGATCTTGGCTGAAAGCAGAGAATACCAGAAAGCTGTTTACCTGTGCTTCATTGGCTACACAAAGGCTTTCAATTGTGTGGATCATGTCAAGCTATGAACAACATTGTAGACAATGAATATTCCAGAACATTTAATTGTGCTTATTGGGACCCTGTACATAGACCAAGAGGCAGTTGTTTGAATGTAACAAGGGAACATCGAATGGTTTAAAATTAGGAAAGGTGTGCGCCAAGGTTGTATCTTTTCACTGTATTTATTCAGTCTGTATGCTGAGCAGATAATCCCAGAACCTGGATTATATGAAGAAAAATGTTGCATCAGGATTGGAGAGAGACTCAATAAACTGCGATATGCAGATGATACAACCTTGCTTACTGAAAGCAAAGAGGACTTAAAATACTTACTGATGAAAATCAAAGAGCACAGCCTTCGATATGAGTTACTCCTCAACATAAAGAAAAAAATTCTTACCACTGGGCCAGCAAATAACATTATAATAAGTGGAGAAAAGATTGAAGTTGTCAAAGACTTCATTTTACTCAAATCAATAATCAACACTCATGGAAGCAGCAGTCAAGAAATTAAACAACATAATTGCATTAGGCAAATCTGCTGCACAAGACCTTTTTAAAGTGTTAAAGAGCAAAGATGTCAGCTTGAGGACTAAGGTGCTCCTGACCCAAGCCATGGTATGTATTTTCAATAACCTCATATGTATGCCAAAACTGGACAGTGAATAAGGTAGACCGTAGAAGAATTGATGCAATTAAGTTGTGGTGTTGGAGGAGAATAATGAAAGAACATACCAATCAGTGTTGGAAGAGGTACAGCCAGAGTGCTCCCTGGAAGCCAGGCTGGTCAGACTTCATCTCTCATACTTCAGACATGTTGTCAGGAGGGGACCAGTCCCTGGAGAAGGATGTCATGTTTGGTAAGATGGAGGGTCAGAAAAAAAGAGGAAGACCCCTTTATGAGATGGATTGGCACAGTGGCAGCAGTGATGGGCTCTGGAGTAGTAATGATTATGAGGTTTGTGCAGGACCAGACAGTGTTTCGCTCTGTTGTGCATAATAGGGTCACTATGAGTCGGTATCGACTCAATGGCTTGTAACACAACAGTGGATCAAAATAGTAATAGAGCTAGAATGCTCCTTAGAAGTGAGGAAGGTGAGTTTTCATCTCTCATACTTTGGACATGTTATCAGGAGGGGCCAGTCCCTGGAGAAAGGCATCATGCTCAGTACAGTTAATCATTGTTAAGCACCGTTGAGTTGGTTTTGACTCATAGAGACCCTGTGTAAGGGTTCTGAGGTGTGTAACTCCTTGTGGAAAAGAGCAGAAAGCCTCATCTGTCTCCCACAGAGAGCTGGTGGGTTCGAACTGCTGACTTTGTGGTTTGCAGTCCAGTGTTTATTCTATCGAGTGGTCAGTGAAAAAGAGGAAGGCAAGGTAGACTGGCATAGTGGCTGGCTGCAACACTAGGCTCACGAGAAGGCTCAGGGCTGGGCAGTGCTTCATTCTGGTAAACACAGGATTGCTGGGAGTCAGAACTGACTCGCCGGTACCAGGCAACACCGTAGTTCCATATTCTGCTTTTGGAGGTACATCACCTGTGGGTTAATGTGCTGGACTGCAATGGCACTTTGAACTGCAAGGTCAGTGGTTCAAGCTCACCAGATGCTCCTTGGAAACTCTATACAGGGTTGTTATGGGTCGGAACCGACTGACTGACATTTAACGACAATACCTGTCTTTATCAGTACCTACACCATTTTACATTCCCATCAGCAACAGATGGGATTTCAGTTTCTCTACTTCCTCACCAACATTTGTTAATTTTCTTATATAATAGCTATATAAGAGCTCTGGTGGCGTAGTGGTTATGAATCGGGCTGTGAACCACAAGGTCAGCAGTTCGAAACTACCAGCTGCTCCGCAGGAGAAAGATGAGGCTTTCTACTCCCATAAAGATTTACAACCTCGGAAACCCTGTTCAGGGTTGCTAGGGGTCGGAACCGACTCGAAGGCACTTAACAATAACAATAGCTATTCTAGTGGGTGTACACGGTAAAGCAGTTGATGCGCTTGGCTGCTCACCAAAAGATTGGAGGTTCAAGACCTTGCAGTCTGCTTGTGAGAAGCCAGCCAGTGAAACCCAACGGAGCGCCGTTCTCCTCGGACACACACGGGGCTGCCATGACCCCGATGGGAGACCCCGCAGGTGGTGGGTGTGAGCTGTAGACAGAAGTCATTTCAGTGTGTGTGTTGACACAGAGTCAACATCTACACAAACAAAGAAATACCTTGTAGCTCCCAGACCCTGTAATGGGGAGTTCGAGCACCTGACCTCTAGTTTTAGTAGCTTTAAATGATTTGCCAGGAATTTAAGACTCTCTCCAGAAAACTGCCCCCCTTCTTTGCTTTGCCTTCCCTCCCTCCCACTCCATCTCTCTCTCTTGCGTCTTCTTTCTCCGCACTTTTATCTGCTGCTTACAAAGATGTCATCTCACCATCTCCAGCTAGTTCCTAATAAAGCCCCACTGCCTTTTGATTCCCCTTTCGGAGTCCTAAAATCCAGTTGCCTTTGACTCATCTCCGGCTCCTGATGACCTCATGTGTGTCAGAGTAGAACCGCACTCCAGAAGGCTTCTTAGGGCTGGCTTTTCACAAGCCAATTGCCATGCCTTTCTTCCCAGGTACCTCTGGCTGGACTTGGTTAGCAGGGAAGTACATTCATCATTTACGCTATCCAGGGACTTCTTTTGATTTTTGATTTTTATTCTTCAGAGAATTCTAATGCATTTTGATGTTATTTAATTGTGTGGAATTTCATTCACATCCAGCCCACACACTTTAGCAAATAGAATCCACTGGGTGTTCAGAATGTACCCTGAGGGGTCAGAAGGTATCGTCCTATCGGCAGCACTTATGATGGATGAATAGAAGAAAGATGGAATCGATTCTTTCAGAGCACTGGGCTTTAATATCAGCTCAACACCACCTCTCCTTTTCTTCACGGGAGGAAACAAGCACATCGTGGAACGGGACTCAGACATCTCTTGTCGAGTTACCACAAACCAGATGTTGCTAAGAGCCCTGGTGGCAAAGTGGGTTAAGCATCGGTCTATTACTGAAAAGATCAGTGGTTCAAACCCATCAGCTGTTTTGATGGAGAAAGATGTGTCTGTCTGCTTCCAAAAACATTGGCCAAAGCAAACCCATTACCACCTGTGATTTCTGCTGAATGACCCTGGAGGACAGAGTGGAACTGTCTGATAGGGTGCCCAAGGATGTCACTTTCCTAAAAGGTGTCAGCCATATTGCTCTCACAGCCTTGGGCACCTGACAAGGTAGTGTCTGTCCTCTAGGGCAGGATCTCACATCAACTGTATAGGACACAGCCCTGGTGGCTCAACAGGGAAGCAGCGCAGTGCTAACTGAGTGGTGGGTGGTTCTAACCCACCAGCAGCTCTGCAGGAGAAAAGAACTGGCCGCTCCACTCTGACACACGCGGTCACTATGGGTCGAAATCGACTTGAGGGCAGTTTAACAACAGTGTCTCTGGTGGGATTCTTGCTTTTGGAACTGTTTCCCAATGACGTCGCCACGGCCAGCGTGCTTCAGACCTTGCACTCTTGGTATTAGAACCAACCCCTTAGAGGAGGCTGCTTACACACAAGTGGGAGTTTGAGTCTCACGGAAGGAAGGGAATTCTGAGATGACATCAAAGCTTCTTATGTGAGTTTGTGCCTTAAAAACAACAACTTCATGGACACTTAATATGCCCATTAACACACATAAAAAAGGCCAGGCTGACTGGTGGAACTCCCAAGACTCTGCCCTTTAGACACTCTTCAAGCCTGGAACTGAATTTATCCCATGGGATCAACTTGGCATTGAACAATCGACAGGTCTCTAAGTTGACAATAACATCTGGCCGGTTCACACTCCTTAGAACAATCCACCAGGTTAGATAAAAAATGGACAAAGTTCAAACAGCAAAGGGGAACCACAGGGACGAATGGGGATTAGAACCCATGTCACAAATCAACTGTTGAGCAGAGAACCAATTTGCTCGGTCAGTGGTCACTCAAGTCACAATAACAAAGAAAGAAATGGCTATTAAAAAGGAGGCTTAGGTGTTATGGCTGGAATGTGCCTCTCCCAGAGAGGTTTAACTCTAAACCATGATACTTGAGAAAATGACTTTGTTTGGAAATAGGATGTTTGAAGATATCATCAGTTGAGTGGACAAGGTCCTATCTGGGTAGAGTCAGTCCTATTCCATCTGAGTGGTGTCCTGCTCAGAGAGGAGAGAGGAGAAAGACACACAGAGGGAGAGAGGACATGGGAAGACTCCTCCACTAGCCAAGAATGCTTGGGGCCATCAGAAGATTGAAGAGATCAGGGAAGGAGCTTCCATGGGAGCCTAGAGAGAGAGCATGCTTCTGCTGACTTTCTCAATGTGGACTTCTGGTCTCCAGATCTGAGAGACAATGCGTTTCTCTTCTAAACCACCCACTTGGTGGCATTTTCTTACGGCGCCCACAGCTGCTCACTGGGATTTATGCTGCACCTTTCCAAATAAAAAGCTCAGTGAAAATGCAGGGTGACTACTTGAGTCTGACTTAGAAAGAACACCAGCAAAATGTCACTTTCTCTTTTCCAGAGGTTGGCGGTTTTTGTAGAAAGCCAAGCCTAGAACTTTCGGTTTCCTTACCTGAAAATGATAGTTTTGGGTTGTTTGGTGTTTCGTGAACTGAGTGAGTTAGGATGTGTATAATGTGCATAGTTCTGAGTACAACGCCTGACACATGCTAGGTGATTGTCCTGGTGACATCGTGATGTTGAAGATGGAGATCAAGACGATAATGGTGGAGATGGAGGAGAAAGAGGATAGAGAGGAACAAGAGGTAAAGAAAGACGAGGAGGAGAATGGGGAATGGAGAAGGTGGAAGAGAAAGGAGGGGGGGCGATGAAGAGGAGAAAGAGACCAAAGACAAGAGGGAAGACAGTTCTACTCCAATGTTTCCGTCTTGGTCAGCTATGTATGTTTACAGTCCCCACCACGTTCCCTGAAAACTGACCAAGTTGAAGGGAGACATTCCCAAACCAGTGTGTACGAGTGTTCCGACACCTAGGATCCGATGTTGGCTGGGAAAACATGATCTCCTCCCTTGTACTAAGCAAGGCCCACAGGGTTGTCAGCGGTTGCTGTTGCCTTGGTTAGAACATGTTATTGTCTCCTTCTCTCTTAATTGTCTCCCTGGAAGGAGCCCTGGTAACACAGTGGGCAATGAGCTGAGCGCTAACCGTAAGGTCAGTAACTCTGTGGGAGAAAGATGAGGCTTTCTGCTCCCATAAAGATTTACAGCCTCGGAAACCCTATTCAGGGTCGCTATGGGTCAGAACCGACTCGACGGCACTTAACAACAACAACAACAACATCTTCATGGGAGGTAGGAAACGGTGGTACTTGGGCACGCCTAGCATACAGTGCTTTAGCTATAAAACACAGACCGCAATAGTGGGATGAATCCTGAGATTGCACTTGGATGCTTGACAATGTGAAAGTGTTGAGTCAGCATGAGCTGCTGTTATAATTACTAGCTTACTCAGTATGGTTATTATTATTAAAACATCGGAGAGGCCAGTCTGGGAATGTCTGTTGTGTTCGATGCTGTCAAGTCGATTCTAACTCATAGCAACTCTACATACAACAGAAAGGAAATACTGCCCAGTTCTGCATCCTCCTCCAGTTGCCATGCTAGGAGTCCAGGGTTGCTGCAACTGTGTTAGGCCATCTCACTGATGATTTTCCTGGTTTTAGTTAGCCATCTGTGTTAGCAAGTGAAGGTGAAGGAATATCTAGACCTCAGCAAGTCTCAGTTTCTCACTGTGCAGTGGTATCATTCATTCCACGATAGATTGAGCTGTGGTTGGGGAAAACCTTGAGGTTGGTAGAGACATCAGTGGGTCCCAGGAGACATGCTCTCTTGAAGCCAGTGTCTCCGCAAACACTGAAGATCTGTTCACTTGCTCTACCAAGATTTTGGGGAGCAAATGGTGTTCTTCAGATCCACTGCTATTTCAAAGGAGGCGCTAACATTTTATTGGCAAATCTGCCCAGGAGAGAGATGTTGCATCTGGTCCAACATAAAATGATGATTTTTTTATTGTGTGTGAGTGTGTTAAACCGGTATGCCTCGCTGATGTTTTTCTTGGCATTTTCCCTTGGCTAAAAAAGAGGAAGACCCCCACTAGGATGGATTGGCAAAGTGGCAGCATCAATGGGCTCAAGAAAGCAACAGTAGTGAGGTTGACCCAGGACCGGGCAATGTTTCGTTCTGTTGTGTGTAGGGTCGCTATGAGTCTATATTGACTCGATGGCACCTAACAACAACCATGAATGCGTCCTACAGTGGAGGGCTGGGTAGCTCTGGGCAGAGAGTCCCTTTTCCACAGAGCTGGGAGAACTTTCCCACGCTGATGATTCCACGTCTACAGCAGATCTCAGTCACCAGAATGAAGGTTGACCAGTCAGATCCAACTTTGACTTTGCATAGAATTCCCAGAGCTGGGTTCTGGTCTCAACTCCTTAGACCCTTTAGGATTGCTGTGGATCTCAGATCGAAACCAGGAAGGTCCAGCCAGTGCACCCAATCACACCCGCGAGCTTTCCCACACAACTGTGATGACACGATTGTAGTTTGGAACTGTGATGCGTGGAGACTCACAGCTGCCATAGAACATGCTAGAAGTAGTGAGTTCCACAGTTGGACCTCGAGGGGCCTTGCAGCTTCAACCTTGGTCCTCTTAGGTACCACACCAGTGATTCTGGAGTCTACAGGAAGCCAGGAGGCATCTTGGGAGAAAACAGATTAGCCCCAGTCAATAGCTGAGGCCCAGAAGGTGAGGGAGACCATCTTGGACTTTCAGACCCAGCCACCCGCCCCCTTAAATGCTGCCTCGGAATCGACGGATTTCAGAATCACGAACCACTTGGTTCTGGGTGGTTTCTGATATTGTTGTTGTTGTCAGGTGCCATCGAGTCGGAACTGACTCATAGCGACCCCATGCACAGCAGAACGAAACAATGTCCAATCCTGGGCCAACCTCACTA
>NW_006408558.1:14325683-14339329 GCF_000296735.1 Chrysochloris asiatica
CTCCTTCACCCCGGTCTGCTGCGCTTTCTCATGGATCGTGATTAAGTTTTGTCGGCTGTGTTTGGACACAGATTCATCAATATTGATATCAGATGCTACAACTGTCATGGTGATTAGATTGATTTTTTCCATTCTCTGTGTCGCTCCGCTGTAGGATCACGTGGTAGATCACAAGGCTGGTTTTGAACCACAAGTTTGATGATTCAGATTCCCCAGCTGGTTCTCGGAAACCCTATACAGGGTCGCTATGAGTCGGAACCAAGTCAGCGGTCACATCAATGGATTGCATGGAGTGTTCCTTTTCTAGTTCTGTAACAAACCCCAAATGGGTAATAAGATTGGCTTTTGTGCATGTAAACCCGGTGTGGCGCTGTGGGCTAATGCGCCAGACTGCAAAGCTGTTTGAACTGCAAGGTAGGTGGTTCAAGCTCATCAGCTGCTCCTCAGAAACCCTATACAGGGTCGCTATGGGTCGGAACTGACTCAATGGCACTTAACAACAACATCTTTGCTTAGAATTCTTGCATTTAGGAGAGAGAAGAGTTATGCTTGAAAAAATTCTGATATTGAGTTTATGCTGTCCCCATACGATGTGTTGGGGACTATGCTCTCATTTTTTATTTTCTTGAGGAATTTGTGTAAGATTGCTGTTGGGTAGCATTCGTCAAAGAAGCTACTGGTTCCTGGGCTCTCTTTATGGGATTAGATTCTGTGTTAAGTTATCTGTCTGTATTAACTACTTTAATTCTCACAACAGTGACGGATGGGCCAATCCAAAACCCAATCCAGTTGCTGTCACTTGGATCCAATTCATGGTGACCCCGTATGTGTCGGAGTAGAACAGCTCCACAGGGTAGTCCATAGCAGGTGTTCAGAGCAGATCACCAGGCTTTTCTTCTGATGCACCTCTAGGTAGATTCAAACTTACAACGTTTTGGTTAGCAGCCAAGTACATTCACCCTTTCCACCACACAGGGACCCCAGAACAATCATGTTCTTGTTAGGTACCACCGAGTCCATTCCGACTCACAGTGATCCTGTGCACAACAGAACAAAAACAAAACACTGATCCTGCACCAGTTGTTAGGTCCGAGCCCATTGTAGCTGCCATGTGTCAGTCCATCTCATTGAGGGTCTTCCTCTACTTTACCAAGCTTGATGTCTTCTCCTGGGACTGGTCCAAAGTCTGAGATATGAAGACTCCTCATCCTGGCCTCAAAGGAGCATTCTGGGTGTACTTCCAACACAGATTCTTTTGTTCTTCTGGAAATCCAGGGTACTTTTCATATTTTTTACCAATATCCTAATTTAAATGCATCAGTGCCTCTCCATCCTCATTCACTGTCCTGCTCTCATATGCATACGAGGCTATGAAAATACCAAGCCCTTACTCAGACACATCTTAGTTCTCAAAGTGACATCTTTGCTCTTGAACACTTTAAGGAGGTTTTTGGTGAGGGCTTTGGTGACAGGTTTGCCCGATGCAATATGGGGTTTGGTTTTTTGTCTGTTTCTTCCATGGGCATTGATTGTGGATCCAAGTAACACTGTATCCTTGACAACGTCAGTTGTTTCTGTTCATCATGAAGTTGTCTGTCCGTCCAGTTGGGAGGGCTCTTCTTTACCTCCTCTTCAGATGCCATCAGCTGAGTGGCCACACCGGTATTACTTTCCTCGTCTGCAGATGAGGAGGCCGGAGTGCAGAGGGGAAATTTCTGAAAGTTAGGAACTGCCCCATGCAGTCTGGTAGCCTGAACAACCACACAGTGATGCCATGTGAGGGCTGCCCGAAGCTACAGGCATCCCTCTCACCCCTGAGGGACAGGAGGGATGCAGGAGCCGGGATCTACTGGCCTCCTGCTGGTCTCCTGCTCTGAGAACTGTGGGTGCATTTTACCCCGAGCTTCATGGGTTAAAGGCAGGGAGATCCCTTGCCTAGGGGGCTCTTTCCATGAATGTTGGCGTCCCAGGCATAGACCTGCCTGTCAGTCAGCCTCTGACGGACACAGAACCTGGGACTTCTGCTGGGGGCTGAAGACGCGTGGGTCTGGTGCAGAGTGGGGGCCCTACTTCTGTAGCCCCCACACAGATTGGCTTGGTGTCACTGCACAAACCATGGGGCCCTAGTGGAGACATCTCTTTGCACAGGATCTTGGCCTCGCTCTGGAGTTCAGCAAAGTCTCAGAAGGCCGTTCCCTCTGGGGTCACTGAGTCACCCACATGGCCCCTCTGACCTAAAGACAGACAGCATGCCCCCCCCCCTTCCCTGATCCCAGGTGCCCAGCCTTTCTCACACCTTGCTTGGAGGATGCTCATGCAGAAAGACCTTCACCTGGCTCCCACGGCCAGTCACTCCTCACGTGTCCACTGTATACATCTATAGTAGGTGATACGGTGTCACTCAGACGACAGTAAAAGATTGGGACACCCCAAACCCTCGGTTTCCCCCGCTGCATTTGCAGGCAGCCACTTTCCACTGACAGGAAAGAGGTGTCTATAAATAGCTTCCTCATGGGGAGGCACGGGTGGGTTTTGGCGAGAGAAGGATGTTGCAGTTCACGGAGGAGGAGTGGGTTTCCTTCGCTTCCTGGCTACAGATCCCAGAGAAGACTGTTGAGTGAGTTCTGAGATGAGAGGCAGCTTCTCCTCTGGGCTGTGGTGCTCACTCACCATCAACCAAGCTGGTCCAAACGGGCGTCATAGTGATGTGCCAGCATCTCCCTGGATACCAGCCACCCACACAGAGCCAGGGGAGCCCAGCGGAAAGTCCAGAGGGGCAAGTCCATCTCCATAGCGTCTTCCCCCAGATCAGAGCAAGGAGGCTGCTGGTTTTAGGAACCCTATCTCACAGTGCCCTGGTGTGACGCTGTAAGATAAGCACTGGATTACTAACTACAGTGTTGGTGGCTCAAGCCCACCAGCTGCTCCTAGGAAACCCTATGCAGGGTCTCCATGATTCAGAACCAATTCCACAGCACTTAACTGCAGCAGCATCAATGACGTTTCGACCCCTAGGATGGTCCCCATGACAGGTGGGAAAGATGGAAGTTCATGTGGTTCCTGGGTGCAGGCAGAGTTCCTATTCATACAGAATGCAAAGTCACACACACAAATCGGGGATGGCTTCTGGGGAAGTCAAATTAAGTGCTATTCGGGAGTGGTGAAGTAGGGCTGGAGTATCATGCAATGCTTAGTTAATGTTGAATGGGTGGAAGGATGGCTGGGTGGCTGGGTGTGTAGGTGTGTGGTTGGATTAGCAGAAGTGTGGGTGGATGGATGGAAGGTAAATTGGGTGGGTGGATGGATAGATGGTTGGGTGGGTGAGTGGGTGGGTGGATGAACAGATGGAAAGTAAATGGGTGGATGCATGAATGGATTGGTGAGTTGATGGATGAATGAGTGGTAGGTTGATTCGGTGGAGGGGTGGGTGGACAGATGACATGATGGATGGATGGATAGACAGATGACTCAGTGAATGGACAGATGGATGGATGTATATGTAGGTGGATGAAGGTGGGCGGATGGATAGGTAGATGATTACATGACTGTGTGGCTGAGTTGAGGGCTGGTTTGCTGGGTTGGTGGACGAGTGGATATAAAGTAACAGTGGATATAAAGTAAGAGTGGATGTATAGATGATTAGGTGAGTGGATGGTTCGGTGGCTAGGTGGTGACTTGAGGGGACTTTGCATACTGTGATATGTTCAGGAAGTCCTCTTGGAAGGGTCTGCTTGAAGTAGGAGGGGTGCAGGGAAGATCAGCAAAGGACTTCCATGACAGGCCACCAAGTGTCCCCACGTCCTCCTTCCGGTCTGTGTGTCCCTTCCCCTGGGCTGTCTTTGCTCCCAGTACTGTGGCCTGCCAACCCCAGCCGTCCGGTGGCTGTGTGGCAGTGCCCTTGTGCTCATGCCCTGTCCCTTGCCTTTGGGCCCCTTGGAAGCTGGGGGCACAGTGTCTGAGGAAGCCACATGGATTTCAGCCATCTGGTCTGGGAGGCCCTTACAGTGGGTCTGGGGTCTTCACCAGGCCTCCAGAGTTCACACAGAACCTGTGAACCTTTGAGCTCAGGAAGGCGGACAGGAAGAGCCAAGTGTGGGCAGAATGGTCATGTCACCCCATGTGGTACCCTGTGCAAACAGCTCCACCTGCTGTGCACCCCCGTAAACCCCCACTCTGCCCTCCCCTTCCCCCACGCCTCCCTCCCAGGGCACTGGCCCAGCGTATGTCTCTGATTAGTGGCCCTGCGGTAGATGGGAGGAGGGCACACACAGAAGCAGAAAACGCACGTTTTCTGCTGGCTGTTGCCCTTGAACCGGGGTTTGCAACCTCCTCAGTTAACGTTCCTGCAGCCCAAGGTGCCCAGTCCCCAAAATCAAGCCCAGGGTCAAGGACAGAGTCTCCCCGAGGTGTGGGCTCTTGCCACTCCATGGTCTTAGATCGTCTCTCTGGATGGTTTGGGCAGCATCAACAAAGGCTCCATATCTGGGACCCCACGGCTTCACCCCAGTCAAACCCCACATGGCCCAATGATCTGCCCAGGGACTCTGTCACCACCAAAGTTGATGCTGCCCGGTCCTCCTCACTTGAAACTTCAATAGTCCACACAACTTCAGAGCAGTGAGTGCAGTTCGCATGTGTGGTGTTAATGACAAGGCAGCGCCAATGGCTGAGGCCATGGTAACTAAAAGGTAGAATTCTTGCCTCCCACTTGGGAGACCCTGGTTCGATTCCCTGTCATTGCACCTCATATGCACCTTCCATCTGTCAGTGGGGACCCGTGTGTCTCTGTGATGAGAGACAGATTTCAGTGGGGTGCATAGGAAAATTACATCAGGCTACAAGATGAAACCTCATCACATACAACTAAGAATCATGGCAGAGTCAAATGAACACAGCTTTGGTGGGGACACACTTCACACCATGGCATGGAGCCACCCCGGAGCTGACTGACAACCAGAGAGTGGAGGTGGGTGATAGCTCTCACCTGAACCCAGCGGGGGCAAGAGATGTATCCCCCGACCCCCAGACCCTCCATAAGGGCCTGCCAGACTGTCCTGAGTTTGCACACCTGTGTGAAACAGGTGGGTGCAGGAAAGTTGAGTAAATAAACACACAACAACCCAGGTGAGTTGGAAAGAGCTTCCTTCTCACTTCTTCCTTGTCCCCACTCTGACCATGTGAGGAACCTGTAGTCAGTTTGGACTAACAGTAACCCTGGCCAGTCCTGCACTATCCGACCAGTTAGGACCCAGGTAAACAACAACAACAATCAAATAAGAAACTGACCCCTGAAACACCATGGTCAGAGTAGAGCAGGGGCCCATACAGTTTTCAGTGGCTGATTTTTTTTTCAGAAGTAGATTTCCAGGCCTTTCTTCTGAGGTGCCTCTGAGTAGAACGTACCTCTAGCCTTTCTGTCAACAGCTGAGCATATTTGATATTTGTACCACCCAGGGGCTTCATGGCCCTGAAGAACCCTGATACAATTGTGTACATCCTTGTAGAAAGTGGCCTTTGCATGCTCTGAACAGTGAACAAAAAAACAAAAAGAAACATTTATAACCCACTGCTATTGGGCCGGTTCTGACTCAGAGCGACGCCTGACGGGTTTTTGAGACATCTGTCTTGACGGGACCAGGCGGCCACATCTTTCTCAGAATATTGGAAAGTGCGGATAACGCTGCGGGGGTAACGCTGCGGCCACTCCCCCACCCAATGTACTCCATTCAGCCGCTCATCAACCTTTCAGAACCATCTGTCACATTAACTTTTCCGAGTTCTCCTGTTTTCTACTAAAGTTGTTTGACCTCTGATTCCATGACAACATAGCTTTCAAATACTGCTCTAGTCGATGAAGCTTATTTATAGGCACAGGCTGTGCGATGCTAATTAGAATCTTCATCTGATTCTGGAGCTAGGCAAATTGGTGTGATGCTTGCAGTTTGCATTGAGTAACTGTGTGATGTTGAACATGTTACTTAACCTCTCTGTGCTTAAGTCACCCAGTGCCGTAAGTGGCGATTATGTTAAGTGCCATGAAGTCAATTCCGACCCATAGCAACCCTATATAGGGTTTTCAAGGAGCGGCTGGTAAGCTTGAACCGCCAGCGACTTTGCAGTCTGACGCATTAGCCCACAGTGCCACACCAGGACTCCAGTACCTCCTTATGTTGGCTTCCTAGAAACACCACATGTTTCTTGTAAGAACCATGGTATTTTCAGTCACCTCATCTGCATGTGCAAGTTGGATCATGAATAAGGAAGACCGTAGAAGAATCGATGCATTTGTATGATGCTGGTGGTGAAGAATATTGAAAGTACCATGTGCTGCCAGCAGAACAAATCTCCATTGTTAGAAGCACAGCCAGAATGCTCCTTAGAAGCCAGGATGATGGGACTTCATCTCTTGTTCTGTGGACATGTTATCAGGAGGGACCAGTCCCTGGAGAAAGGCATTATGCTTAGTAAAATGGAGGGTCAGTGAAAAAGAGGAAGACCCCCAAGTAGAAGGATTGACACAGTGGCAGGGACAATGGGCTGAAACCTAGCAACAGCTGTGAGGATGAAGGAGGACTGGGCAGTGTTTCATTGTGATGTGTACAGTCACTGTGAGTTGGACCCAACTCAACAACACGTAACAACAACAATCTTGTAAGAACAGAAATAGATCAACTCACAGTCTGCGACAGGAATTACAGTAACCTTCTCTCCGCCAGTGTCTAGCTGATCCCTGCTTTGGGGTATGAGACTTGGGACTCACGGAGGCAGCCCAAGCATCTGGGGTCCCAAGTGGGGAGAGGTCAGCTCAGCCGGAGCAGCTGGACATGGGGCAGAGAAAGGTTATGAGCCTATATTGCTTATTCACCCCCTGCTCTGGAAGTTCCATCTGAGGGGCCATGGGGAGCGTCTCTGTCCTGGAAGTTCTGTCAGAGGGGGGCCGTGGGGAAGATTTCCACCCCTCCCACTGGAAGTGTCCTGGTGGTACACTGCAACAAGCCTCTTGTGCTGATGCCCCCTGCCCTCCCCCAGCAGCCCTGCAGTGCATGGGGGGGTGTCCACCGGGGCTGCCCTGGAAACAGCTGGCTGTGTTTGTGAGTGTGAACGTGTTGGCGCTAAGCCAAGGTCTCCCCTTGCAGGACACCCTGAGCCCTACCCACATGGGTTCTGGTTCCAACTTCCCCATGCGGCTTCCAAGGACTGTCCCAGAGACCTCGGCTTCACTGGCCTGGCTAGTTCCATTTACTGAGGGTCATATGACTTTTTTACTTTTCCCCCAGCAAATTATAGAGCCTTCTGGTAGCATAGTGGTTACGAATCGGGCTGCCAACCGCAAAGTCAGCAGTTCGAAACGACCAGCTGTTCTACAGGAAAAAGATGAGGCTTTCTGCTCCCGTATAGATTTATAGCCTCGGAAACCGTGTTCAGGGTCGCTATGAGTTGGAACCGACTCCTCGGTACATAACAACAACAACAACTTTATGTGTGGTGCTGTGGGTTAATAATGTGCCAGACTGCAAAGCCATTTGAACTGCAAGGTCGGCGGTTCAAGCTCACCAGCTGCTCCTTGAAAATCCTGTACAAGGTTGCTGTGGGTTGGAATCGACTCAACGGCACATAACAACAACATTAGTCTAATGAGGAGTTCTGATAGCATAGTGGATTATGAGCCGGCTGCTAACTGCAAGGTCAGAAGTTCAAATCTACCAGCTCCTCCAAGGGAGAAAGATAAAGCTTTCTGCTCTTGTAAGGATTTACAGCTTTGGAAACCCTAGACGGGGTTACTGTGAGTCGACACTGACTCGAGATAGCACACCACCTCGTCTCTCTACTTGGAGTCCTGGTGTGGCACTGTAGCTAAGAATTGTAACCACAAGGCCAGCGGTTCAAATTCACCAGCTGCTCCTCGGAAACCTTATACAGGGTTGCTATGAGTTGGAACCAGCTTGATGGCCTCAAACAACATTAGAATAAGGATCCGTAACATGACGTGCTTGGTGGTTAACTGAAAGGTGGGCAGGAGAGGGAGCGGGTGGTCTTACCGTGGGGATGATTCTGACAGCTGGAGACTCTGTAGAACCGAACATCGCTGCCCCACAGTGTGTCTGAGACTCAGTCTTTATAGAAGCAGGCTGCTTCAGTGTTTCCCTGGGGTGCATTCGAACTGGTGGCTTCAAACTACTTTCCTTTTGGGTTAGCATCTGAGAACTTCAACCATCGTGCCACCATGGTTGCTTTCTGTAAACTTCCAGATATGGGGCAATTCTGCTCTGTCAGATGGGGTCCCAATGAGTTGGCATCAACTGACTGTCACATAGCAATGAAGGTTTGTGTGCTCCCCATCTGGGGGACACATCTGTGAGTGGAGAGTTTGATGAAGCACTTTCTCTTTGAGCCTCTTCCCTGGGATGGGGGGCTGGCTTGTGTTCCCAGGCTGGTCAGAAAAACAGAGACCCAAGCTTTGCATGTTGGGACCCAGTGGGCCTGGAGAAGGACTCGCATCCCAGGTCCTGGTCTTGGGGGTCTCAGGACTGTCACGGTTAATGCCCACCCCCTATCCCTTCTGGACACAGCCCCTCTCTTCCATTGGTGTCACGCCTTGAAATTCCAAGGGTTTTGAGGGAGGAGGGAGCCCTGGTAGCACTGTGAGTTGAGCATTGGACTATAATTGTAAGGTAGCTAGTTTGAACCCACCAGCTGCTCCGAGGGAGAAAGATGTGGCTGTCTGTTTCCATAAAGACTGGCAGTTTTGGAAACCCTGTGGGGCAGTTCCCCTTTGTCCTGTAGGGGCGCTGTGAGTTGGGATGGACTCCGTGGCAGTGTGTTTTTTGAGAGAGGGAAGGGTGGCATTGGACAAGGTGAGGAGATGTCGCAGCTGCCATCTGAAGAGTGAATGGAGCCTTCGATGGTGTCAACATCGATAAAAGTAGATTTCTGTGACAAGCCCGAACCCCCAGGTCACTCATGGTAGAGAGGAGAGCTGGGCTCCGTAGGGTTTCCTGGGTCACAGTCTTTATGGGAAGCAGATTGACAAGACGTTCCTTCTGGGGCATCCCTGAGTGGGTTCGAACCACCAACCTTTTAAATCATAAGCAAGCATTGAACTGTTTGAGCCATCCAGGAGCTCATCCATGGTGTAGTGGACGTCCCATTGAATCTGATTTCCATTCTTGCAGGTGGCGATCATAGCGGGCAACTTTGAACTGGCAGAATACATCAAGAACCACAAGGAGACGGATATTGGTGAGTAAAATCGTGGATTGACCAACGCCGGGTGCTGTTAGCTCTGGAGATGTTCATCTGGAGTTTTGAATGCTCATGATCACATGGGTTTTGAGCCCGTTTTTAGCTTAGAGAGCACACTTTTCGCATCCTTTCTATCTCTGGGATGGGGCTATGGAAAATCTTAGAAGTCCCTCACACGTGGGAAGTCACTAATCATTAAGAAGTGTATTCATGGTGCTGATGTTCAATCATTGAATCTAATTAATCACGATGCACTTAGACAGTTCATTGGAAAATGCCTTAACCTAAGAACTTCCTTGTAAACCAAGAGTGACACCCCAAAAAAGGGTCCCTCTCTCTGCCTCTTCTCTCGCTGCCCCTAGCAATGTGCTCATGGTCATCCCCCTTTCCAGTCCCCCTTGTGCCAACCAGGAGGCCAGTCTCTGGGGCGCCTCTTCTCTCCCGAAGCCCTGTTGGGGGCTGGGCCCGGTCCTTCGTCTCAGAGGAGCCCCGTGGTCTGTACCCTCCAGTCCCGGGTTTACACAGGACCAGCAGCGGGGAACAGTTCCATTGGACCGCCAGTGGTGAGCTTTCCAAGATGGCGGCATCCTATCCATGGGGTGCAGGAGGGTTGCTCCGGGCGCTTGAGACCTCACTGGATGTATCCGCTTCCCATGGCCTTGTGCCCCCCACCCTGTGTTTGTTGTTGGAGGTGATGAGCGAGAGAGACCTTATGTTTTGTGGCCGAATCTCTATTGTGTTAAATGCTCGTATCCACTTGCCTGGCTCAGAGAATTGCACAAGATGCAAATTGCACTGCTTTGCTTGCATCGGCGAGCGCCCTGCACTGAGCATCCAAGCCCCCTGGATGCCCCGTCTGATGCAGCTGCCACTTGCCCCCTCTGGGGAGACAGGGCCAACCGCATAATTGCTCGGAGACCCGGGGCTTTGCTGAGGTACGTCAGCACCTCTGAGCGCGTTAGAGAGATTGATGAGTTAATGTCTGCAAAGTGATCTGGAAAATGACACGAGTGGTCGGCTTGCCAGCGACGCTCTTCCCACCTCCTTCTTCTTGCACGTGCAGGACAAGCGGGATGCACTCACTGGGAAGGGGAAGGGGGACTCGTATTAAGCGGGGACACACATGAGGGAAGAATAGAGATGAGAGAGTAGTCAGATCCCAGAACACGAGCTGGAGCGTTCCGAACGCAGAGCACCAGAACGAGATGCAGCTGAGTGACCCTGATGGTCAGCAGCACTGGCCATCCTTACTGAGTGCTGATCTCCAGGGACCAAGAGAGGCGGGGGAGCTCAAGTGGCTTTGTTAACCCAGCCCACTCTGGAGCTGGGAGCTCCTTGGGGCTTTTGGTCCTTGCTCTAATCCTTCGGTCTACCTACAGCTGATCCAAGACACCATCCCCCAAGCCCCACTTCGTGCCTCTCCCAGTCCCTGGAAAAGCATCAGCAAGTTTGAACTCCAGGTAGGAGAGGTTGGTAGCTCATTGCTTGCTTCAGTTTTGAGATAGGATTAATTTCCCATCTCTCTTCCAAGGGAGAGTTCTTGTGTGTCTTTTTATCAAAGCAACGCCTGGTGGTTAAGCACCTGCATTCAACCGCTCTCACTCCTAATTGGTGTTTCTTTACAAGGTGGAGTCTCTCCTAATGCAAGAGGGGACACACACACTGCTCTGGCATTCTATGGGGCACACCGCCCAGCATGGGAAGTTGATGTCCTTTCCTTCTTATCCTTCCTTTGTGACCTGGCTGGGTCTCTAGGGAGAACTCAGGGCTGACGTTCACAATCAATGCATCATCATCATGTCTTCCGATTGCATCCCTCGTGGGCTTTCTCAGTGGGTGCAGAAAACCCACAGGGGAGAGACCAGTGTCCTTGTGTGGACTGAGAAGGGATTTGTAATTGAGGACTCGCAAATGGGCGTCATCGCAAACCCTGGCGTTTAACCAGCCACGTTAAATTTCTCAGAGAAGTTCCTGAAGGGAGCAGGAAGCATTCCTGCTGGAATGATTTGGAAAAGGACAGTGAGAATAGGCAGATCTGGAGCACTGAGGAATACTCAGCCACGGGAGATCAACAGGGCAACATCTGTCCAAGAGCAAAGTTCAGAATGCAGGAAGAGGATTAGGAGGAGGAATGATGGGAACCGGAAACGCAGGGAGTAAGGGAGAAGAGTGCTGATAGGTACGTTGTGTTGATTGTCAGTAAGAACATGTAACAAATTGTGTCTGAATTGTTGAATGGGAAACTGATCTGCTGACACATTTTGTTACATGTATGGTGAAATAGACACAACAAAACAAACACTATTCTAATAGTTTCTACAGGTACCAATGCATGACATTGATCACATTCTTCAAGCTGCGCTTTCATTCTTGTCACAAAGTTTTAGAAAAGAAAGTGGGGTATTAAGAATGAAAGCGCAGCTTGAAGAATGTGATCAATGTCACGCATTGGTACCTGTGGAAACTATTGGAATGGTGTTTGTTTTGTTGTGTCTATTTCACCACACTTAAAAATACAAAAACTGCAACAACAGATAAGACAAGCCCGTGGGGCAGGTCTCGCCTGAAACACAGAATCGACTGGCCAAAACCACACAGCCCTGTCATGAGATTGGGACTGGGTGGTGTGAGTAGTTTGTGCTCAGCTACGAACCTGAAAGTGGGTGGTTCCAACCGGCTCAGCAGCACCACGGAAGAAAAGCTTGGCGATCTGCTTCTATAAAGATTACAGCCAAGAAAACCCCGTGGAGCAGGGTTACGGGCCATTGGATTGAAGGCTCACCCTAAATCCTGGGCGATCCCTTCTCGAGATCTTTAATTGAATCTCAGCTGCAAAAAGCCAATTTCCTAATATGGTCATATTCACAACCCTGGGGAGCCACCATTGGACCTACACTTATGATGCTGTTCTTGGATTGTTTCTCTCTAGACTGCCCCCTCCTTGGGGACAGACAGTTCCGACTCCTCGTTCCCATCGATCCCAAAGGGCCATAGGAACTGTCTGCTAGTTGGATGCCACCCCCCCCACCACCCCATAATAAGCTGCTCTCACATCCTTCTTTCCTAGATGTAAAAATCCACTTCCTGAACCCTGGTCCAGGTGTCCAGGAAGAAAGCGTTGCTATTAGCAAAGCTGAGCTTGCATTCAATGTACTTACCCAATCACAATGTTTATTTCTCCCAAACCATGCCAGAGAAGATACCGGGATGGCCAAGCTCACCGAGGCCTCAGGGGACAGAGGAGGACTTGGGGATCAGTGAGCCCTCGCAGCAGCCACTGCTACAACAGAACTACCAAAAGTGGGGGGCTTTAATGGACAGATGCTCTTGAGCTTAGTTTGTTGTGATGGTTGTTGGGTCCGATTCCATGTGATGGAGTAGAACTGCCCACGGGCTTTGTTTCAGCCTTTCTCCCATGGTGCCTCTGGGTGGGTTCAAACTGCCAAGCCAGCGTTTAACCTTTGTGCCACCAGGGCACCTTCCTCACAGTGCAGGGTGCTGGCTCTCGGGGAAGCAGATGAGAGCATCTGCTCTGCAGCAGGGTCCTTGCCTCAGTTTCTCCAGCCTTTTTGGTGTTCTTCGGACATCTCCTCGTGGCATCTAGCTTTCCCCCATTTGCCTTTGCTTGCTCTGGTGCCTAGTTTATTTATATGCAAGGCCGGTGGTTCAAACCCACCAATCGCTCCTTGGAAATGGCTGGAAACCCTCTACAGGGTCACTATAAGTTGGAACCAACTCTACGGCACTTAACAACACACACAAAATATTGTAGCACCACATCAGGGCTCCTAGATAGATAAAGAATAAACATTATGTATATTCTGATGGACTTGAACTACTGACCTTGCTACTAGCTGTCCAGTCCTGTCCAGTGCTTATCCTCCAGTACCACACCAGGATCTATCTGTCTGTCTGTCTATCATCTATCTATTATCTGTATGTCTGTCTATCTATCTGTCTATCTATCTATCTATCTATCTACTATCATCTATCTATCACCTATCCCTCTATCATCTACCTATCTATCTATCTATCTATCTATCTATCTATCTATCTATCTATCTATCTATCTATCTATCTACCTATCTATCTATCTACTATCTATCATCTATCTGTCTATCACCTATCCCTCTATCATCTATCTATCTATCTATCTATCTATCTATCTATCTATCTACTATCATCTATCTGTCTATCACCTATCCCTCTATCATCTATCTATCTATCTATCTATCTATCTATCTATCTATCTATCTATCTACCTATCTATCTACTATCTATCATCTATCTGTCTATCACCTATCCCTCTATCATCTACCTACCTATCTATCTGTCTGTCTATCTATCTGTCATCTATATCAATCATCTGTCTATCATCTATCTACCTATCTACCTATCTATCT
>NW_006408558.1:14340024-14366541 GCF_000296735.1 Chrysochloris asiatica
AACAACAACAACATGTATATGCTCGGGTTACCATAAGTCATCATGCTTATTAGCATAGCAAAGAAACCGATTTCCATTCGAAATGAAATCCACAGGTACACAGTCGTTGTTTGCCATCAAGTCAGAAATACACAATTATCATTCAGCTGGTGGGTTTGAACCTCTGACCTTTCTGTTGCTTTCCACCAGGACTGTTTTACTTAGGTATGTTGTTGTTTAGTGCCATGGAGTGGGTTCCGATTTGTAGCAACCCTGAACAGGGTTTCTAAAGAGCAGTTCGTGGGTTTGGAACACCAACTTTATAGTTAGCAGTCCAGTGCTTACTCTACACCACCATACCGGAAGTCCATTGATTGATTGGTTATGTGCCGTAGCATCAGTTCTGACTCATTGTGACCCCTTACAGAATTTCCAAGGCTGTAAATCTTTACGGGAGCAGAAAGCTTCATCTTTCTCCCGCAGAACAGCCAGTAGGTCAGTCAACAGCTGCTGACCTTGAGGTCATAGCAGCCCGACTTGTAACCACTACGCTACCAGGTTTACAGCGTATAACCCCAGAGACCCTCGTCCTAGAATACTCCTTGACCTTGGAACTGAAGTCACTCCCAAAGGTCAGTTGCATCCAGATTCCAGACTGGCTTCTAAAATAATCTGTGTCACCTATGAGTAGTGGGCTCCCTTAAATTATCACCCGTATGAGACTAAACGCTTATCATTGACCCTAAAGCAAAGGTGAGAAGCTAAGGAGGGGCAGGGAACCTAGATCAATGGAAACAGAGCTAACAGAATGCAAATCATGAGAATGCAGACCCGTTGTGAAAAATGTAACTAGTGTTGCAATTTGTGAAAAAATGATCAGACAGGACCCTAACTGACTGTGTAAATAAATGGTCGCACGCTAGAATATCATGTTACAAAACAATTTTCAGCATGTAGTTTTGAGGGACAGTTTAGTCCGTAATAGGCGTGGTGAGTATGACGTTGTTAGGTCTGCAGGCCGGTTGGTCCAGGCGCCATATTGGATTGTGGGTTCTCAATCGGCCATGTGCATGAGACTCCATGGTGACCCTGTTTGCTTCTAGTTTTAGCCTCTCTGACTGACTGCCTTCACCTGCATCCCCAGGGACCTGGACAGGAGGCTGCCACCATGTGTCTGTGTTCTGCCCATGCATGGTCTCTTGGATGGTGGCCATATGAATGCTAACTTGTCCTCTGTGATATTTGTCTTTTATCTGCTCAACCATGATGGTGAGGGTTACCCTAAAAAGATTGGAGGGGATGTATTTCCAGTTTATGATCTTCAGCAAGACTTCATTTCCAGTTAGTTCTGACTCCTGGAGACCCAGTGTTTGGAGAGTCGAGTTTTGTGTGTGCAGAGTTGAGCTAAGTGAGTGTGGAGTGGATCAGTGAATGCAAAGTAGAGCTGTACTTCACTCGATTTCAAAGGCTATAACTTCTAAAAACTTGATTATGAATTGGCTGAAGGTTTACAGAGCAAATCGGTTTTCCATTCAACAGTTCCTAAACCTTTTCTTTCGAGTCATGACTGCCAGCCGTATGGTGTAATTTCACTTAGCCCACATTCTCCGTGTTGCCCAATTCCACTCCTTCAGGTGTCCTATCCCTGGCTGCCTTCGAAGCCTCCTCCCTGGGCAAATGCTGCCCTCTGGGTCTTGGCTGACAGGTTGTTCTAAGGATTGCGGATCTCCCTGATATTACTGTTCACCTTGTAGACCTGGTTGCCGTTGGGTTGGCTGAAAATTGAGCTACGGGAATGAGTGATGCCAGGCACGGCTGTGACCCTCTGAAGCAGATTGTCATATCTGTCTCCCAAGGTGCTTCTGGGGGGTGGGGGGTTTGAATTGCCAGCTTTTCTGTCACCAGTTGAGTGCTTAGCCCTTGGAGATGCGCAGGAATGCCTAAGCCACACCACGGGTTAGGAGAACTCTGGAAAGCTGGAGACCTGTCCCCTATAGCTGAGGCTGACAGAGCTTGTCTCTGGATTAGGAAACTGTGAATAACAGAGTTCTTTGTGTGAGTCACTCAGTAGGGTCAGACACCATGTGGGAGAACCCAACCTTATCTCTGAGGATTCCAGCACTCAAGGAGATGAAGGGGGGACTCATTTTTGCCTCTCTTATGTTGAGTCCCGTTTCTGGATTCAGACATGGTATAACCCAAACCAAAATAAAATCAATGGTTCAAACCCAGCAACTGCTCTTTGGGAGACAGATGAGACAACTTGCTTGTATAAATATTTACAGCCTCGGAAACTCTGGGGCGGTTCTGTAAATATTTATACAAGCAAGTTGTCTCATCTGTCTCCCAAAGAGCAGTTGCTGGGTTTGAACCATTGATCTTCCATCAAATGAATTCTGACTCACAGTGACCCGGTATGAGATCTCTGAGGCTATAACTCTTTACAAGAACAAACAGCCTCATCTTTATCCCGTGGCGTGCCTGGTGGGTTTAAACTGTCGATTTTTCACTTAGCAACTAAACCCACTGCCGTCTAGTGGATGCTGACTCTTGACGACCCTGTTTAGGGTCTCTGAGACTGTCAGTGTTTGTATGAGCAGTCAGCCTCATCTTCACCCCATGGAGCAGTGAGTGGGCTTGAACTGCCGACCTTCATTTGCAGTCCAGCGCTTATCCAACAGCACTCCCAGGGCTCTTTAGACATAGTAGAAGGACCCCCAAGTTCCAAATTGGGAAGGGTGCATGTTCATGCTTCACAGTGAGCACATCAGAATATATAACACTGATCTGAATTTTTGAAAAATTGTCCTTTGAAAGGACCACAGAACCCCCCACTCCTGAGTGGGCAGGGAAATACAACAGGAAATCAGCTCATTGGAATGTGGCTTGGGGAGGGAGGAATAGTCAACATGGTGAATCCCAAATGTGTGATTGGCAGGCAGCCTGGATCTATAGCATCCAGAAATGGACCTCAAATGCCACAATGGTTCTTTAAAAGACACACAACATCTTCTCATGAAGCACTGTATTCACGGTCTGGGGAGCCTTGTGTGGCTCCTAATTGATGCTGCAATTTGGTTTTTTGGTTTATTTTATTTTATTTTTATTTTTTTGGTATCCCTTTCCTCTTTAAACAAATCCCATGTCTTTGCCATTTGATTAGTTGATTTGCCAACCCCGAGAAAGTGATGGTTGCGAAGGAGCCATGACTACCAAAGCTCGTCTGTTGCTGGTCAGCATTTATCTGGCTGGGTTTTAAGAGCCTTGGCCATCAGAGAGTGTTTATGATGGCTTACATAGGACGGAGGCCCCCCAAAGCTGGGCTATCGGGGAGCTGGAGAACTCTCGTCTGAAAGAGTCATGCAGATATTAAGCATGTTGCAAGCTGATAAGATTCGGAGGGGACTAAGCTGTTTCTTGCAATCTCGATTATTTTTGTTTTTACCCGGCTCTGTGGGGAGAGAAACTGTCAGGTGGATGCAATGACATGGGTTGTTCTTCTTCAGCTGAACAAGGTTTGTTTTCCTACATCTTGTCCTTCTGCAGTTTTGGAAAGAGGGGCCGGCGGCTTTTCGTTTTTGCAAATGGAACACATTGCGCCGATGTGCAGCGAGTTTGGGTGGCTGATGAGCCGGCTAACGAGGACTTGGATCCTGTTGCTATGTTCCAAGCCCCAGCGTCTGTATAATTATGCTTTCAAATTGTATAGATCATGGTGAGCGGGTGGTGTTTTCAGGTTTCTTAATGTAATATTGCCTGTGTGTGTGTGTGTGTGTGTGTGTGTGTGTGTGTGTGTACATCCATATCTGTGTTGATAGTGACTCTTTAAAAATCTCCCTGTTTAGGGACAGACCACCTGCAGTGAAATAACAGATTTGATTTGAAAGAACTGTTCACTGGCGAGTGAATTTCCGGCATTTGGACTGTCAAATCACAGTGAGACATACTGTGATGGGGTTCAGTCAACTCGACATTTGCAAGGAGAGCTGGCAGACCCAAATTTGCATCTGTTTCGTTTAATTAGATCAGATTGGTTGAGACCACCCTTGAGTCTCCTTTTCTGAGCTGGAAAAGTCAGCTGGAACCAGGGAAAGCTTATTACTACAGAACCTTATACCTACCATTCTGCAGCCGTCATAACAAGGGGCTGGATTCCCAGAGAATGTTTGCAAAGGAAGTTGCTGAGAGAGGGAGGGAGATGATGGGGTCCAAGTCGATGTTGTGTGTGTTATGCCGGTTCCTTTTCTCTCTCTCCTTTCTCTTCGCAGGGCTGGGTGAGCGGTGTAATGCACAGATGTGTTTATGTGTGCTTTCTCTGTGTGTGGAGTGATTCCACAGATTGGGGGTAGGATTTGTGCTAGACCTGGCTATGTTGTCCAGTCTGAGGTGGGGGTCTTGGTTGGTCTCTTTTTTGTTGTCTGTTGAGGGACTGGCCGTGCATTAACTACTGTGGTTCTGGACCCCCTCCCCCACCTCTATCCCTTTTTTCTTTGTGGTCAGTCTAGAAGTGTTGTGCGTGTTGTTGTACTTCCTGGAATTATAAAACAGCTGATGTGAGAGAGAAGGGGTTTTGTAGCAGTCCCAGTGTACATGTTGCTTGGTTAGAACAGCGTCCTCATGTGCAGCCATCTGCCAGCGCTGATGCCCAGTGATGTGTTTCCTCAAGCATCCCCCCCTGACCTGTCCCATATCTAGGGATGCTGTCCTTTGTGTCCTGGATACAGACCAGCAATGATGAAGACGCCGCCGTTCCTTGCCCTGCGCTTTCTCTGCTGTTCCATGCCTGTGTGCTGTCTCAGTGACTGTCTCCAGGCAGCCACTTCACTTTCTGGGGTTTGCCTGTGGTCGTCCCCTTCTTCAGCTCCTTCAGAAGGCCTCGGCGGTGACATTTCCACAAAGGCTCTGGGCAGCATGGTCCGTGAGAAACACTCGGCAATTCTTCCATCGCGGCTCCAAGTCCCATCTTCTCCTCTGAACTGGTCCCCAAACAAGAGCCTTTCTGAAGTGCTTCCTTACCAGTCCCAGCGCAGTTTGCTCTGAAGAAGAGCTCCACCCACCTCATCCTCTGCCATCTCCCTGGACCCACACCAGGCGTCCTCTGCCAAGCTCTGCAAAGAGTGAAGACGCTCAGCTGCTAACTGACAGGTTAGAGAGGTTTAAGACTGCTCAGAAGTGCTTCAGAGGAAAGGCCTGATGCTCTACTTCTGAAAAATCAGACACTGATTTTTCAGAGCCCAGTTCTGCTCTGACGCACATGGGGTGACCATGTGTTGAAATTAACCTTACAGCAACGGAGGCAAACGTAGTCCCAGGGTTCCCACCCACGTCAGACTCACGGTCCCTTTCATGAGCAATAATAGGTAACATCTCATTATGATCAAGTGACATTCTCAAGTGACCTAACCTTACGTACATTCATTTTGTTAAGTGCTGCCGAGTCGGTTCCCACCCATAGGGTCTCAGAGGAGCGACTGGTGAGCTTGAACCGCCGACCTTGAGGTTCAAACCAATGCACATTAACCCACAGTGCCACATCAGGACACCACGTACATTCATGTTTATGCTGAGCGGCATATCAGAGAACAATTAGAGAGGGGGGATCAGGAATGAGGATGAAGGGGACAGGGGGAGGTCCGGCTTTGGGGGGGACTGGTCCACCGTTGGTGACAGGGTTTGCTGAAATCCTGAACACCCCTCAGTAAAGCTTAGAACCAAACTACACACTCACCTTCTCTCCTTTTGTAACCTTTGCATCCCTCTGGATGGTAAGAAAGGAGCCCCTGGTGGCGTGGTGAGTTAATTGTTGAGCTGATAACCACAAGGTCAGTGGTTTGAACCCACAAATCACTCCAAGGGCAAACTATGGGCCTGTCTGTCCCCCTAAAGACTTATAACCTCAGAAACCCTGTGGAGTAGTTCACCTTGACCCTCACGGTCACTGTGAGTCAGCCTTGGCTTGATGACAGTGGGGTGGGTGGTGAGAAGGATTCATGCACACAGCCTGCTGCCTGAAGGGTTGACAGTTCAAGTCCAGCCACAGGTGCTTCAGGAGAAAGGCGTGGCAATCTGCTTCTGCATGGTCACAGCCCTGAACGCCGTTCTTCTCCGCAGTACACAGGGGCGCCATGAGTCAACTTGATGTTGTTAAGGACTGTCAAGTCAGCTCCAACTCATAGAGACCTGGTATAGGGTTTCCAAGGAGAGGCTGGTGGGTTTGAACCGCTGGCCTTGTGCTTAGCAATCCAGTGCTTATCCTACAGCGCCACAGTTGGCCACGGGTTTATCAAAGCCATGCAGGAATCGGCTATGAAACCTAAGCAAGACAGGGGAGAATGTGTGTTCAGGACCATTCAGATTTGCTCAGGACCATTCCATTCACTGCTGGACACACTCTGTCTGGTCACTGCCCACCAACACCAATGACGATAACAGCCCCGGAGTCCCTCAGGTGGTAGATGCGACATGGGGCAGTACCCCAGACAGCGGCAGGGTTCAGGCTGCTAGAACGTTCCCCCCACCTTTGCCTCCTAGCCGCTGCCGTGCTCCTGGGCTCCAACCCCACCCTCCTCTCTCCAAGGGCTCTCTGGCGTTTCCTGGACCCTGAGCCCCTGTCTGGACCCTCTACAGATGGACAAAGGCCACCACGGTCCAGACAGGAGCAGGGCCATGTTGACTTTAGACAAGTACCGTGAACTCTGGCTTTGTCCTCACCCCTCCTCTCCAGGGGTCCTGCTTCTTCTTTCGGTGGGAGCCAGAGTCTTCCTCTTCCAGCTCCTCCCTTCACAATTCAGCTCAGGACGCATTCTCTCCTTCTTCCCAACCACTGAGGGTCCAGCCTGGACACCCCTCGGGACGCCCCGGCCAGCCCTTGCTGCTCCCCTGCTCCCCACGCTCTGAGTACCCCCTTCCGTTTTACTGGCCCTTTTCCTCTTCCCTTAGGGACTAGTGTCTTCTCCAGATGGAATCCCCGGCAGGGTCCAGGATTTGTGGCGTGTGGATCATTTAGGCCTGAAATCCCATCGGACTTCCTGGAGGCGGGGGCAGGGGGCCATATTGATGAACCACAGCAACCGCAGCTAACATTTAGTGATCCCATTCTGTTCGCTGCACTGTGCTCTCAGTCCTAATGCCAGCTCTGTCAGGGAGGGCCCCCCACTGCCCCATTCCACAGACGCGCAGAAGGAGGCTGCTCCAGGGCTCAGATGGTTGGAGGGCACACGGCTGGCCCCCAAGGAGCTAAGACTTCACAACTGAGAGCTGCCCTGGACCCCTCCCTAGGGCCTCCAGCCAGACCGCCATCCCTCCTGCCTGCAGGTGGCTCATCACCTGCAGCTATTTCCTCCTCCTTCCCCTCCCTGCTGCAAATCTCCCATCTGCAGCTCTGCCCTCTGTCATCCCATCTGCAAACCCAGCCACAGTCCCAGAGACCGGAGGTTAGGACTCAAGTGTGTCTGTGTGGGGCACATAATCAACTGCAAGCAGCAATGGAGTGCTTTGGGGACGTGTTTGTTGTGGATTAAGGATCCCCTTGTGGGTGTAGGGGGCCTGCATCCTTGAGCCCCACCCTCTCCCACCCCTCCCCACCCACCTGGAGCTGGAGGAGAGTGGGGAGGTCTGATGGAATGTACTGGAAAAAACCCCACCAAGGCCTTGGGGTGGAAGGATTCTCAAGGTGTTTTTTATTAGAAACAAGGGGCGGGGGCAGTTGTCACTGTTAGTCCCCAACAATCCCTGTAAAGCCCAACATGGGCCTTGTGGGGGAAACTCTGGGCCCCCCTTCAGAATCTGCCATGGCGTGACCCACGTCCCCCAGAATGTGTGCTGGAATCCTGACCTCCGCACCCAGGTGTGTGGACACTTCTCAGGAAAGCTCAGAACCACACCTGCACTCATTTATGTGGTCTTTGGGTCTCTGGAAAATTCAGTGATTATCAAGTCTACCCATGTATACCTCAGAACAAAAGCCTGGCAACCGAGTTCTGAAAGCCAGAGCCTTGAAAACTATACACATTGAGGTTTGATGAGCCACCGTCAGCTTGGGCGCAGACAGCCTCACCTTTGTTCTGAGGACTCCATCGTGGGTGCAGGGGGCCTGCATCATTGAGCCCCACCCTCGCCCATCCCTTCCTGCTTTCTGTTCTGGTTTTGAAGAGGAAAAGCTTTGGGAGGCTTTAGTTAGAGAAGGCGTTATACACGTGTGCACATACCGGTGTCCGTTTGAGCTGGTGGGTTTGTACGGCCGACCCCGTGATTAGCAACCCAATGCTTAACCCATGGCAGTTGGTTTATCTAAACCACCCAGAATACCCTGTTTTTAAATAAAATGGGAGTGTGTGCTCAAAACCATTCAGAATTCCCTGTTGTTGTTAAGTGTTGTCGAGTCAGTTCTGACTCATTGTGACCCTGTATAGGGTTTTCAGGGAACAGCTGGTGAGTTTAACCGCCAACCTTGCAGTTCAAACCAACCTTTGGTTTAGTGCTTTATCCTACCTAAGACCCCTCAGAATTCATTAGGGAATTCTAATTCCCTGTACCCATACATGTGATCTGGAAAAAAGGGTTTTGTTATGGTAATGAGGCCACACCAGTGTAGGGTAGGTCTTGGACACCCAGGCATGCCTTGGGTTGTGGCAGACACCAGAGACTGGGTCAGGAGCTCGCAGAAGGAACTGACACCTCTGGGACCCAGATTGATACGTACAGCCTCCTGAATGATAAGAGAAGGCATTTCTGCTCTTCAAAGCCTCCCTCTTATGGTGTTTCTGTTACATCAGCTTGGGGGACTCAGGCAGCCCTTTGCAGAGAAATCTTCATTTCCAAAAATGCACCAAGGCAGCTGGGTGATGCGGCTGAGGAAAGAGCCAGAGACCCAGTGTCAGAGGATAGAGGCTCCAACCTGGAATTTCCCACGTGATCCTGGGCCTGTCCTAGTGTCCCCCAGGCCTCAGCAGTCTCTCCTGGGAGGAACATTCCTCAGTGTCCACTTCCGGCTGCACTGTCTGCTTCTAGAATTCTCTTATTGCTGCTGCTGCTGCTGCTATCAAGATGAACCCCACCTTGTGAGGGCCCCGTGTACAGCGGAAGAGAATCCTGCACACCATCCTCGTGAGCACTGTGATCACTCGGGTAATTATTGCCTGAGTTAAGGGAACAGACCTCCAGGCCTTTCTTCCTAGTGCTTCTTAGTCTAAAGACTCTGCTGAAACCTGTTGAGCATCCCAGTGACACCCAAGCTTCCAGTGACTGTGCATGAGGTGTATTGGCCGGAAACCAAACTGGTACCTCCCACATGGAAGAAGAGAGTTCAACCATTAATCCCTACAGTCCTGTGAGCTACTCTTTTGGGGAAGACCAAGGCTTGAATTCAAACCCAAAGGCTTAAGAGCCCTTTCTTAAAGCTATTCACAGGATTTCAGTATTTGAGCCTCATCAACGGGGCCTCAGGGCTAGAAGAGTACACAGGGTAGAATTACAGAGAATTCAGAGAAGCTTTTTGGGCTGGTTTTGAATCCGCCTGAGTGAAAAGGCTTTTGAAGGCTTTAGTTAGAGAGAGAAGAATTTGTCCGCGGGTGCACATAAGTGGTGCTGGTTTTAACTGAGTCTGAAGGGGCACATCGGGAACTAGAGAAGCGGGGAAGAGACGTCACGCCTATCCTGAAGAGGATGGTGGCACGTTCTCGGCCGGCATGTTCGCAGCTGGTCTGGGTGCAAAATGTAGCATCTGCCTCCTATTGTCTGAGGGTTTCAGGCTCAGGGGCTCCTATTGTCTGAGGGTTTCAGGCACAGGGGCTGCTATGACCAAAGGAGCCACCAGGAAGGGGACACTCCAGGAAGAGTAACAAGTCACCATAGAACATGCGCTCCTTTATAGTAGCAGAAGGACGGAGGGGCGAGGCGAGCTGGACAAGCAGAGGGGGGCAGCAGCATTTCCTGGGGAGCCTGCTGCTGAGGATATGGGCAGGTTAACACAGAGATGCAAGGACTGATGAGACCAATCCAGTTGTCGCAGAGTCAACTTTAACTTGTGGTGACCCTACGTGTGTCAGAGTCGAACTGGGATTTTGTGGTGTTTTGGTTTTTTTTTTTTAAAGTTTTTATTGTAAATTGAGTGCTAGTTTACATGGCAGAACATCAGCTTTACATTCATTCTATCATATTTCATTGCGATGATGACAGTCCCCTCCATGCATCATCATTCAACAACATTTGCTTCCATTCCCTCTGTTTTTTGTAATTTGGATATACACCAAAGCACTCAGGAATATATAACCATTCAAACAACCAAAGGGTACACCCCGCAAGCCTGCCTCCTGGCCATCAACACACAGCCCCTCTCCCTCCCTGAGTCCAGAGTCCCCAGCCTCTCCATTTCTCCACGTCATTGTCTCTGCTTCCATCTCTGGCGTCACTGCTTCTCTGGGTGGGGTCCTACACTCTGCTTTTCTCCCTTGATGGTCCCAGGGTCCTCTGCTCCTGGACTGCAAGATCAACCACTCCCTTCCTTTTGTTACAAAACATCTACCTTTACATTTGCAACACTCACAATCAGTCCTGATAGCAATTATTCACTATGGAATCACAAGAGTCTTATTCCCATCTCCTTTCAACAGCCCCGTCCTCACAGGTTGGAAACCACTCAATGGAGATTCTATCTTGCCCTGCACCCTCTGAAACTATGGTCCCTCTTGAAAGCTTGTAAGCCAGTCACTTCATGCCTTTGTAGCCCCCTTCCTTCCCCCACCCCCCCATCTTGGATAGCCAATGTCTAAGTTGCCCATCCCTGTCAACCTTGTGTACCAAGGCGGCATGAAATGATCCTTGCTATAAACATTTGTTCCCTCTTTGGAGCTACTACATCCATAAGTATAGGTTAGGTTCATCAAATTGTAGTGGATTACTCTTTTTTTCCTCTTATTTCTTGTAGTCGAGTTCTGATCATCCAGCCATTGAAGCCAGGTCAAATGGGTACTATCTGCAAGTATGGGTGTTCTTGTGCATCTCCCCTTACTTCATATCATCTGGATACTTCACTCTCCACTCTAGTCCTCTGTGGCCAAGTCCCTGTCCCTGGGCCCAGGAGTCCCTAGGTCTCACCGTACTGCTGGCCAACCAGGTCTCAATCCAGGTTGACAGGAGTCTATTGAATGTGTATGGACTTAGCTCACAACTCATTGCTGTTTTTCCCCCACTTCCCATTGTAAGTAGACCAATGTGGTCACCAGCAAGACCACATGCCTGCTCATGTATTCCCTTTGAGTCTCAGTCTTGTAAGGGGGTTTGCCCTGAGGGGACCCGACCACTTGCCTTGATGGCTCCCCAGAGAACAATTTGCTTGTTTTTGTAGTAGTCAATCAGACTGCTATTATTGTTTTTGATTTTTCCTGCTGGTCTTTCTTTCAAGAAGTATCTTCTGTTCTTATAACTGCTCCCAGCTGGTCTGCTTGTCCTTTCAAATGGAAATTCCCCACCTCAGAAGATTCTGGATGAGGTTCAGGATTTCACCTAGGGTCTTATGCAGTGTAAAGGCTCCACAGGAAGCCTCCTTCACTGGGCAAGTTCTAGCCACATTTTAAGTATTCCAATCATTTATAGGCTGAAGACAGACTTACAAGCTTTCTATGGTGATGTTTCTGGCTAGTCCTTTCCCCCTCAAGTGTCTATTTTAACCAAGCTTCAAAAGACAATCAAGTATCTTAACATTATTTCCTCTCTTTGACCCCTTCAAACCATGCCTCAATCCTTGTATCCCACAGCCCTGTGGTCCCAAGGTTGTGCATACATCATTATTTACCGCTGTCCCACTTAGCCCGTGCAAACCTGCCTAATTGTTCTCCCATCCACGGTGTTCTTCCATTCCCCTCCCTCTTTTTGTGTATTGTCCCCACACACACCAGCACCCAAACTATCCTGTGTCTATTCCCTACCCTGTGCTCCACCTTCCCCTCCCTCACCTCACTCTAGCCCCTACACCCCAGTAACCAACAAAGACTTTTTTTTTCCCCTTTTAGTGTGCGTACTTTTTCTTAGTCTTCTACAATAATGGTCCTATGCAGTATGTCTCCTTTTGTGACTGACTGATTTCACTCAGCATAATGTCCTCAAGGTTCATCCGTGTTATGTGGTGACTTGCAGCTTTCTTATAGAGCTGGTTTTTTGGAAGTGATCATGAGGCCTTTCTTTTGCGATATCTCTGGGAAGACTAGTGACCAAGTGTGTTAGCCACCTCCTGGGAGCTCCTAAAACCAACTCATGTGTCCCCCACCACCAACAACAACACCGTCGAATTCATACTGACTCATAGAAACCATTAGGAGGGTGGAATGGCTCCCTGGAGTTTCTAAAACTCTGAATAGTTTTAGAAGCAAGTCTGTTGGGTCTTTCTTCCATCAAGCAGCTGGTAAGTTTGAACCACCAACTTTCAGCTAGCGGTTCAATGCTGAACCCATGGCACTATCCCGGTCTCTACCCACAGGTAGGGAGGGCCCTAACCCAAATCACTTCTGAGCAGTGTCTTCTGAAAATAACAAAACAGACAGGGGCTACAGGTGTTCTGACCATGGAAGCAGAAGAATCCAAGAGTCCAACAGCTCTCGGGATCTCTGGCAACTGCCAGAAGCTGAAAGACTCTTCCCCTAGAGTCCATGCCTTGAATTTAGAATTTCCAAAGGACATCCAACTGTCTTCCCCTTCCCTCACTCTCCAACACACCATACTTAGAGCGCCTGGCAGCTGTTGGTTCCTGGTAAATGGCTGTGAAATGAATCCACGGACATTCCTGAGCTGTTTTTTAACTTATGCACTGGAGAAAATGCCACTCTTTTCTCAGTGACCATCCACTGAATGCACCAAGCTCTCCATCTCTCAAGAGCACCTCGGCCCATTCACTGTGGCCAGAGCACCAAGATTCCATCACATGAATGTCTTCGGCTAACAGTGTACACTTGAGTCAGTTTTGGTGGCCAGAGGTGTGCACAGTGCCAAAGATCATTTCCAGGTTGGATGCTCACCCCACCGCTGACAGAGCAGGTGCCTAAGAGAGGACCTAAGAAGGATGCTCGATGGGATGGTTACTATAGAAACCGAGGTGCTACATGAAAGGTTACATGACGTAGCCAAGATCATATACTGGTCGTTGGTGTGAGGTAGGGATCAGGCGCAAGTTCTGCCTCTGATCCCCGAACCCTCTCATCACACTTTCCACCTTCTGCTTAATTCATGAGCTGGCAGAAGACCCACCCAGTATAGATGTACTTCCAGAAGGGAAGCAAATCAGAACACTGTGTATTGCTGCCTTTATTATTCAGGATCAATATTATTTCTGTGCCCAGAACAGAAATATAAATATGGATGAGGAAGGCATAAGACAAAGCCGTGTGAGCGAGAGCTGTCAGTACTAGCTGTTCATTTCTCCCTGGGACCATATTTGTGTTCCAGCTGCTAGAATAGTGCCAGGTTTGGGAATTCTCTGCCAGCCTGGGAGCTTCCCAGACCAATGACGTCCTTTCTCATACCACGAGCTGGTGTGAAGGTGGTCTGAATTCCTTCTGGGATTCTCCAAGACTTGGTGAGTAGATGCATTGTCAGAAGGCATTCTGATCAGTTGGAGGATCCCGGAAGATGAGGATACTGCAGTGGCTGGGTTTGGGGGTGCCCTGTCTGAATGAGCCCGTCCCTGATCTGACCCAGAATGTTTCCTGAGACTGCTGTGTGGTGAGGGCAGCAGTAGGGATCACTAAAGGGGAATGTGTGTTGTCTTGGATCTTATTTTATGCCTCTAAGTAGCAGAGCCCTCAAGATGCTTGGCGGCAGTCAGTGGGGTTTGGAACCTGATACATGGTTTTGGTGGAACATTCTATCGCTGAACCACAGCTTGCAATTTGTGAATAAAAATGCAATGTTCATATTGACTCTTTGGGTTGTAGGAAGCGATATTGTACTGAGGGCGGGGTACTGGGAGTCTCTCTCTGCCTTAGTTGTTTTTGTTACAGTCAAGTTGGTCCCGATTCATAGCAACCCTGTGTACACAGAATGAAACACTGCCTGGTGCTACGGCATCCACACAGTCTGTTAACGCTTGAGCCCATTGCTGCCGCCACTAAGTCAAATCCATCTCATTCGGGGGCTTCCTCTTTTTCACTGACCCTCCACTTTGTTTACCAAGCATGATGTCCCGCTCCAGAGACTGGTCCCTCCTGATAATATGTCCCAAGTATGAAAGATGAAGTCTCTCCATCCTGACTTCTAAGGAGCATTTTGGCTGTACGTCGTGTAAGATAGATTTGTTTGTTCTTCTGGCAGTCCTGGGCATTTTTAATGCTTCCCTAACACTTGGGTATAGGTGATACATGGGTACGTTGTCTGCAGAGTGTTTTAGAACAATAGTCTCATGAGTGTTAGGTGCCATGGGAGTCCTTCTGACTGGACTTCAGCTTGCAATTTATGAATAAATATGCAGTGTTCATATGGGCCCTTTAGATTGTAGAATTCAACCTTGTACTGAGGGCTGGCTGCTTGTATTAGGCAGGTGCTTATAGTTTTTATGTGTGTTTAAAATAGAAAACCACGGGCAATGGGAAATATAAGCTACCCCGTCACCATGATAAATTACAGATTACACTGTCGGGATCCAGAGTTTTCATTGGCTGGTTTTCAGAAGTTGATGGCCAATCCTTTCTTCCTCGCCTCCGTTAGTTTGGAAACTCTGCTCAAATCTGTTCAGCATCATAGCAACATGCAGTGTTGCTATGGACAGACAACGTGTGTGTGTTCCCAGCATGCATTGGCTGGAAATGGAACCCGGTCCTTCTACATGTTATTGTAAAAGGTGTGGTAGGGTCAGGTCTGTCTCACAGGGACCTGACAAAGAACAGAATGAAACCCGGTTCTACACCCTCCTCACAATCGTCCTTTGCTTGAGTTCATGGTTGTGAGAATTCTATCACAGAACGGCCGCTGCCCTCTGAAGACGATACTAAAATCGGCTAAATGTTTGTTGGCTCTTTATAGTCACCATTCACCAACAGTTCTAAACATCGGCAGTGATAAAAGAGTCTGTTCCCGAAATAAATCGTTGGTCCAGGCTCTAAGCCATCACTATAGCGACTGTTGCGCATTACTAATGTATCACTAACCGTCAGACAATTGTGTTTTTATAACTACCTTGTGTTTTTATAACTACCGTTTCATAAACATGCATTTCAAAAGCTTCATTTGTTCAGCTGACCCCAGGCACCGGTGGTCTCGGTTAGAATCATCTGTTTCAAGAGGAATTGGTGGTGGTCTGGAATCATCTGGACTGGATTTGGGCACAATTCATGTCCCCAGCCCCTGGGGCCGTGGAGAGACCTGAGATGATGAAACACTAGGTTTCAAACGGATTTGAGCACGTGTTATTAATGAAAGCAAAGACACAGAGTTCCTATAACTTCAACCCTAGCATAGTAGGCAGGTGCTTATAGCATTTGTTTGTGTTTTAAAGCCATGGTCAATGGGAAATAGAAGATGCTATTTATTATTATAATTACTAGCACTGGTTGCTGTCTAGTCAATTTCAACTCGTGGCAACTTCGCCTGGTTTTTGGGGAGTTGAATGCCAGGCCTTTCTTCTGAGGGACCTCTGAGTGGACTCAAACTTCCAACCTTTAAGTTAACAGCCAAGCGTATTAACCATTTAAACCTTTTCGAAAACATTTAAAAAGATGAACACTGGACTGCTAAACACAAGGTCGGTGGTTCAACCCACCAGCCACTCTTCAGAAACCCTATCATTGTCTTTGTTAAGTGCCTTTAAGTTGATTCCAAATTACGGTGACCCTGTATATGGTTTCCAAGGAGCAACTGGTGAGGTTGAACAGCCGATCTTGAGATTCAAACCCCACCTTATGGTCTTTTAAGATACTGAAAGACTCCGTCAGAACTGACTCAGTCACACGTAACAACATAGAGTGCCCTGGGGTGGTGTTGAGAGGCACTGGTTCAAACCTACCAGTCACTCCTCAGAAACCCTATATAGGGTCACTGTGAGTCAGACCTGACTCGATGGCACTGACTGAACAGCAGAGACTTCGTTGTTGTTTTTTTAAGGAAGTACACGTGTCAATTCTTACAAGAAATGCTTTATTTGATGTCAGTGGAACACTTAATTTTGACATCTCTACTTCAAAAATGTTTGTTTTAAGACACAAGCAGGAAACAAGGAAATAATGATGGTTCAAACCCACCATCTGGTTCTTGGAAATACTGTCCTGGTGTAGCACTGTAGGAAAAGCACCAGACAACTAGCCACAGGGTCAGCAGTTCAAACCCACCATCCCCTCCTTGGAAGCCACAGGGTCAGCGGTTCAAACCCACCATCCACTCCTATACAAGGGTCACTGTGAATCGGAACAACCTCGACAGCACTTAGCGGTAACAACAACAACAACAACAACAACAACGTGCCTATGATTGACAATGATGTCATCACTAGAGGAGGGGCTGCTCAGTATGGCTACACAATCACAGACTCCTGCTTGAAAACATGGTGTTGGATGTACAACAGCCGCACCTGGTACAGAGCAGGCATCTGATCAGTGGATACTCAGTAGTTGCAGAGTCTCCCATTGCAAATTCAACAACTCACAAAAATGTATTTCTAGCCCCCAAATCAATGCTTCAGGTGTGGTGTAGGCTTCATTTCACCCAAGCATGTGGTCTCTGTCCTTGGTTCTGAAAACGCACCTCTACAATCCAGTGGGTGAAGTGCCATTCGTGGGTTCCAGAAACACCTGAGGGTTTATGTTACTGAGGGGCGTCAGTGGGTGTGGCCAGCCTGAAAGTCCACTTGGTATTATCAGGGACCTTATTGGAGGGGACGCCCCAGGAGGGGCTCTGGTGAGTTTGAACCGCTGACTTTGTGGTTCAAGCCAACTTTGTGGCCTGGTGCTTACTCTATGGCTTCACACCAGAACTGATTTAACAACAGTAGGCACATGAATAGTCGGGTCTCCTTACCCACAGTGAACAATGAATGTGTACTTATTGGTTGGAGAAAGACTTAGATGTACATCTGAACTCTGACCCTACTCCGGACGGTCAGGGAGGGGAGCAGAACCAGGCAAGCGTTGTATTTTCCTAACATGCCTTGATTTGTGGACATGCTCAAGTTCTGAAAGGTTCAGGTACACAGCGCTCTGTCCCCTCCCAAGTCTCACACTGCAGCCGAGGGCCCTATTCTCGGGCTGTTGTATGCCATGGCTTATATTTTCCTTGCATTTTGAGCTTTTGGTGGGTAACTTTGCTGTTTAAAGTGCCTCTCCTCCCCTCCAACATGTATGCTAGATCAGCTTTATTCAAGCTGAGGTCAGTGTTAATGAAATGAATCAGCAGTAGATATTGAATCAGAGTCTTGAAACAGAAACATGCATTCAGAATGTCACATATTGATCCATTGATGGAAATTTTGTAACCAGAGACTCTCGGGAACCTCACCTGTGTTTTTGCTAGGTGTAACAATTCAGCATTCACGATGACCATAGGTAAGGAGAGCCAACTGTTCCTACACCTACTTACTGCTGAAGTTCAAAGACCACAGCTTCAGTAAGAGTTGCACATCAATGTAGAGAAAACAAAAATCTTCACCCCCGAACCAACAAATAACATCATAAACAGAGAAGACTGAAGCTGCCAAAGACTTCACTCTGCTTGGATCCACCACCCATCGCTCACGGAAGCAGCAGTCAAGAAATCTAGCGACTCGTATTGCATTAGGCAAAGATGTCAGCTTGAAGACTAAGATGCGCCTGACCCAAGCCATAGTATTTTCAGTAGCCTCTTATGCATGTGAAAAATTTGGACGATGAATGAGGAAGACCATAGAAGAACTGATGCATTTGAGTTATGGTGTTGGAGAAGTATGTTAAAATTACCATGGACTTCCAGAAGAACAGAAAACGCTGTTGGAAGGAATACAGTCAGAATGCTCCTTAGAAGCCAGGATGGCCAGACTGTGTCTCTCATACTTTGGACATGTTATAAGGAGGGACCAGTCCCTTACAGAGGACATGATGCTTGGTGAAGTGAAGGACCAGAAAAAAAAGGAGACCCCCAATGAGCTGGATTGGCACAGTGGCAGCAGCAGTGAGCTGAAGCGGAGTAATAGTTGTGAGGATTTCGTTCAGTTGTACAGAGGTCTCGCTATGAGTTGGAACTGACTGGTGGTGGTGGTTGTTATGTGCCGTGGAGTTGGTTCCGACCCATAGCAACCCTGTACAGGGTTTCTGAGGCTGTAAATCTTTACTGGAGCAGAAAGCCTCATCTTTCTCCCGCGGAACAGCTGGTAGTTTTGACCAGTTGGTACTAAAAACACCAGCAACACTGTTGTAGAGTTGGAGCCCTGGTGTTGCATTATAGGGTAAGCATTGGCCTGCATGATTGGTTTTAACCGCAAGGTTAGCTATTCAAACTCTCCAGTCACTCCTTGGAAACCCTATAAAGGGTCGCTATGAATCAGAAATGACTTGATGGCACTTAATAACAACAACTGTTACTGAGTTAAACCCAAATCATGGCGGCCCCGCTGATCCTTGGGGACGTCAAGACTGCGACCTTTCAGAAGCAGATTGCCAGCCAGGCCTTTCTTCCAAGGTTCTTCTGGGTGGGTTCCAACCTCCCACCTTTCAGCTTGTAGTCAAGTGATGAACTGTTGGGGCCTCCCAGGGAATCCTGTATATATAAACAAGGGTCCATCGCAAAGTACTGCTGCTAGGGTACCAGTTCATACACACACAGGTTTATTCCTCACAAAACGTGTTGAGACCTGTCTCTACAATCAGTGGGTGGCTTCAGACAAGTTTTTCAGGAATGCACGTGTCTTCTTGTTAAGGGGCCGTCAAAATCCAGTCCATTCAAAGCAGAGAGGTCAGCTCCAAAGGTTACGATGACTGTTTTGGGTGATTCCAAAGAAGCAATCTTGGTAGATTTTCTCCAAGGACACGGGGTAATCACAGGGACTTGCTAAGAAGTAGTTTAAAGAAAATGAAATGTGCACTGGTGGGAAGAATAGCAATAAAGTTCTGCCGAGGAAATGTTCCCATCATGCCAGTGTGCATGCTCATTCTTCAGGGATGCAAGGGCTGTCCTAGGAGCATTTGTTTGAGAAACCTTACCCATACACCCTTGTAGCTCTGGTCTTGTCCTTTCAGACATCTTTCTGTTCCCAGAATTCATAGAACATAGTAAAGAAACACAATTTTAGTCCCTTGAGGATGCCAAACTGTCATCTCAATGTGGCGTCAAAGAATACAGAATTCTTCAGGGAAGGGTCATTGTTGTAAGTGCCATTGGGTAGGTTCTGACTCATAGTGACTCTGTATAGTGTTTCCAAGGAGTGCCTGATGGGTTTGAACTGCTGACCTTGTGTTTAGCAGTCCAGTGCTGATCCTACAGTGCCACAAACTCCTTTGGAAGCATATAGACTCATATAAGACTCAGAATTTAGATCCACAGGCTGATAGTTTTGTTTTATAAAGGTTTTATGATTGTGTAGCAATACTTTCTGACTTACCCTTGTACATGCAGTCAGCTGAGACCTGAGACTTTTCTCATTTGAAACATGCTTTGCGTTGGAGACCTCTCCACCTCAGCCCCCCCACCCCCACCCCCCATTTTTGCTTGTCTGCCTTGCTGACACTGACCTGCAGGGGACTTCTTTGAGCTGACGTACCGGAAGTGGGCTCTGGTGTGGCCAACAAATGCAATGTGACATTCTCAGCGATGTCACCGCATCTAGCCCCATCCCTTTCATAGTCACAAAAACAGCAATGTCTTCATGGACAGGCATGTCTGGGAAAAGGCAGAGGCTCTGGCTGATTTGGGGGTGTCACTGTGGCCCTGTGCCTCAGTTTCCTCCTTTGGAATACGAGGAGGCTGCCTTCGGTGGCCGCTATGGGTTCTGCCCTCTGCCGAGTTCTTTCTCCAATGACTCTGAAGTTGAGAAATATCTCAGATGGGACCACCGACGTCTCCCTGCGGAAGTAGACCCAGAGGGACTGGACACTGAACTGTCTGCTTCTACTCTGCCTCCCCCGCAGCCACCGCTGTCTTTTCCCAGAGAGCTCTGGGTGTCTCAGCCATGGGAGCGGGTCCCACTCGTGTTGCCCGTTGGCTGTGCTGAAAAATGTTAGCACTTTCAAACCAAATCGTATCCGATGTGTTTTAAAAACATATGCCATTATTTGGTGTCTCGGAATAGTCTCTGAGTTCTGGGGTGGGGTGGTTGTCATGGTGATGGGCGACGGCTTGTCATTTCGGGCGCCATAGATGTTATCCTATAAATGACAATGGGTTCCCCTCACTGGGACCTGCAGTCCAGCAAGGCAGCAAGTACCAGATGGACTTGGAGACAGTCCTTCCTTTCTGTACGTGCCTGTGACCACCATCTGCCCCTTAGGTCTGGGCTGGACAGTAGAGAATGAATGAACCTCTGCAGAGAAGACATATGGGGGTGGACTCCCCCTCCTGGGGAGGACCAGGATCTTCTTGGCTCCTAGCAGACAAAGCCAGACTCAAGTGTGGCTCAAAAGAGCCAGTACTGGACAAAGGGTTACATGATGGAGAGGACAACGAAGGGTGGACATTGCTACAGATCTGTTTGCAAGTGACCAGAAATGATGGCAAAAGAGGCTCAGTAGCTATGCTGGGCATAGAGAGACTGAGCAGACAGTTGCAGCGGGCATGGTCTGGGGACAGGGCCTCAGTCCATGACCTGTGCTAGAAACCTCTTTTGTCCCCTCCACCCTCTGTCTTAGTGTCCTGAGGCTGCCACACCAGACACACACAGTGGGGGACTTTCATAAGCAGAACTTTATTTTCTCACAGTTTTGGAGGCTGGGGGTTCCAATTCAGGGCATCAGCAGGGCCTCTCTCTCTTCTGACGGCCCTACGGAACGACCCTCCCGGGTCTCTGGCAGTTTTTGTAGCCCTGGGCGTCTCTTGCCGTTCCTTGGCTTGTCGGTGCATCATCACACGGCGTCTGTCATCTCCTTGTGTAACTGTCTTCACATCTGTTTTCCTCTGTGGTAAGACAACACTCAGAAAGAATGAGGACCGGAAATGACCCTCAGTGGTGACCTTATTTCTGTTGATCCCATCGTCAAAGAAACACAGCCACTGCCCCAGGGCCAGGGCTGAGGATCTTAGGATTGAACTGAACCTTTTGGAGGGGACACAATCCACTCCATAATACACCCACCACCCTTGGGGTCACCAGGCCTTACAGCAACATCTCCCTGCCCTGTCACCTCTCCTCCGTGCCTGCGCTATTCGTCCTCTTTGTCCTGAGTATCTCGTCTCTTTTGCAGACTTGAAGGCACGTAGCTCCTGTCCTGGCCCCCACCACTTCCCACCCAACATGTGCTGAGCTGAGCGCTGAGGTTGTCCAATGGGCTGGAGGCTGAAACCCTTCACCCACACAGTGAACGCTCCCCCATTGCTCATTGGCAGGGGGACTGGGGGCTAATGATAGCCTTTATGTATCCTGTTTAGTATGACTGTTCATACACTGCTGAAGGAATCTGTGTGTGATGGATGATGAGAGGCTGCCAAGCCTGGGTGCTGTCACGTGACTTGTATCACATGTGCACCCTGCTGAACCAGAGGCAGTGTCCAAACATAAAGACGCCCCAGCCCCATGGTTCCAGCTTTGGGCTGTGGAACTGTTTGTGGTGAATGAACCAAGTAAGCCCGGATCTACCATTCAGTCTCAGGGTTCTTTCTGGGGTGGGCTTGCTGGGGAGGGGTTGTGTCTTCCAGATCTGATATAAACATCAATGTTCCAAACACATGTGGCCAGGACAGCTCGCCCCAGAGTTGGCTCAGGGCTGCTGCTGTCCCCCCTCTTTACCCTGGACACTTGGGTTCCTTCTCGTCTCACGCTCTGGGAGTTCTGGAGCTCAGCACTGTGGCGTCTCTTCACCTCCATGTCTTTGGTTCCATGTACTGGAGAGCTGAGGCCCTGAAGGATGCAGACAAGGGCACATCTAGTACCTCGTCGGAACAAACAAGGGGTCACCCTCGGGAACTGGGTGGTGTGATGCCTGCTGTCCCCACCTCCCGTCTGCCTCTCTCCTGGCCCCATCTCAAAATCTCCCCCGTGACCCCTCAAACCCAGGGTGCCATTTCACCTGGCCGTCTCCAGGGACCATCCTGGTACCAAACTAGACACCAGAACCGTCTAAGAGCCGTCCTGGCCCTGCCTAACCCCCTCCACCTTCTCTTTCTCTCTGCCCGCCCTCCCCTCTGGTTGGGGCCTCATTTGTTCTTCCTTTGACACTGAATCGTGGTGGGTGTGCCCCCTACCTTTGTCTCCCTTGGACCCTCTGAGGGCCCATAGCCAGTACTCACATTCTGCAGCTGAGCCCCTCACACCGCTCACGGCATCCACGCTCAATGTCCAGTCTGTCCTTGTGGAGAACAGACGGCCCAATGCTGGCTGCCAGCCTCTAGCCTCTGGTAGTTTCTGTCTCCTCTTTCCTCAGGTGGGGTGAGGACCGCCCTACTCCTATGTGACCCCATGTGAACCTAGCCGATGACCTCGTAAAGACCGTATTTCCAGACAAGCCACGTTCACAGAAACAGGGATTTAGCATTTCAATACATTGTGTGTGTGTGGTGGTGGTGGTGGGGGGCACAACTTAACCCATTACAGGGAGTTCATATAACTTGTTCAAGATCCTACAGGTCCATGGACACACGTCCACAGGTCCCACTCAGTCACATGACCACAGACACATGCCCCAGTTGGTCACATGACCATGGGTTCCTGACCCACCTTGATTATAGGACCGCAGGTCCACAGACATGTCCATGTGTCCCGTCTCAACCCCTAGCTCTGAGAGTGGGTTTCTCAGTGGCCCACCTGCTCACTTGCCCCTTGGCACAGCTGTTTACAATGTGCACACAGACGTGTCTGCTCCAAGTTTCTATGTCAATCTCTGGAGGTAGGAGTCCTGGTGTGGCGCTGTGGGTTAATGCACCAGACTGCAAGGTCGGTGGTTCAAGCTCACCAGTTGCTCCTCAGAAACGCTCTACAGGGTCACTATGGGTCAGAACCAACTAGACAGCACTTCACAACAACACAACATCTGGAGGTAGGGCGTGTAGACTTTGGTGCCAGCCTAGGGCTCCGGTGACCAGCGAGCAGGTGGGGTTCCCGAGTTGGCACAGAAGGCTATGGAGGAGGCAGCATTCTGAGATGGAGTGAAGTCCTCACAGACGCTGTCTGTCCATCAAACCCTAACCAAGGGGCTACAGGTGAGCAGCTGTAGGAGACGTGGAGGCGTGGATGCTGGCAGGCCGCGGGCTTTCGGCATCGATGCTTCGATGTCGCAGATACTGGGAAGTAAATGGCAGGGGAGGTCGAGAGTGGTAATAACTGGCAGCTTGTGTTGGGACGAACCCAGGCTTCCAGAAGACTCGGAATCCAGTGAGTGATGAAATAAATCTACCGTCCGAGTACTCCGGGGGGAAGGGTGGCCCTGATGACCACTTTCATCATAGGCTGGTGGTCCTGGGACCACAAGCCTGTGGTCAGCTGGACGCTCCATCCCTGCCTAGTCCTTTTGCCCGCCCACACCACACTCTCCCATAGCACAGCCTCTCTGCCCCCTTGTCCATCTGTTCTCGGCCCCCAGGTCACTTGCTGATGCCCTCTACCTGTTCTGGAATCTTTGAAGGTCTCAGGTGAGAGTTCTTTCATGGGTCCCCCTCCTCTCCTGCCCCTCCCCTCTCTGGGGGATACTCAGGTGGTTGCAGGCACCTTAGACACATTTCTGTCTTCCAGAATCCCAGGGTGTCATGGGGACACTGATCTGATCCTATCCCCATGCCACCATGAAAGTAGATCATGCATTTGGTGTCTGGCTTCCTGGACAGTGGGAGAGAGATTGTGCTAGGGGAGGGAAAGGATGAAAAAGAGGGAAGGAGTGGTGTTGTGAAGGGGGACCCTTACAGTAGTGGTACAGGGAGACCCCAGAACTATGTCCATGGGCTTCTGAAAGGAACTCAGAGAGGCTGGCAGGTTACAATACAAGCCTGTCAGCACAGATGGTTCTCCTGAAATACAGCGAGCGCCCAGGATACCAGGAGGTCCTGGAGAAAGAAATACAAGCAGTTTTGTCCTGGCTGTTCCCACCACTCGTCTGTCAGTCTGTCCTACTGTGGTGGCTTGTGAGTTGCTGCGATTCTTGAAGCTACACCGTGGGTATTTTAAATAACAGCACGGTCACCTATGGTGGACAGGTTTCAGATGAGCTTCCAAACAGACAGACTAGGAAGAAAGAGTGACGAACTATTTCTGAATATTTAGTCACTGAAAACCTTATGACTAGCAGAGAAACACTGTCAGAGAGAGTGCCGGAAAATGAGCCCCTCAGGTTGGAAGGCACTCAAAATGCGACTGGGGAAGAGCTGCCTCCTCAAAGTAGAGCTGACTATGATGACACACATGGAGTTAAGCTCGTGGGAGAAAAGTCCACAGGACCTTCATTTGCTGATGGGGTACAACTCAAAATGAAAAGAAACAGCTATAAACATCCATTGAAAATCAGAACATGGAATGTATGAAGTATGAATCTGGGAAAATTGGAAGTTGTCAAAAATGAAATGGAACGCATAAACATCCATATCCTAGGCATTAACTGAAATGAACTGGTATTGGCCATTTTGAATCTGACAACCACGTGATTTACTATGCAGGAAATGACAAATTGAAGAGGTTGGTGTTGCATTCATCATCAAAAAGAACATATCCAGATTAGTCACGAGGTACAGCGCTGTCTGTGATAGGATAATATCCATGCGCTTACAGGGAAGACCAGTTAATACCACTATTATTCAAATTTACGTGCCAACCACTAAAGCTAGTGAGGATGAAATAGAAGAATTCTACCAACTTCTTCAATCTGAAGTTGATCAAACATGCAATAAAGATGTATTGAGGATTACTGGTAATTGGAATGCAAAGGTTAGGAGCAAAGAGGAAGGATCAATAGTTGGAAAATATGGTCTTCGTGATAGAAATGATGCTGGAGATCACATGATAGAATTCTGCAAAGTTAATGATTTCTTCATTTCAAATACCTTCTTCAGACAACGTAAGAGATGACTATACACATGGACCTCACCAGATGGAATACATAGAAATCAAATTGACTACATTTGCAGAAAGAGACGATGGAAAAGCTTCATATAATCAGTCAAAACAAGGCCAGGAACAGATTGTGGAACAGACCATCAATTGCTCATACGCAAATCCAAAATGAAGCTGAAAAAAAAATGAAAACAAGTCCACAAGAGCTAAAATATGACCTTGAATATATCCCACCTGAATTTAGAGATCATCTGAAAAACAGATTTGACACATTGAACACTAAAGACCGAAGACCAGAAGAGTTGTGGGATGACATTAAGAACCTCATACATGAAGAAAGTAAAAAGTCATTGAGAAGACAAAAAAGAGGGAAAAGGTCAAAATGGATGTCAGAAGAGACACTGAAACTTGCTCTCCAGCATAGAGATGCTAAAGCAAATGGAAAAAATGAGGAGGTCCAAGAGCTGAACAGAAAATTTCAAAGATCAGCTCAAGAAGGTAAATCCGAATATTACAACAAAATGTGCAAAGATCTGGAGTCAAAAAAACAAAAAGGAAGAACACACTCAGCATTTCTCAAGGTGGGGGAACTGAAGACAAAAATTCAAGCATTGACTTTCATTATTGAAAAATTCTCTGGGAAAATTCCTGAATGATGCAGAAAGCATCAAGAGAAGATGGAAGGAATACACAAAGTCACTGTTCCAAAGGAAATGGTTGATGTTCAGCCGTTTCAAGAGGTAGCATATGATCAAGAGCCAATGATACTGAAGGAGGAAGTCCAAGGTGCATTGAAGGAATTGGCCAAGAACAAGGCACCAGGAATTGATGGAATAAAAATTGAAATCTTTCAACAAAGTGAGGCAGCACAGGACACACTCACTCATCTCTGCCAAAAAATTTGGAAGACGACTATCTGGCCGACTGATTGGAAGAGATCAATATTTGTGCCCATTCCAAAGAGATGTGACCCAATGGAATGCAGAAATCGTCAGACAATCTCTTTGATATCTCATGTGAGTAAAGTTTTACTAAAGGTAATACAGAAATGGCTACAATCATACATTGACAGAGAACTTCCAGAGGTTCAAGCCAGATTCAGAAGAGGCCGTGGAACGAGGGATATCATTGCTGATGTCCGATGGATCTTGGCTGAAAGCAGAGAATATCAGAAAGATGTTTATCTATGGTTTATTGACTACAAAAAGGCTTTTGATTGTGTAGCTCATGACAAGCTATGGGCAACATTGCAAAGTATGAGTATTCCGGAACACTTAATTACACTCATGAGGAATCTCTACATAGGCCAAGAAGCAGTTATTCGAACAGAACATGGGAACACTGAATGGTTTAAAATTAAGAAAGGTGTGCAACAAGCTTGTATTCTTTCACCATACTTATTCTACCTGAAT
>NW_006408558.1:14367264-14375573 GCF_000296735.1 Chrysochloris asiatica
AAAAGAGGAAGACCCCCCATCGTTATGGATTGGCAAAGCATCAGCCTCAGTGGGCTCAAGCGTGGCAGCAGTTGTGAGGTTGGCCCATCACTGGGCAGTGTTTCGTTCTGTTTGGCATAGGGTAGCTATGAGTTGATAATAAATCGATGGCACCTAACAACAACGGCATTACCCTAAAGGTCGGCAGTTTGAACCCACCCTGCGGTGCTGCGGAAGAATGTCCTGGAGGTCTGCTTTCATAAAGACGGTCCCCTGAGAAAACGCCGTGGAGCTGCTCTACTCTGTCAGACATGGGGTCGTCATGAGTTGGAACCAGCTCAGGTTTACTTTGCTTTTGAGGTGGGTTGAGTTGGGTGTTGGGAGGATCCTAGGAGACCTAAATGGAGAGAGAAGAAAGGGAAGGAAGAAGAAACTCATCCAACCAGAGCACGCCTTGAAACCTTGGTCAGTTCCCTGCTGTAAACCCTGCTGTTTTGTCAGAATATCTGCTCCCACGTCTAGCATCTGCTGATAGGAACCCAGACAGTGAGAAGCTACAGAGAGCTGCCCGGTGCCCTCCCCTCTGAGCCTGAGATGTCTTGGGGCTTGACCCCACTGGCCATGTCCTGGAGCGAGGCTCAGATCTGCCAGGGAGATCTGTCCTTGGGCTCACGAACTCATTTCCTTGGGGTAATTCCCTAGAGCCCCAGGGTGTGGAGTTGTGCATCTGCCCATTTCAAAAGTGAGAAGAGAGCCTACACAGGAAGTGGTTTCCTGGGGAAAATGAGCTGGCTCAAGGCTGTTGGGTGGGACTGGTGACGTGTGGAGGAGGGAACCCCAGAGACTCACTCCAGGAAGTGTGAATGTGAGTGGAGGTCCTTAGGGACATAGAGGGGTGGTTCCTTGCTTTCTCAGCTGCCCCCATGGCCCCAGAGATGTCTTCCCCGATGCCTAGCACTCCACTGTACGAATCATGCTTAGAATCCACCCAGAAGTGCCGGGGTGCAGGAAAGGTCTCGCAATCTGCTTATGAAAGGTCACCAAACCAAGCCCAGGGCCATGGAGCAATTCCAACCCATCGTTACCTCACCAGACACAGTAGAGCTTCTCCGTGTGGTTCCTGAGATGGTCAGTCTTTATGAGAGCAGACAGTCTCAGCTTTCTTCCCTGGAGCCTGTGATGGGTTTGAACTGCTGACGTCATGGTTAGCGGGCGATGCTTAACCCACGGTGCCACCAGGGCTCCTCCTGAAAAGTCACAGCCATTGGAAGTGCCAAGGAGCCCAGTTCTACTCTGACACCCTGGAGCCACAGTGAGGCGGGTTCCGCTCTCTGGAGTGGTGCTCCCTTTCGGAAACAGATGCTGTGACCTTGCATAGATGACCGGTGCACAATTTGTAGGAAAACAACTCCGGCAAGAAAATCAGCATCTGATAAAAGCAGAAGTGGCCGCTTGAATCGTAGCCTTGCTTGTCTCCAGCTCCCTTTTGGAACTGATAAGGAAAGTCCTTATTTCCTTCTGAGAGCTGACTTTTGATGTCTCCTTCGCTCTTTATGAATTGCTCCTCTCATCTCCTTCCTGCAAATGCCAGGAACCCCTGGTGTTAGAATTCACAACGTGCGCTGCAAATTGCAATCTTGGCTTTCTAGAAAATCAGCACAGGCGGGCCCTTGGAAGTGTACTGTGTTGCCTAACGCAGCAGCCCGGCATTTGTTGGGCTTATCTGTTCCCCGATTTCACATCGCCTGTCTGGCTGTGGCCATGCCTCGAATTCCAGTTACCCTTTCTCTCATTGGGCTGCTTCCCTCCCAAACCCTCATTTTCCCCCAGCTGTGGGCCAACAAGTGGCAATGGGACTTTGTTCCGCTTATGCTTTCTGATTGGCAGGAGATGACTTGGGTTGTCTATGCAAGGATGGCACCTCTGTTTAGTCCTGAGGATTTGTGTGCCAGGTTCAGGTGAGCAGACCCTCCCTCCCTGTGGTATGTGAGTCAGAGTTCATCAACAGAACAGAAAATGCCTGTCTTGGGCTGGGTTCTCCAGTAAAGCAGAAATATAAGTATACAGAGGCCGGTTTACTTCAAGGAAATGATTCACACAGATAGGTGCAGAGGCTTGTTGTTGTTGTTGTTGTTAGGTGCCATCGAGTCGGTACTGACCCATAGTGACTTTATGCACAGCAGAATGAAACACTGCCTGATCCTGGGCCAACCTCACTACTGTTGCCACACTTGAGCCCATTGATGCTGCCACTTTGCCAATCCTTTTCATTGGGGGTCTTCCTCTTTTTCTCTGACCCTCCACCTTACCAAACATGATATCCTTCTCCTGCGAATGGTCCCTCCTGACAATAAGTCCGAGAGTATAAGAGACGAAGTTTGGCCATCTTGTCCTCCAAGGAGCACTCTGGCTGCACTTCTTCCAAAACGGGTCTATTAGTTCTTTTGGCAGCCCATGGCACTTTCAATATTCTACTCCAACACCACAACTCAAAGGCATCAATTCTTCTACGATCCTCCTTATTCACTGTCCAGCTTTCACATGCATATGAGGTTATTGAAAACACCATGGCTTGGGTCAGGCGCACCCTAAGCCCCAAACCGAAAAGCTTGCCCCTCAAAAACTTAAAAAGGTCTTGTGCATCAGATTTGTCTAATGCAATATGTCGTCTGATTTCTTGACTGCTGCTTCTATGAGTGTTGACAGTTTATCCAAGAAGAATGAAGTCCTTGACAACTTCAATCTTTTCTCCATTGATAAGAATGTTGTTTATTGGTCCAGTGGTGAGGATTTTTGTTTTCTTTACATTGAGATGTAATCCATACCAAAGGCTGTGCTCTTTGATCTTCATCAGTAAATGTTTTAAGTCCTCTTCACTTTCAGCGACCAAGGTTGTATCATCTGCATATCGCAGGTTGTTAATGAGTCTTCCTCCAATCCTGATGCCATGTTTTTCTTCATAGAACCCAGCTTCTCGTATTATTTGCTCAGCATACAGGTTGAATAAGGATGGTGAAAGAATACAACCTTGTCGCACACCTTTCTTCATTTTAAACCCATATTCCCATGTTGCAGAAGCTAGCAAATCCTAAATCCCTGGGCCAGACAGCAAGAGGCTTCTCCTGACTCTTGTGGCTGCACGTGCTGTTGTTGTTGTTGTTGTTGTTGTTGTCAGTGCCATTGAGTCGATTCTGATCCATAGCGACCCTGTATAGGGTTTCTGAGGAGTGTGGCTGGTGAGCTTGAACCACCGAAGTTGCAGTTCAAATGGCTTTGCAGTCTGGCTCATTAACCCACAGTGCCACATGATGAACCCAAAATCTGCAGGTCAGGTAGCTGGCTGAAGGCTTCAGCCAGAGCCAGAGATCAGAACACGAGATAAGCCTGGGATCCAGAGCGAGAGAGAACATTCACAAGCCTGTAGCAGGACCTCTGTATATATTGGAAACACCCCCTGCTCACATCACATCACAATGGATTAGTGCCTGCCAGACCACTGATAGTCTTGGCCTTGCCAAGTTGGCACACAGCCGTAACAGTCACACCGAGGGGGTCATGTGCTGGGTGAGCTAGTCACATGACCTGGAATTAGCTGAAGTAAATGACCATTTATTTATCTTCTCAGGAACGGATAGAAGAGAAGGCCAGTTGGCACCAGAACCCAGGGTGCGTCTGGGGCTAGGGCTGCCAAAGAGATGAAAGCCAAGTGTTTGACCTTGTCCTTGAATCCATGTCCCTGGTGTAAAATGGCTAACACACTCAGCTGCTCATCAAAGGTTGTTGGTTCAAGTCCACCCAAGGGAGGCTCAGAAGAAAAACCTGGCAATGTGCTTATGGAAAATAGGATATTGTGGGTCACAGGTCTTCTCAGGCCAGCATATTTCCATTTGGGGGCAGGAGCTTGAGCATCTTGCTCTGTGCTGGGTCCTCAGTTAAGCCGTAACTGGCCGGTGGGGGGGGGGGCGGTGGAGGAAGGCAGGAAGCTGGGGTTCCTTGTGAGAGACAGTGATCTGACTGTACCAGGTGGCAGGATCAGCTCCAGGTGTCTGACATTCCAAAAGACAGAGTCTTGAACCACTTGTGCCTTTTCAGGGAGCACCAGGGTGATTTTTAAGATGCGTGAATTTTGCCTTACCTTCTGCCATTTGAGCCTGCCTGACTTTGTACCCATTGGGGTGCACCTCCCTCCTACACCTTCCAGAGCTAAATCCAGGGACACCTGAAGTCACTTGGGGCGTAAGGTTGAGGAAGGGGCTCAGAACAGTCCCTGTGTTCTAACCTCTTTATGAAGTTGGGACTACGTAATAATTTCCAGAATGACGAAATAAGCAGAGCAGAAAAATCAAAGGAAGGGAAGGCACATTGTATTAATCCAGAGACTTGCAGGCTCCTCTGTTTGCTTAGCCATCACTAAGGAAGGAACTGGGGGGCATGGTAGCACTGTGGGTTTAGCACTGGGCTAACAGAAAGGTTGAGGGTTCAAATCCACCAGCCGCTCTGCAGGAGAAAGATGTAGAGTCTGCTCCCATGAAAGTTTATGGCCACAGAAACCCTGTGAGGTAGCTCTTCTCTCATAGCGTCGCCGTGAGTTTGACACTATGAAGCTGACTGGGGGTACTGGGCAACGGTGGGATTTCCATTTTTTCTCAGTTGCTTTTCAGTTATTTTATTGGTGGTTTTCTTGGGTGGACAAATTGTTTCCCACCCATTTTGCAGAGGAGTAAAATGAGGCAGTTTCTGCGTTCTTAAGTAACAATAAATGATGCACCAACGCAGGAAACAACTTCGTGGGGTTGTTGTTAAGTACCATGGAGTTGGTTTTGACTCATAGTGACCCTGCACAGGGTTTCCGAAGCTGCAAATCTTTACGGGAGCAGAAACCCTCATCTTTCTCCTGAGGAACAGCTGGTAGTTTCGAACTGTCAACCTTGAGATTAGCAGCCTGATTCGTAACCACTATGCTACCAGAGCTCCTGGTAGTGGGCTGTTGTTGTTGTTGTTAGGTGCCATCGAGTCGGTACTGACCCATAGCAACCTTATGCACAGCAGAACGAAACACAGCCTGATCCTGGGCCAACCTCACTACTGTTGCCACACTTGAGTCCATCAAAGCTGCCACTGTGCCAGTTCCTCTCATTGAGGGTCTTCCTTTTTTTCTCTGATCCTCCACCTTACCAAAGATGATATCCTTCTCCAGCAACTGCTCCCTCCTGACAATATGTCCAAAGTATGAGAGACGAAGTTTGGCCATCCTGGCCTCCAAGGAACATTCTGGCTGCACTTCTTCCAACACAGAGCTGTTGGTTCTATGGGCAGCCCATGGCGCTTTCAATATTCTCCTCCAACACCATAACTCAAATGCATCACTTTTTCTATGGTCTTCCTTATTCACTGTCCAGCTTTCACATGCATACGAGGTGATTGAAAATACTATGGCTTGGGTCAGGCGCACCTTAGTCCTCAAGCTGACATCTTTGCTCTTCAACACTTTAAAAAGGTCTTGTGCAGCAGATTTGCCTAATGCAATACGTCGTTTGATTTCTTGACTGCTGCTTCCATGAGTGGGGTAGAAAGACTAAATTATGGATAGAAACATGCACTTTAGTCAAGATGACCTTGGGCTTCATCTTCCTTAAATGTGCTTTAAAATAAGGTTGTGTGGCACCTTCGTGAGGCAATGATTCAGTGATTGGCTGCTGACGGGAACGTTAGTGGTTCAAAACCATCCAGCAGCTCCGCAGAGAAAAGGCCTGGTGATCTGCTCTCAGCCTAGACAACCCTACTGGGTCAGTTTGACTGTCTCACATGAGTGGTTGTGTCTTGGAATCCAACAACAACAACAACCACAGGGTTGTTGTGGATGAGACTGTATCATCACATGAAATGCTGGTCCCATGGACTTCCCGTTACGTTGGTGTTCTCCCCCTGGCTGATGGCTGTGTTTCCCCAAGGAAGATTCTGTGCATTCATTGACTCATGAATTCAGTTTCTAAAGTCTGTGGTATCCTGTCCCACGTCCACTCAGAATAGCACTTCTGTGTTCACACTCTCTGGATTCTTTGGCTAAATTTAGACATTGCCCAGCTCTTCAACATCTTTTCTCTGAAGCACAATTGCTTGTCCACCAGGAATCGTCATGGGCACCATCATTGGCTGTCTCCCTAATGCCTGTGATGCTACCAGCATCTCCAAAAACTACTGGACCCTGCTCCCTGGGTCAATGCGCTCAGAGGAGCTCGAGGGAGGCTGGAGATCCTCCCCACCACCCAAGCCCAGTGACCTTGCCCAGGTGTTTCCTCCTCTTTGGGACTTCCTCAGACAGTGAGAGGACCAGGATGCCTCACCTATGGAACACTCTGGAAGTATTCTGGATTCTGCAATCAGTGATCTCACCAATCGGAGGCTGGGTTTTGTGTCTTCGGTTTTTCATCCATTTCCTTCCTTTCTTCTTGCCCCTAGCAGTTCATCTCCCTCATTTCCTCTCTCCCTTCCCTTTCTCACTAACCCCCCACACACACACCAATTTCAAAATGTGCAAACCGCTAGAGTCCCAGCGGAGTTGCCATGGCAACAAACACTGGTTCCTTCCTCTCCAAGTGATGTGCACCTGGGAAGCACCTCGATTGCCTCTGTGGGACTGGCACTCAAGAAAGTGGAGAGGAGGAGCCCAGGTGGTTGGTACCGAGGACCTAAGACGGGATGCCCAGTGCCTCTTGGCACTAAAGGACAAAGACAGTGGCTTTCTGGTACCTCTTAGCTATGACTCCAGACCTTTGGAACCAAAACATGAGATGCCCATCATCTCTTACTCATATCTTCATATGTTGGTACAAAAGGGCCAAGGTAGGGGATGCCTGATGCCTCTTACCCATAGGTCCAGACCTTTGGTGCCAAAGGCCTGGTGCCTCGTACTCATTGCTCCAATGTCAATACAGAGGGGGCAAGACAGGAGATATCTAACACCTCTTATCCATGGCTCCCAATGTTGGTACCAAGGAACCAAGACAAGGGGATGGCCAATGGCTCTTACTCATGTTACTCATGGACTCAAATGTTGTTACCAAGCAGCCAAGACAAGGAGATATCCATCACCTCTCACTCATGACTCCAGATGTTGGTACCAAGAGGCCAAGGCAAGGGATCATCCACTGCCTCTTATTCATGGACCCATATATTAGTACCATACCAAGCAACCAAGACAAGGAGATGCCTATCACCTTTTAGTCATGGCTCCAGATGTTGGTTCCAAGCGGTCAAGACAAAGAGTAGCCCAACGCTCCTCACTCGTAGCTTCAGATGTTAGTACTGAGTGTTCAAAACATAGGCATGTCCTCCCACGCCTATTGATGGTACCAGGTGGTACTAGGGCAGCCTAGAGCTGCATTTCCACCAGCCCGGCTAGTCTCAGCTCAGACTTTTATTCTCTTGTGAGATGAAAGCAAGGATTTGCAGCAGTGTAGCTGGACGGACCCTAGATCAGGAACCCCCCCAGAAGCTCGTGTGTGACATTATATGACGTGTGTTCAGGGGGTCCCGTCCGAGGCTCTGAGAGACCCCCTCCCTCCTGGCATGCTTTTCTCCTCATGTCATATCATGCATTTATGTAGTACTTGTGTCACAGTGGATGAACCAATATTGATACATTGTTACTCACTGAAGCCCAGTGTGCATTAGGAACCATACTTTATGCTGGGCCATCCTGTGAGGCTTCGTAGATTCAAGATGCTGTGTCCACTGTTCTGACATTATACAAGGTCGGTTGATGGCCTGAAAAATGTCCTGTGATTTTTTTTTATTTTGAAGCATTCATTTTCATCAATCACCTCATTTAATTAATTCATTCATGCTTATAAAGATGCCAGTCAATTATTTGTGTTGATGGTGGTGGAGATGATGATGTTGGTGATGGTATTGGAGGTGGTGATGGTGGTGGTTATGATGGTAATGTTGGTGATGGTGATGATGATGGCAGTGGAGGTGGTGATGATATTGGTATAGATGATGCTGATGATGGTGGTGGATGTGATGGTGATGATATTAATGGCAATGTGTGATGGTGATGTAGTGATCATTGTGGTAATAGTGTTGGTAATGGTGTTGGTGATGGTGATGATGGTGATGGAGGTGTTGGTGAATGGTGTTGGTCATGCTGTTGGTAATGGTGTTGGAGATGATGGTGATGGAGGTTGGTTACCATGGGTGATGGTCATCAACATCATCATCATCACCTCCATCGCCCTCATCAACATCATCACCACCTGCACCACCATCATCAAAATCATCACCTCACCACCACCACCATCAACATCATCACACCACCATCATCACCA
>NW_006408558.1:14376358-14394310 GCF_000296735.1 Chrysochloris asiatica
AACATCATCATCACCTCCACCATCATCACCACCTCCACCATCAACATCATCACCATCTCCGCCATTAACATCACCTCACCATCAACATCATCATCACACCATCAACATCATCATCACACCATCAACATCATCATCACACCATCAACATCATCATCATCTCCACCACCATCAACATCATCATCACCGACACCATCATCACCATCTCCACAACCACTATCAGCATTATCACCACCTGTACCACCATCAACATCATCACCATCTCCACCATTAACATCATCACCACTGCCACCAGCATCAACATCATCACACCATCTCCACCATCATCACCGCCTCCACAACCACTATCAACATCATCACCACCTCCACCACCATCAACATCATCACCAGCTTTGCCACCACCTCCTCCAGGAAGCCCTTGCCATTTCAAATGCTGCTAGCCATGGCGCGGCTACCTATATCCACACGTGTTCTCACAGCACCTGCAGCCCTTGAGCTTGTGTGCTGATCTCTTCCGGGAAAGCAGGCACCACTGGTGTGTTCTTTGGTGGTTATTACGGTGGTGAATGACGGCAGTCATTGTGATCAAACTGACAGCAGCTACTCAAAGGAAGAGATGAGGAGCTGAGGGAAGAGCGTGTGTGTGTTCGCAGTGGTGAAATCGTTCGGGAAAGCTTTTCGAGAGAGGTGACACAATTTGAAGCCCATCACCAGTGTCCTGGAATTATATATATATGGAGAAATTATTGGAGTGGTGTGTGTTAGCTGCATATACTTGCACCAAAATGAAAATGAAACAAAACAAAGTTCTCCTGGAGCACAGTTGTACACTTGTTCCCTCTGGAGTTGCCATGAGTCAAAATCAATTCGAATTCGACAGCAACTAGCAACCCAAAGTGGCTTAATCTGTGTCAGATTGGTGTTGTTTGATGCAGGGTCCTGGGAAGGGACACCTTAGAGCTTGCTGAACTTGCGGTGTCTCCCAGAACCCCAAAAGGAAGCAAGTTACTGTTCTATTTGGCAGATGCAGAAAACTGAGTCTCTTCAAGGATCAGGACCCTTCTTGCTTGTCAGCTGCAGCGCCCCTCCCTGGTCTCAGGCTCTGCATTTCCACCTTAAGACAATCACCGGGACCATGTTTGCACCTGGTGTAAAGAGGCCAAGAGGCAAACCCCTTGCTCTGAGAAGCCCAGTTAACTGGTGTCGTAGACGAAGGCCAGCCCAGAGCAATTAAGTCTGGGGATGAGTACACACACTGGTTTTAAAAAAAAAAATTAATAAACCACACACCAATTTTCATCTAAAAAGCCCATTTTCGATCAAATAAAATTTTTGATGGGGATTTTGATTGAAATTGTATGTTTTGATGTGAGTTCAGGTGCAGGTCGGCTGGGAAGTTGTTCTCTGCTTGGTCAGAACACACAATTACCCCACGCCTTTTTGCAGAGCCTGTGGCTGATGCAGGAAAACATAAATTCCCATCTTGATACACTTCTGAATTGCTGTAGTCATCCCAGACCTTGTTTCCTAGTGTGTGAAAAGCATTCGTCCTTGACGACCTAGCTTAAAAGGACAGATTAGAGCTAAACCATTAGTAGCTTTGGGACTTAGCGATTTCCAGTGGAAACAAAGGTGGAAGCAGCAGGTCTGGCTGTGAGGTATATACCTTTCCAGCATCATTGTTAAAGCCTGGGGGTGAGTGACAGTTTTATTAACCTGGGGCCTGATGAAAGTGACCAGCGGTGTTTGCCACCTTAGACATGCTGTGCTTGTTGACTGAGCTCTCCCCCATACACACTACAGCCCGGAGGGGCCAGCAGGTTGTTCCACAGCCAGCACACCATTGCCCTGCGTCATTCCTGGGGAGGGAGGCTTGTCCGAGTCGCACTCTGAGCTCCTGGGGAAAAGAACTAAACCCTGTCCTAACACATGCTGGCTGTGTGACAGCAGGCATTTTCTTGACTTCTCTGAGGAGGTTTCCTTAACTCTATTTTGAGGATGATGATTTTCATCTACCCATCCATTTATCTACCAGTCCATCCATCCATGCATTGATCGACCTTTCTACCCCCACAACCACTCATCCATCCATCCATCCGTCCATCTAACTATCCATCTACCTTGCATGCATGCATCCATCCATCGGTGCACTTAGCTACCTATCTACCCACCCACCTATCCAAATCTACCTATCCATCCATCCATCCACCTATTCATCCATCTATCATCGTCATCCATTCACCCATCCTTAGATTCATCCATGCATTTATCTACCTACCTATCCACCCTTCTGTTTATTCACCTTATCTATTCATCCATCCACCTGCTCATCCATCCATCCATTCACCTACCTATCTATCCATACATCCATACATCTCTGCTCATCCATTCACCTACATATCAGTCCATCCATGCACTCATCGATCCATCCACCCATGCATTTCTACCTATGTACCTACACAACCACCCACCTATCCATCCACCACACATGCATGCTCTAGCTGTACACTTACTTATCTACCAACCCACCTATCCAAATCTACCTATCCATCAGTTTATCTACCTATCCATCCATCCACTTATCCACCCATCCATCCATCAAGTTATCCATTCACCTATCCGTCCATTCATCCATGCATTTATCTACCTACCTACCCATCCATCCATTTATCCACCTGTCTATTCATCCATTCACCTATCTATACATACATCTACCCATCCATTTATCCATCCATCCATCCATCCATCCATCCATCCATCCATCCATCCATCCATCCATCCATCTTTTCAATTAACCACCTACCCACCCATCAACCTATTCATATGCCCATGTGTGCATGCGTCCACGGCAGTTATATACAAACCTGTTTTGACCCTGAAGCAAGCTCTAGTTCTCCAGTGTGGAAAGGACAACTGAAGTCATATCGGGTGATGGATGCTAACCCCTCCCCCAATGAAAAGAATGATCAGGGAACACTTTGCTGAGGGTGACATTTGTGCTGAAAGCTGTAAGGCGGGAAGTAGTCATGTTAAGATGAGTGGGTGGCGGCATCTCCCTCATGGGGAATCCAGCTGTCTCCAAGACCTTTTGGGAGTAAAGAGCTCACTTGGGATAACCTATGCACTCAGGTAGCCTGGTGTCTCTGGGAGTGGTGGAGGGGGTGCCCAGGAGAAGAGGTTGGACCTGGAGTCAAGAGTTGGGTCCACTAGACTCATGGTTTAAAGCCAGGGCTCTGGCTTTTGTTGCAAACATAATGAAAAACCATTGTGGGGGTAACAGATCCTGGTGGTGCTGTGGGTTAAGCCTTCATCTGCTAGCCCAAAGTAGTTCAAATCCACCAGTAACTCCTTAGGAGCAGAGACCTGGTCGTCTACGCTGTGACGATTATAGCTCTGGAAGTCGATAGAGCAGCTCTGCTCTCCCATGTGGAGTCCCCGGGAGCTGGAATGGACGCAATGGTGCTAACACAGGTGCAGAAATCACTGTGATGATTTCTGAGGGGAGCCGGAAGCTGGGGAGCTGCTGGGAGCTCAGAGATGGGGTGCCATGGCTGGACTGGCATGTGCCAGGCTGCCCACGTGGCCGTACTGAGTGTTGTCAGGCAGATGGAGATGCCTGGGCAAAGCGAAGAGGTTTGCAGAGTACACAGTCACGCATGTGTTTGGGCACAAGTGTCATCTGCCCCAGGTCCACCCGGCAGGCTGTGCTGAGGACTAAATGAAGCAAGCGCACTGACCATCCACAGGGCTCTGTGGAAATGTGGCGCAGTCAGTGCTACGATGGGGCAGGGACGTGGCAGTGAATTTTGATGGCTCCTATCGGACAGATTAGAGCACAGGGCCTCAGGGGCCCCATGATGATTCCTGAACATCACCACGAAGTTGCTCGCTCCACGGAGCACGGGGGCGGGGGGTGGGGTGTGTGGAACCCGCACCCTCATTTCAGCTCCCGGCACATGTGGGCTGGGATGAAAGCTGAGAAGCTGTGGGTCACTGGATGTGCTGTGATTTGAATAACTCACACTCTGCATGGCGTCTGGCAGATTGTCTAGAAGCCCAAAGAATCCAGGCAGGAAATTCACGACAGGGCCAAGGGAGATGGACATTTTGCTCCCCAAAATGTCACTGGTTCAGTGTGTGCTCTGTTTCAAACATGGTTCCTGTTGTTCTTAGGTACCTTAGAGGGGGTTCCGACTCACAGCAACCTAATACACAATATTACGAAACACTGCCCAGTCCAGCACCATCTTCACATTGTTCTTATGTGTAAACCCATCATGGTAGCCACTGTGTCCAGCCATCTCTTTTCAATGACCCTCTACTTTGCCAAGCATGGTGTCCTTCTCCAGGGACTGGTCCCTCCTGACACCATGTCCAAAGTACATGAGACCGAAGTCTGGCCATCCTGGCTTCTAAGGAACACTCTGACTGTACTTTCTCCAACACAGAACTGTTTGTTCTTCTGGCAGCCCATGGCACTTTCAATATTCTTCTCCAACACCAGAACTCAAAGGCATCAGTTCTTCTGTGGTCTTCTTAATTCACTGTCCAGCTTTCCCATGCATCTGATGTTATTGGAAATATCATGGCTTGGGTCAGGCGCACCTTAGTCCTCAAACTGACATCTTTGCTCTTCAGCACTTTAAAGAGGTCTTGTGCAGCAGATTTGCCTAATGCAATACATCGTTTGATTTCTTGATTCCTGCTTCCTTGAGTGTCGACTGCGGTTCCAAGTAAAATGGAAACCTTAGCTATACTCTTGTGTCTGTCTGTTCGTTATGATGTTATTTTATTGGCCCAGTTGTGAGGATTATTGTTTTCTGTACATTGAGGTGTAACTCCATTCTTTGATCTTCATCAACAAGTGCTTCCAGGAAGTAAGGTTGTGTCCTCTTGCATATTGCAGATGGTTAATGAGTCTTCCTCTGATCCTGACGCCACATTCTTCTTCATATAGTCCGGTGTCCCAGATTAGATGCTCAGCATACAGATTAAATAATTATGGTGAAAATGTAACAACGCTGGCACACACACACCTTTCTTGATTTTAAGGCAAGCAGTGTCCCCTTGTTCTGTTTGAACAACTGCCTCTTGGGTCTACGTACAGGATCCTCATGAGCATAATTCAGTGTTCTGGAATTCCCATTGTCTATATTATTAGCTCTGGTAGCGTAGTGGTTACGAATCGGGCTGTGAATCTTAAGGTCAGCGGTTCAAAACTACCAACCGCTCCGCGGGAGAAAGATGAGGCTTTCTACTCCCGTAAGGATTTACAGCCTCGGAAACCCTGTACAGGGTCGCTATGGGTCGGAACCGACTCGACGGCACTTAACAACAACAACAACACATTATTAGTATCCACAGTTAGTTATGATCCACAGGGTTGAATGCCTTTTCGGAGTCAGTAAAACACAAGGAAGCATCTTTCTGGCATTCTTTGCTTTCATCCGAGCTCTGTCTGATGTCAGTAATGATAGCCCTTGTCCCACGTCCTCTGATGAATCTGGCCTGAATTTCTGGCAGCTCCCAATCTATGTCCTGCTACGTAGATTAAACAATCTTCAGCAAGATTTTGCTTGCATGTGATATTAATGGTACTGTTGATCCTCATTCCCTTTCTTTGGAACGGGTACAAATATGAATCTCTTCCAATGGTCTGGCCAGATCTTTATTTTACAAATTTCATGGTGTAGACTAGTGAGTGCTTCAAATGTTGCCTCAATTTGATGAAACATTTCAATTGTTTTCCTTGTTTTTTTGTTGTCTTCAGTGGAGCCCAGACTTCTTCTATACCATAAGTTTACCTCCTGAAATGGCTGAGCATTGACTAATTTGTTTTGGTACGGTGACTCTATTCCTTGCATCTTTTTTTTTTTTTTTTTTAAGCTTTTTGTGTTGTTCAGTGTTTTGCCCACAGAATCCTTCAGTATTGCAAAGAAGTATTGCAATCCAAGGATTGGATTTTTTCTTCAGTTTTTTCAGCTTGGAAAATGCTGAGTGTGTTCTTCCCTTTTGATTTTCTAACTCCACATCTGTGCATATTTCATTGTAAGACTTTACTTGGACATCTTAAGCTGCCCTTTGAAAGTTTCTGCTCAATTCTATGACCTCCTCATGTCTTCCATTTGCTTTAGCATCTCTGTGCTGGAGAGCAAATTTCAGAGTCTCTTCTGACATCCATTTTGGTCTTTCTTTCTTCCCCATCTTTTTAATGATGTTCTTGCTATCTTTGTGTATGATGTTCTTGATCAAAGACCCATGATTCCTCTGGTCTTTGATCATTATTATTTAGTGTGTCAAATCTGTTCTTGAGGTGGTCCCTAAATTCTGATGGGAACTTCTAAAGGCCACATTTTTGGCTCATGTGGACTTGTTTTAATTGTGTTTAGCTCCAGTCTGAACTGGCATATGAGCAGTTAGTTGATGGCCTGTCCCGCAGTTGGCTCCCAGCCATGTTTCGGCTGATGATACTGAACTTCTCCATCATCTCTTCTCACACATGTAGTCAGTTTGATTCCTATGTATTCCATCAGGTGTGGTCCATGTGTATAGTTGCCGTTTATATGATTAACTTCATCTCTCATACTTCACACATATTATCAGGAGGACCAGTCCCCGGAGAAGGACATAATGCTTGTTGGTAAAGTGTAACATCGGAAAAAAAGAAGACCCCTGGCAGCCACAATGGGTTCAAACATGATCCCACCTGTGAGGATAGCGCAGGGCTGGACAGTTGGACTCTGCACACATGGGGTTGCCGCATGGCTGGTGGGGTTGGATTTTGCTGCTGATGTTGACATTGACATTGCTCGGGGGAGACACAGCGGGAACCAGCGGGAGAAGGGTACCAGGTTTCCATCCAGCTGCCCCACTGGCCGCACCTCCTGCTATAGACATCTGTGGGCAGGGCGCAGAAACATATCAGATGTGGCCTTCTGTGCTAACTGGGTGGGGCTCAAAAACACAGGTTCACACCCAGCTCCCCCCACCACGAGCCGTGTACCCTGAGCACCATCACTTCTTTCTGTAATGAGTGAATACTTACAGTCTAACTTCATTTGGATGGTGCTGAGGAATTACAGGGATCAGAATATGTAAAGTCCATCAGAAAAGAGCCTGGCATTGTCCGGTCTTACCACGGCCTGAGGAGGAGATGACCCATGAGCTCATAGATGCAGTGGGGAGGTTGTTGGGGGGCTGGAGTTGATCTGAATTGGCAAGGGTCTGACAGTGATAAGACTTGGATGTGGATGTGGGTGGGGCCACACTTTGCAGACCCTCCACAGGCAGAGGGGGTTTGTTTTACTCTAAGCTGCACTGGGGGGTCTCCCAGAGATCTGGGAAAGGGAAGCTGGCCAAAGAGAGATTCATATGGAATTTTCTGGAACAGTAAGGGGAGAGGGCCTGGGAGGATGGCCGTGCACAGACTGTGTAGGGCTATGGGCATCCTACCCAGACCACAGCATCATTTTCTGTGCTCCTGGACCCAAGAAGCATCCAGAAGTCTGGTTACCTCCTCGGCCACTAGACCATGGCTCCCATGGAGGCCAGACTACCTGGTGTGTTCCCTCGAAACTCATGCATCATGCATGGGTGTGGGGCCAGCCACTTCTAAATATCCCCATCATGAAATCAGTGGCTGTTGGCCAAGCCTACAACACCACCACCAAGGCTGCACACATCTGTTGGCATCTGGCCACGTGGCCGTCCTTTCTCACATCCGGGTCACAAACAGCATCCAGGTTTCCGGAAGATCAAGTCCAGGCGTGGACTGCCTCGCTCCAGGGAGGTTAATGAGAGCATCCAGAGCTAGGTCTGAGGCCCATGGGTGGGGCAGCCATTGTCCACTCCTGATGCAGGTAAGATTGTCCACTCCTGATGCAGGGAAGATGAGGTCTGCAGTCTGTCCAGATGTTGTGGGGAGGGACCCTGTAATCTCAGATGAGACGTCCACTTTCTGAGTGGGTGCAAGGAAAGCTTACTGGACGCTGGGGGACCAGGGGCCAGTGTCTTTCACCTCCCGAGTACTCTCACTGTTTATTGTCTCCACACTGTCCATTTACCCACCCACAACCCATTCATCAGCCATTCATCAGCTAGCCCAGAAGTTCATCCATTGAAGCACCCATCTACCTGTCTTCCCATCCACCTAACTCGAATCCACCCATCCACCCACCCGGCCAGCCTGCCATCCACTCCATCACCCATCTACCTACCCACCTAAACACCCATCTACGCACCCGGCCAGCCGTCCGTCCATTCAAGCACCCATCTACCTACTCACCCACCTGCCCAGCCATCCGTCCTCTCCATCACTTCTGCCCAGCTGTCCATCTATTCATGTATTAGTCTGTAAACCTGGAGTGAGTGTGATTGGTCTGTATGTTGTTGCTGGCTCAGACTCATAGGAGCCCCACCCCCACTCCACCCCCGCACAATGGTGCAGAACGACCTGGTCCTTGGCCAGGCCCGTGGTCAGCTGTGGCTTGGACTGTTGTGATCCACGAGGCTTTCATTGGCTGAATTTCTGAAGTAGTCTGCCAAGCTTTTCTTCATAATCAGTCTCAGTCTGGAAGCTTCACTGAAGCTCAGCTTCTTAGCCACACACAGGCCTCCACTGACAGGTAGTGACTGTGCAGGGACTTGAACTCATGTCTCCCATATGAAAGGTGAGAGCTCTACCTTAGAGCCACCACTGCCCCATTGGGTGGAGTGTGTCCTGGTCATTAACCTGTGAGCTGCAGCCATTGGGACCGGAGTATGGTGGCTGGGAACTTAAGGGTTCGAATGAGGCTCTTTGTGGGGTAGCTTCGAAGACAGGAACTAAAGGGAAGATGCACTTGGACAAGTCCCTCTCAAAAGCAATTTAAATGAATTAATCACCGCTCTAGTGGGGCAGCCCCAGCCTGCAGGTGGACATGAGCAGGTGGACAGGTGCTGAGGGGGTGGGGGCGCCTTTGGTTTCCGGCTCTGCTCTCCACCTGCACCCACAGAGAGCTGAGATCCTCATGAGCCTCAGCCAAGTCTGGGCACCATGTTACTGGACTCCCACTAGAACCCTAGTGTTAGGGATGGGATTGTGTCCCCACAAAGCCAAGTCCTAACTTCCCATACCTGAGGATGTGACCGATTGGAAATAGGGCCTTTGGCGATGTTGTCAGTTGGGTTTCATGAGGTCATATGTGAGTCAAAACCCAAACCAAACTCATGACTGTGGCGCTGATTCCAACTCTTCACACAGGACACAACTGACCCATCACACAGGGCACAACTGCCCCGTCACACAGGACACAACTGCCCCATCACACAGGACACAACTACCCCGTCACACAGGGGACACAACTGACCCATAGGACAGGACACAACCAACCCGTAGGATCTTCACAGCTGTAATCTTCACTGTCCCATGCAGTGCCTGCTGGATTTGAACCTAGTGCTTAGCCTATGTGCCACCAAGCCTCCTTATAATCGAGCGGGCAGGCCCTAATCCCATCTGAAGGTGCCTCGGTTGTGCACTGGTAAGTCCCCAAACCCACCAGGAGCTGACAGCCTGGAAAATCCTATGGAGTGGTTCTAGTTTATTGTATTGAGTCCTGCAGGGAACTGACTTCAGGGCACACTACAGCGTCCCCTCAGAGAGGTCTCCTTACAGAAGAGGAGAAACAGAGACAAGCCAAGGGACTCAGGGACCGGCCACACACACCAGAGGAGGAAATTGACCACAGAAGAAATGGATGTGTTTGAGACCCTCATTGTTACTTTCAGCCTTCAGAACTATGAGAAAATAGGCTTCTGGTCTGTAAGACCCTGCGTGTGGTGTTCCCAGCTCCCGGCTCAGCTTTGTCCCTGCAGTGTGATCTTGGATAAGTCATTGTTCCTCCCTGTGCTGAAGCAGCCACGTATGTAAAGTGGAGCGGGGATGACATTACATCACTCCTGGTTGTGCAAACAGTTAAGCACTCAACAACTAACTGAAAGATGGAAGGTTCAAACACACCCGAAAGTGCTGAGGAAGAAAGGTCTGGCAATCCATTGTCATTGGTATGGACCTCAGTTCTGCCTTGTAACACGTGGGATTGCCATGAGTCTGAGTCGGACGAACTGGGCGGCAGTGGGTTTTGGGCGATGAGGCATCAAGGTGCTTGTAGTGGTAGTGTCCCCTCTAACCTTTCTCACTGTCCCCGTTTTTTTATTTGTTGATTGTGATTAAAGGCAGCCCAGGGTATGCTCCTCACCCAGCTCCTAGCTTGACTTGCCCCTGGCTCCAGTCCTCATAGAGAGTTTTCCAGATTGCTTTTTGCCTCTTCACTGTAAGCATTCAGCTGCCAACTGTTAGGTTGGCAGTTCAAGCCCACTCAGCTGCTCTGCAGAAGAAAAGACAAAAGACGTGGTGCTCTGCTCCCCTAAAGGTAACAGCTTAGGGTACCCCATGGGACAGTTCTGCTCTTACCACATCGGGTCTCTATGAGTCACGGAACCGACTCAGTGGCACTGAACAACACTTTGCAAAAGACACAAAGCCCAACGCTCTCTTCCTGGCATGCCAGAGCTCCTTCCTCTGAGGAAGACCGCCTGTGTGTCTCTGCTTCCAGCAAGTTCCTCTTCAGCTGCAGATCCCGCCTCTTCTGTCCCCACCCCCACCCCTCAGGCTGCTCCTTGCTAATTGCAGGAAAGCACAGAGACAAATCCCAGGGAGGCAGGGTTACATCCAGCACCCCCTTCCAGGGGTCTATTTTCAGCCTGGGCTGCAAACACTTGGAAATGTTCTCTTTGCCCCTTTGTTCTACTCTGCTTGCTTTCCATTTCTCTATAATTATAGGAGATGTTTACTCATTCACAAAGGGCCGTCCGTTTGATTCTTAATTTCAGCGGGCTTCGCTCTTCTTTTCTCCTTACTGGGATCTCCATTTCATCTGAGTGTCCCACCACCCCACTTCAGGTCTCTAGAACAGTCTCTGTGGGTGATTTGAGGACACGACTCTCCTCCAGCATTTTGCCTTTGTCCTTGGTTTCTAAGGCAGCCTCATGCACTGGACAAAGTCTCCTAAACAGAGAGGATGCACTATTGTCCCCAATCTTCAGTGGGCTTCTAATATCCTAGGGCACACTCCGTGGGAAATCTCATGAAACTCTTGAACTTGGCGATCTTATAGGCTCCCCTGGTGACAGCCATCCACCAGTACAGCGGAAGAAAGACCTGGCTATAAATAAGCTCCCATGAAGATTGTTATGTGTTGGCAGATGCCATCAAGTCAGTTCCCGTTCATGGGGACCCTGTCCGTATACAACAGACTGAAACTCAGCCCAGTCCTGCGACATCCTCACCATCGCTGTTGGACCCCCTTCGTTGCAGCCACTGTATCGATCCATCTTGTTGAGGGTCTTCCTCTTTATCGCTGACCACCCTCTACTTTACCTGTTAAATTCACAGCCTGGAAAACTCTATGGGGCAAGTCTACTTTGTCACACATGGGGTCTCTATGAGTCAGAATGGGTTGGGTTAGCTCTTTGGTCTGGAGATGTAGCAGGGACTTTTATGTGGCCAGAGACCATTACTCAGTTTCTGTTTGTCGGCCCCACTACTGAAGAGTCTTTCTGACTCACAGTGCCCTAGAGAACAGATACAGCCCCATAGGGTTTCCAAGGTTGTAAATCTTTACGGAAATAGACTGTCTCTTCTTTCTCCCAAGGAATCACTTGTGAGTTCAAATCACCAACCTTCTCATTATCAGCCAAGGCCTTAGCCCACTTCACAACCAGAGCCCCAACATCAGACAGAAGGGGCATACATCCTGTTACCCCCATTCCAGTGTGTACATGCATGCTCCCAGTGTGTACGCATGCTCAGAACGTTCTGATGGGGGTTAATGGACGCATTTCCTGTCTGTTACACCCCCACCCCACCCTCCACCCCCACCCCATGTCCCCGTGTGTACGTATGCTCAAAACCTGGCTGGGGTGGGGAACAGATGAATGGATTTACATCCTATCTGTTAATTCACCCTAGTGTGTGGTGGTGGTTATGTGCTGTGGAGTTGGTTCTGACTCATAGCGACCCTGTATAGGGTTTCCGAGGCTGTAAATCTTTATGGGAGCAGAAAGCCTCACCCTGCTCCCAGGGAACAGCTGGTAGTTTCAACCTGCTAAGCTTAACGTTCACAGCCCGATTCGTAACCACTACGCTACCAGAGAGAAGGAGCTCTGGTAGCATAGTGGTTACGAATCAGGCTCGAACCACAAGGTCAGTAGTTCAAAACTACCAGCTGTTCTGCGGGAGGAGAAATCCCTTAAAGATTTACAGCCTTGGAAACCCTGTGCAGGGTCGCTATGAGTCGGAACCGACTCCACGGCACATAACAACAACAACAATGCTACCAGAGCTCCAATGTGTACGCATGCTCAAAACCTTCTGACGGGATGAATGGACCTGCAGTTTGTTTATTACCCCCACCCCAGCGTGTACGCACGCTCAGAACCTGATAATGGTCTGGCTTTTCCAAGCTTGTTCTCTGCCTCAAGCACTCTGTTTCTGAACTCCAGAGAACGTTTTATTTCCTTAAGAGAATTTCATTCCAACTGGTTGACCATATAGATCCGTATAACCCTTTGGTTAGCCGTATAACCTTTTGTCACTTAACGTTGTCTGAAGTCTACAAAGGTTGAGGCCCCTTCTCCTGAGCTGTGGGAAGTTTGCCTGAGGAAATGGCTCAAAAGAAGAGAGGCATTAGTTACATGCATGAAGATGTTCTTTATCAAATGCAAGGGCCAAAAAGCATCCCTGCTCGACTCCAAGAGATTTGTCATATGAAACGAGGTCGGGTTAATTCTAAGTAAGAATACTATGTATTATTAAGCTGCATAACTCATTAAGCTGTGGCAAAGGGGGTAGATGCTTACACCAGGCTGGGGATGAAAAAAGATAAAATGCAAAGTACATCTACTTTTATAGCTTTCACAGAGGTGTGTCTGAGTACTTTGACATGGATGAGGAGGTAGCATGATTGAAAATGTGTAGCGGGTTTAGAAGATCACTTAGTCGGGATTTTTGCCTACAAATGGTTAGGCAAAGTATCACCAGCTACTGTTGATTCGATTCTGGCTTCTGGCGATTCGGTGGGTGTCAGAATAGAACTGTGCTCCACCAGGTTGGCAGTGGCGGATTTTTGGGGGGGCAGGTCACCAGCCTTTTCTTCTGAGGTCCTTCTGAGTGGATTTGAACTGCTGACTTTTGGGTTGACATCGAGTACGTTAACCATCTGCACTAGTTGTTTAGAGTGAGAATTTTTCTTATCCCAGAAATGATAAAATACAGGAAATCTGAGAACAGCGTAACCTTTAGTCCGTCCCTGCTGACTCAGTTAGGAAAAGAGGCGTTTGTGAGGTAAGCAGAGCATTTTTGAGGCGAGCCAGCACCGTAGAAGCAGTGTTGAAATGAAGCAGCACCTTCGGTGATGAGTGAACATGCAGGCTCCCTGTTCCAGAGTGCTCACCCAAATACAGACTCTGATGGGTCACCGATGCCAGCAGAGGAGTGGGGCGGAGGCGGGGGAGGTCCCCTGAAGCCGGATCTCTGAGATAGGACAAAAGATGATGCTGGTACCACCATTCGCCTCAGGCTATAAAATTCATCCACCTGAAGGTTAAGCCCCCTGTCACCCACCTGAGTCTGACGCTGGACCAAAAGGTCGGTTTGAACCTCGAGGTCGGCAGTTCAAACCCACCAGCTGCTCATTAGAAACTCTATGCAGGATATCTATGAGTCAGAACCGACTCAACAGCACTTCACAACACCTCTAACAGGCTTTCCTGGCTGTAAATCTGGTTGGCAGCAGACAGCCTCATCTTTCTCCCAAGATCCAGTTGTTGGGTTTGAACTGTCAACCTTGTGGTTAGTGTGCAGCATTTATCCCACAGTGCTACCAGGGCTCCTTATACATGGGTTAGATCTTCTTGAAATGTAGATTCTGAGGTGTAGAAACTTGAAGCCTTAGCAGATGGCTACCTGGAGACAGGAAACGGAAGGCTTTGTTCTTCTGAAATGCAATCTCTTCTCCGGGCCCCAGGCTGTCTTTGCCAGGACCCCATAACCTTTTCCTGCCTCTGGTGGGTGTATCTATCATTCTGACTCACTGTTCCTCTACCAGCCCCCCACATCTGCAAACTCTCCCCTCAAGCTCTCCCCAGCTAGCACCTCCTCCTCCTGGTGCCCACCCTGCCCCCACCTGGCAAAGTCCTCTCTCCACTGGACATTCAGAACTCTCTGCTTGGGTCTCTCCCACATCTCTAATCAGGCCAAGCCCACCCACAGCCTGCTCTCTGGCCGCATGCAGGTCCCCAGAGGAGTGGGGGTCTACACAGCCCTGCGGGATTGGGGCTGGGTTAGGGGTTTCTGGGGATTGTGAGGGAAAGGCCACCCTGCCATTCTGAGCCCACTCGAGTGGAGGGTCAAGCTGGACGATGGTCCTCAGAGATACTGCCCCAGAGGAGGTGCTGACAGGGAAATCTCTGGAGAGTTCAGGGGCTGCTCCCCGCCCACCCTGGCGGCTCTGCATCCGCTGTGGAGAACGTGTATTTGGAACCAGACAGTGGTCTGTGACTCACAGGGAACTGGCGTGTCCCTGGAGGCTGGGTCCCCTCCTCCTTAAGTCTGATTGTCTCCAAACCCTGTCCCTGTCTGAGACCACAGTGCCCATCTGAGTCCCCACATTCTCAACTGAAACCCCAGTCCTTGTCTGAGACCCCACGACCCCATCTGAGATCATAGTTCCCATCTGAGACCCCTGTCTGAGACCATAGTCCCCATCTGAGAACCCCCATCCCCATCTGAGACCTCCTCTGAGACCCACAGACCCCATGTGAGAACCTCCCTATCTCCATCTGAGACCCTATCTGAGATGACAGTCCCCATCCTAGACCACAGACCCTGTTTTACATTTTGACCCTAGCTGAGATCCCACATCCCTGTCTTAGACCACACATCATCACCTGAGATCCCAGACCCTGCCTGAGATCATACTCCTCATCTAAGAGCCTAGTCTTCAATCTCCATCTGAGACCCCAGATCCCGCCTGAGACCCCATTCTTATCTGAGACGCCCCCCAATTCACATCCAAGATCCCATAGCTTCGTCTGAGGACCCAGTCCATTTCAGAACTCATTGACAATTCTGGGCCCTATTTCATAATAAGACAAACAAACATTGCTATCAAGTCTATCCCAACTCACAGTGGCCCTGGACACAGTTGAACTGCCTCAGTTTTTAAGGTGGTGATCTTTATGTCAGCAGACTGCCACATCTTTCTCCCTGGCAACAGTGACCTTTTAGTAAACAGCCCAACATGTAAAGTGTTTATCAGGGCTTCACACCAGTTCTTCCCAGTTCACTCATGGCCAACAAAACAACACCTGATGAATGTGGGTAAAACAATGGAAAAAGTTAAGGACTGATTCCCTTCTAGAAACATAACTTCCTCTTAGAAAACAAGGACAACCCAATCTCGTGATTGGCAGAGTCGGAAACAACGGTGCCCAACTCAAAAATGGGAACCGCCAACTTTGCTTTGAACTTGTGACTCTCCACGGCCCTGCAAATAGTCCATTCTCTGGAACCAGGCCTCACACTGCCCCTCCTGAGTCTCCTGTTCTAGAACTTCCACCTGTAATTTTTCCCTTTCTAAATAGTGTTAGGGAGTCATTTGATCGCTGAAAGTGAAGAGGACTTGAAACATTTAAAGTTGAAGATCAAAGAGCACAGCCTTCTATATGGATTACGTCTCAATGTCAAGAAAACAAAAATCCTCACCACTGGACCAATAAACAACATTCTTATCAATGGAGAAAAGATTGAAGTTGTCAAGGACTTCATTCTTCTTGGATCAACTATCAACACTCGCGAAAGCAGCGGTCAACAGATCAGACAACGTATTGCACTGGGCAAATCTGCTGCACAGGAACTTTTTAAAGTATTGAAGAGCAGAGATGTCAGCTTGAGGACTAAGGTGCGCCTGACCCAGGCCATGGTGTTTTCAATAGTCTCATATAGATGAGAAAACTGGACAGTGAATAAGGAGGATCGTAGAAGAATTGATGCCTTTGAGTTATGGTGTTGGAGGAGAATATTGAAAGTGCCATGGACTGCCAAAAGAACCAATAGATCTGTTTTGGAAGAAGTGCAGCCAGAGTGCTCCTTGGAGGCCAGGATGGCTAAGCTTCGTCTCTCCTACTTTGGACATATTGTCCGGAGGAAACAATCGTTGGAGAAGGATGTCATGCTGGGTAAGGTGGAGGGTCAGAGAAAAAGAGGAAGACCCCCAATGAGATGGATTGGCCAGGTAGCATCATTGATGGCGTCAAGTGTGGCGGTGGTAGTGAGGTTGGCCCAGGATTGGACATTGTTTCGTTCTGCTGTGCATGGGGTCACTATGAGTCGGTTCCGACTCGATGGCACCTGACAACAACAACAACAACAAATAGTGTTCCGCTTCACCCCAATTTTAAAAAACTTGTGTCTGTTCCACTTCCACTTAATTGGCTATGACTGCACCGGTGTGGACTAGTTTAAAGCATTGATTTTTATATAGGATGAAAAAGCTGCTCAAGGGTCCAGGGTGGTCTTCCCTTCCACTTAGGAGCCTCAAAACTTCCACTTTCTGGTAGTGGGTGGCAGGGGACAGCTCTTACCCTGAGGCAAGCAATGATCAACTCTGGGCAAAATACAACAGCTGGCAGATATTGGGGTGCAACCAGCAAGGAGACCGAGCTAGAGGAGCCATGACTCTCAATAGTGGGGAGCCCAGATGAGATCAGGAACTGAGGACAAGCCGAAAGTGGAGGCCCAAGGGGTGGGAGACTCAGAAATTGGAGGTCGGGGTCTGGGCTGCCTGAGGGGCTGGAAGTTGAAAGGGGAAAGAGGAGAGCCCCCAAGTCTGCATGTAAATCACCAGCAAATCCTTGGGGAACCCCTAGACTGAACATGTAAGGGTGGGATCCCAAGAGCTGAGGTAAAAACAGCAGAGAATGCAGTGGTTTCCCTGGAGGGGGGATAGGGAAAGAAGCCCACCAAGTCACAGGAAGGAACTCTGGGGGCCCAGTGGTTCAGCACTCAGTTGTTCACCAAAGGGTCGGGGGTTCTAAACCACCAGTGGGTCTTGAGAAAAGACCTGGCAATGTGTTTCCATAAAGATTGGTAGTCTAGAACGGCCTCTGGGGCAGTGGTGTGGCCTCGAACGGCCTCCGGGGCAGTGGTGTGGCCTCGAACGGCCTCCGGGGCAGTGGTGTGGCCTCGAACGGCCTCCGGGGCAGTGGTGTGGCCTAGAACGGCCTCCGGGGCAATGGTGTGGCCTAGAACGGCCTCCGGGGCAATGGTGTGGCCTAGAACGGCCTCTGGGGCAGTGGTGTGGCCTAGGGGGCAATGGTGTGGCCTAGAACGGCCTCCGGGGCAGCGGTGTGGCCTAGAACGGCCTCCGGGGCAGTGGTGTGGCCTAGAACGGCCTCTGGGGCAGTGGTGTGGCCTAGAACGGCCTCCGGGGCAGTGGTGTGGTGTCCCACAGGGTCACCGAGAATCCGAATCATCTCAGCGGAGGCCAGTTTGGGTTTTGTTTTAATGGCCAGTGTGAGAGTCCTCGTGATGCATGGTTGTGCACCTGGCTGCTCACTGCAAGGTCGGCAGGTCAAACCCACCAGCCACTCCGAGGGAGAAAGATCTGAGCATGTGTTTCCACAAAGATGGTTAAATTGTGAGGTACCATGGAATCAGTTCCAACTCCTAGTGACCCCGTGTGCACCAGAATGAAACACTGCCCGGTCCTTCACCAACCTGACAATCGTTCCAATTGAGATTGTTGTCATGTTTCAAAGGCCTGCGCAGCCGTTCTAATCTGTCCTGTAAGGTCACTGACAGTCACAACCAGCTGCTCCGTATGTCAAGATACGGCAGTCTGCGTCTGTGGTAATGGC
>NW_006408558.1:14394790-14395881 GCF_000296735.1 Chrysochloris asiatica
CTCTGGCTGCACTTCTTCCAACACAGATCCATTGGTTCTTTTGGCAGTCCATGGCACTTGCCAATAAAACCTAGAACCACATCTTCACAGGACAGGGTCTTCCCAACAGTCATTTTATTTCCTGTTATAAAAATTCAGGAGTCCCTGGATGGTACAAACAGAGAATGCACTTGACTACTAACTGAACGGTGGGGGTTGAAATCCATGCAGGTGAACCTCATAAGAAAGAGCTGCCCATCTACTGGGGAATCTACTCTGACACTTGTGGAGTGGTTGGGTCAGAGTCTACTCAACAGCAGCTGGTTGGTTAGGAAGCCTCAACACACTGGAGGAACCTAACAGAATTTATCATCTTTACAACATACCATTCATATTGTCTCATCTAGAACCAAAGATCATTGTTGTTGTTAAGTACCATGGAGTCAGTTCCAACTCATAGTGACCCTGCACAGGGTTTCTGAGGCTGTAAATCTTTACAAGAGCAGAAAGCCTCGTCTTTCTCCTGCTGGTAGTTTCAAACTGCTGACCTTGAGGTTAGCAGCCCGATTCATAACCACTACGCTATTGGATATGACAAAGAAAAAAAAAAACAAACAAGAAAATGTGCCCAGTAACCTAGGAAAACCACAGTTAATAGAAGCAGACCCACAGATAAGCCAGATGTTGAAGTGATCAACAAGAATTTAAAATAACTACAGCATTGGATGGCTAACTACAAGGTCAACAGTTTGAACCCACCAGCCGTCGGCTCCCATACAGATTGATTGTCTCTGGAGCCTTAGGGAGCAGTTCTGTAGGATTACTATAGTCAGAATCCACATGTTAGCAGTGGGCTTGGTTTGGGTTCTAACATATAGTACCTAACTTGTGTCTTATCCTATGGACACAAAGGTTCATAAAACACCCCTTTGCTTTTTCAGAAGGTTCTAGGTGAGACAGAGCGGCCATACTAGGAAAAGCTGTAGAAGCTGATGTTTCCCACAGTGGGGTTGGCCCTTCCCCAAGGGGGCATCAGCCCCAGTGTCTACTGTCCAGGACCTTGGTCATGGAACCAGTTACCAGATGTCATGGAGAAACTCCGACTATTGGTG
>NW_006408558.1:14397271-14398231 GCF_000296735.1 Chrysochloris asiatica
TGTGTGTCAGAGTAGAACTGTGCTCCACAGGGTTCTCAGTGGATGATTTTTGTGTGTCAGAGTAGAACTGTGCTCCACAGGGTTCTCAGTGGATGATTTTTCACAAGTATCTTCCATTTATGGTGGCCCTGGCTGACAGTAATGTTACAAACACCACAGATGAAACCTACCTCTCTGCTCAGAGATAACCCCGCGCCACTGCCTAGACGCCTTTTTATATCTGGTGTTATTTATAAAAGTATGATTCATTGAGCAGTGATTGTGAGATGGAGGACTGGTGCCTACTAATATTTAAATTGCAGTTCTGTAATGCTACTAGGAAAGGGAGCCGGGGCGTCTGTTTGGGATCAGGTGAGTGACGGGCAGGAAGGGTGTGGCTCTAACCTGCTCTGGTCTTAAGCCTGCACCCCCTGCCCTCTGTGCCGCCCCAGGCTGGCCCAGGCTTCATCACTAGGCACTTCTTTCTTGGTATTCTTTTTTCTCTCCTGCAAGTTAAAGAGGAGCTTGGAGCTGGTAGGTCACTGAGAATCTCTGTTTCCTCCTTTCTGTCTCTGATCAGAAGTGAGTTTGAATTAAGATAGAAATTGTCTTTGATCCTGCCTGCTTATCAATAACTGTCTGATGTCTCCCATCTCCCTGTCTTCCCCTCTGAAACAGAGGTATGGAGACTTCAGCCCATCCCCAGACAGAATCTAGAAGGGAAGGGAATTAGTAGGGCCTGGAATATCAAGGCCTCCGCTACCCCAAGCCCTAAGGAATTTGCCAATGTTGCATTTCCTCTCCCAACATTGCATCTGAGCCGGTTGTCCAGGGTGAGGTGTCCCTCATCAGAAGGTGAAGCTATGTGTCCTTCCCAGGGACACTCACAGAGAGCTGAGCCTGAGATCAAATGGGTGCAGACCCCGCTTCAGGACACCCTCACACCCACTCTCTGCAAACAGGGACCCTCAAAATCACACT
>NW_006408558.1:14399159-14401496 GCF_000296735.1 Chrysochloris asiatica
ACACACTGTTGTGAACAATCACAGTGATAAATGCACCTTAGTGACCATCACAGGGATAGACACGCTGTTGCCAACATTCACAGTGACAACCACACTGTTGTAGCCATCACTGAAGTCTAAATCGCAGGAATAAGCACAGTGATTATCACAGTATAAACACACTGTCATAACAATCATAGTGGTAAACCTGCCTTCATAAACAATCACAGGAATAAGCCCACTGCAGTAAACCTTGTGAGTAAACACACTGTCTTAACAAGAATTAGCATGCTGTGGTCAGCAGCCACAAGGCTACGCTGCTGTAATATGGTCACAGGCACAAGCAATCCCAGCGATGACAGGTTCTGTCACCTTTGCAGTGATGGCTGTGACCGTGACCTCCATCAGGAACTGCACCCATGAACTACCCCAGCTCAGAGTTGTTGCTATGAAGACCCAGTGGAGCCCAGTTCTTCTCTGTATCCGGGGGCTCTGCATGATGGAAACTAACTTGTGCAGCTCTCAGAGAGCGCCCCCGAGGTGCAGACAGCTAGTAACCAAAAGACAGCCCTGACCATCAGCTTCCAAATAGTTGTGCTCCATGAGTCACGATCAAGGGGCATGTAAACAACAATGTTGCTTGCCTTCCTGAGAGCCAGGACATTGGCTAACTAGGGGACAGTCCTCCAGGCTGGGTTTACACCCAGAAAGTCCAGCTGCCTGCCAGCTCTGGGCTGGGCTCTTATCTGAGAAGCAGCCTCACAGACTATCCGTCAGTTCCTTGGCACCTTGGCACATGAATGAGTCTGTGTTGGCTTGGAAAGAAGTCCTCAGTGCTGCATGGGGGAGAGTCAGGCCTGGAGGTGTGTGCCAGATGCTGGACTTGCGAACTTGCCCATCCGACTGTCCTGGAGCTAGGATCCACCCCCGCCAGCAGCTCACCTTACTCCTTCTGAACCGGCTGCTCCTCGTGTGTGATTGGCTGGAGCCAGGCAGCTGCTGAAAGGAGGCGCGAAACTCCCACCCTGGAACACAGAGTGGGCGGTTGCTGAGAGACTGGGATTTGGGGAGGGTGGGCTTTGATGGTGGCTTAGCCCACCTTCCTTGGGCTCCACTGGGCACCTGCATCGCCCCTGAGCAGAGGTGGAGGGTAAAGGGCTAAGAAGTCAGGTGACCTCAGTATAAGCAGAGGGTGAGGCTAGTGGGCCATTCAGACCTGCCATTTTCTCTTTTCTGGTCAGTTGCCTTGGAACTTTCAGCTAGTATTGCCTTATAACTGGAATTCAGAGCGGGGGGAATCTTACCCTCACCCGTGTCTCTCTTCCCCTTTATCCACGCACTCATTCATTCACTCACATCCTGAGCTTGAAGGAGCTCTTTCAGTTTGCAGCGTGATGGTGACCTAGCGCTGAAACTGTCTCTCAGGAGCCTGACATCGCCTCCGGGGGCAGGGAAGGCCTGAGGGCCAGCTGAGCTAGGAGCTTTGAGAAGGGACCAAGGAACCTCTTCACCAAGAAATTTCCCAGAGGGGGTATCCCTAAAAGATGCTGGAAATGTGTTCTTGGGCAGAGACACAGCCACGCTATCCTCTGATGGTGTTTCACCTCAAATTCATGTAGCAGTTACAAAGCTGTTACAAACTAACTGATATCAGCCTCACAGTCCTCCTAAGAGGGGATGCTAATGACACCCTCAAGTGACCCACGAGGACCTGCCCGGGGTGACCGAGCTCAGGAGTGGGGGGCTGGGATCTGACTCAGGATGATCTCTCCCCAGACTGTGTCCACGCATGCCCACACTGTGCTCTCCAAACCCACTCTCAGATGACGCGCCCCCTGCACTAGGATGTGATATGTTTTACCCATCTTCCTGGCCAGTGCTCCCATCCACCAGCCAGAGGAGGCCCGCGTGCTGCTGGGATGCAGAGCCAGTTTCAGCAGAGCCCTGATGGCGCAGAGGGCTGGGTGGTGGGCTGCTAACTGTAAGATCTGCCTTCCAAACTCTCTGGGAAAAAGATGAAGCTGTCTGCACCCATGGAGCTCTATAGCCTGGAAATCCTGTGGGGCAGTTCTCTGTCCTATAGTCACTGTGAGTTGGAATTGACCTCATGGCAGTGGGTTGGGGTTCCTGGTTTCCAGACTCAGATAGACAAGGAAGAAAGGCCTGGCTATCTACTTCTGAAAATGAGCTGATGAAACTCTAGGAATTGCAACAGGCTGGCCCACAATCCATCACAGGAACACTGCCGGGTGCAGTTGTGTTAACTGCCCTGTTTCAGCAGCGTTCTGTTGTGTTGAATGTGGGGTTCACACTGTGTGCTGGAAACCCACTTGGCAACAGAAAACAACAACCACAACA